>NC_137863.1:23090113-23092613 GCF_963924005.1 Protomyctophum bolini
TCAGTGGTGGACAAAGTATACTCAACTCCAGTACTTGTGTCAGTACAGTATTCATGGTCAAATATTACTCGACTAGTGAGACTTGCTGTCAAATTTGCACTTGAGTTACTGTAACATACTGGAGTAGGCTATAATTGATTTAATACAAAGCTGCAATAAATGGTAAATGGTGCATTTATATAGCGCCATTACATAGATTGTGCATTACATTCACCCATTCACACATTGATACATCAATGGCAGCGGAAACCATGCAAGGCACCAACCAGCACATCAGGAGCATTTAGGGGTTCAGAGTCTTGCTCAAGGACACTTCAACACTATAACTCTGGGGGAGCCCAGGTTCGAACTGGCAACCTTGCGGTTACCAGCCACTCTACCCCTGAGCCAAAGCCGCCCCACAATCCTGAGTGCTACTCTCGCTGCCAACCTGGGGAGAGCCCCGAACTGATGCTTCCTTAATGCAATGCATGAGGAGTGAGCAGGCCGCTTCTTATCACTTGACAGTGGGGGGGGTATAGACGTAGCACGTGGAAGGAACACGTTATTCTAACCAGTTCCTTTCCCCTCCATCAGGCTGACCAGGGGGAGGGACCACCATTAGTGTATGTCTTTTGTGAGGGTACCTATACTAGAGATGCGTGGATAACCGCAGATTGGGTGGATTTGGGTCAATCAAATATAATTACTAATTAATATTGGATGAAATACCATGGGTGAAATAATGCATGGAATAATTTAATGAAATTACATATAGGCTTGCAACACAACAGGCCTATTATAGCTTTTAAAATGCACAAAATATTGGACGCACACGCGTGACGCGCACACACACACACACACACACACACACACACACACACACACAGAGGGTAAACAGGGCAGGACACGAAGCTGCGCTGAATAATAATCATGTCATTATCATAATAATCATCTCTGACTGACTGGCTCTTCAATTATGGTGTGTTCACACACTGGTATACAAAGCTACAGGCTAGAGGCTGCCATTCATGTTCACTGTAGGCAGGCAACATGAAGATACAAAGCTACAGGCTACCATTCATGTTCACTGGAGGCCAGAAACATGAAGACACTAAGCTACAGGCTACCATTCATGTTCACTGGAGGCAGGCAACATGAAGACATTAAGTTACAGGCTACCATTCATGTTCACTGGAGGCAGGCAACATGAAGACATTAAGTTACAGGCTACCATTCATGTTCACTGGAGGCAGGCAACATGAAGACACTAAGCTACAGGCTACCATTCATGTTCACTGGAGGCAGGCAACATGAAGACATTAAGTTACAGGCTACCATTCATGTTCACTGGAGGCAGGCAACATGAAGACATTAAGTTACAGGCTACCATTCATGTTCACTGGAGGCAGGCAACATGAAGACACTAAGTTACAGGCTACCATTCATGTTCACTGGAGGCCAGAAACATGAAGAAGACACTAAGCTACAGCCATAGAGTTGAGAACTCTAGTTTTCGCCGGCTGCCGGGCATACGGCTGCACTAATAACTTTGGGGCAGGCCTGTCTAATTTTGAATAGACAGGTATCAGGAGACATCGAAGAGGAAGGACGGGTGGGGAGGGATCAACATTATGGAATGTCAGAACAGGTCACCTCTATATATGGAGATCTAAGGGTTTGAGGTCAGATGTAGAGTTGCTGGCCGGCTTCATATATGCAGATCTAGGTGATGATCCAGTCTTCTCCTGTATGGATATCCAGGGTTTGATGAGGTCAGTGTATGGAGCGGGTCACGAGGTGTGAGGGACTGACTGGCATATATGGAGCGTGTCACAAGGTGTGAGGGACTGACGGCCATATATGGTGGCATGACGTGTCACGAGGTGTGAGGGACTGACGGCCATATATGGTGGTGTGACAGAATGACTGACGGAACGACTGACCTGTTTGCACTGCAGGTTTTCATAGTAATCTGCAACCTACTGTCGCAACAAGCTACCATTTATTGTCAATTATTGACTAGGCAATTTTGCTCTCACGTCATATTTTCCGATTAGGAGAATATGGTGAATGAAGCCAGAGACATGAAGATGCAAAGCTACGGGATACCATTTTTATACAGTATGGGGGTCATTTATACAGTATGGGGGTAATTTATACAGTATGGGGGTAATTTATACAGTATGGGGATCATTTATACAGTATGGGGGTCATTTATACAGTATGGGGATCATTTATACAGTATGGGGGTCATTTATACAGTATGGGGGTAATTTATACAGTATGGGGGTAATTTATACAGTATGGGGGTCATTGGCCTGAAGAACGTTGACGACACCTGATCTAAGAACAATACAACAGTTCCATCAGAGAACCATTCATCACTCAAGGTGACTGATAACCAGAACACATGCACACACACACACGCACGCACACACGCACTATTAGCCATTCAGAAAGATCAGCCTGTCCTTTAGAGACAATTAAAGACAGACAGAGACCCTGTCTGTCTGTCTGT
>NC_137863.1:23102613-23257613 GCF_963924005.1 Protomyctophum bolini
GATATTTAATGTTTCGTGGTTAGTACGAGTTGAGTCACCACCAGCTGAGCTTATGTCAACGAGGAATCTCAGGAACGCAATGTGTTGACGGCTGGGCGTGACGTATATATTAGCAGCGACATTGCCTTCATATGTAGTTTCAAGGCTTTTGCGGCCACATTAATTCCATTTTCTCCAGAAACTGGCTGTATCAAATATTAATGAACATCATTAACGACACACAGCCACCCCCCTAACAGAAAGGCCGGGGTGGTCGGTTTATTTTTCAAACATAGTTCTTATATGAAGCGATCTAAAATCCCCATATGGCGATTTCAATGCAACTAAAAAAATACATGAACCTGGGGACTGACGCCCTCTACTGAAAGTGACGTCAGACTTCGGTGCTCTATTACATTCTCTAATTGTGTAGACATCTTGTAAATTAAAGCATTGGTTCCCAACCTTTTTATAATGAAGTACCACCTCAGAAAATATCTGTCTCTTATGTTAAAATACAGGAGTGTATACCTGCCCCTTTTGCTCCATTCCTATAAGCCAATAGTGCTGCTGCTCGGACAAATCTTCTATTAATGGCTATAGGAGTGCTGTAATGCTCATTTCAGCAACTACCTGTATCAATAGTATTAATATATTTATTTCTCCTTGGCGATGCTATAGGGTTCAAGTAAATGAAACAGTAGTATAGGCCTAACTCTGAGGACCCCCTATAGGTCTTCAATGTTTTTCAGGCCAAGGACCCCTTTAGCTGAGCCTGAGAGAGAGAGAGATAAAGTGCATAATACAAATTATGACCATCAACTACTTTATCAGTCAGAGTCTGACGTCTGTGCACGATGATAGGCTACGAGATGCATGTTCTGTTCCTGTTAATTTGTGTTCTTATTATATTATCCTTGTTTTCATATCTGCTAGTCATGTGTCCACTGTCCAGTCTGTCCACTGTCCAATACTGTATAGGCCGATATGTTTCTTTGTGTCTATTCAACTTTAGAATGTGTTGTGTAATACTGCCTGCCTGGTACGTGTTATCATGTTCTCCATGCAGGCATGCACATATATGTCAACTGAATCCTCACCCACCAACCCTTGTGTAGATGGGAGACTCTTAAGGGACCACTCCGATACTCATACAAAACCATAACAATCGTGTCAGAATGTGATACCAAACTTGCTCATTTTTTTTAATTTTTTTGCTTTCCTCTACAATTTTGTTAGTTGTGATACAAAATATATTCTAGTTAAATCTTGCCTATTTGTTTTGTTTTTCCCCTATAGCTTCCAAATTCCAATTTCTATAGTTAGATTGAGCCTGTGTATTCCACGGTTTCCACCGCAAGTTAAGAGATGGTATAGGCTCGGTGACCCTTGTTAGACCTTTAGAAGATGGAGACTCCAGAATGCCTTGTTAGACCTTAGATGGAGACTCCAGAATAAATGCTGCTGCCAGTTTTAACCAGAACCAAAACATTTGAACATCATTTATTACTCCTCTCTTTACTCCCAGTGAAACAAAGAATTGATTTTAAAGTGCTTCTCATAGCTTTTCAATCGATCAACGGACGGCTGCAATTTGAAACGGGCCCCCGTAAAATCCACACCCTTTCCCCCTTACGGTAGCCTATATGTTTCTCTTAGCCTACCTTTTTACCTTCTTACATGATTTCCTGTTTTTATATATAAGTGTATATTTGTACACATCTCTACATGTTCTGATGAATTGAAAATGGTGGACCCTATTCTAAACAAGTGTATAATGCTTTATCAGTGTGTCGTCTTTGTATTGAGTTGTGCTTTCATGTGAAATGTACCCATTCTGCAAACTGTTAATAAATACTTCAATCAATCAATCAATTTCAATCAATGGCTTAGCTCCTCATTATGTTTCTTGACATGCTTGACCCATATATCATATGCCACCCGGACCCAGAACCCTTAGAATAGATCATCCGACAAAGGTCTCCTCACTATAGGTTATGGTGCTTTTAGTCATTATGGTCCTATAGCCTATACTCTGTGGAATTCTCTACCAAAGTGTAGCCAGTCGGGAAATGTCCCTCTTGGGCTACTGTGGAGATACAGGTCAGAGCTCCTCCCACTTCCTGCTTCCTAAATGTTTGGCCCACTATAAAAGCCAACTAGCAATGGGAATTTGCCCTCCTGCAATACTGGTTGTGACCATATATTAAAGAAATAGATGCCTCATTGGCCCGGCCACCTATTCGCTAGCTTTCGACTGTGAAAAATAACTCATTATTGTATTTTAATCATATGTAATTGTCTTAATTCATTTTTGTATAATTCTTGATTTGTGTATGTATTGTATTTCATTGAAGCACTGAGTCCTCGCTTAGTCGCTTGTCATGTGCTCTATAAATAAAATTGACTTCACTCTTATGGACCACTTGCGTGTTGTGTGGTCAACCAAAATCACATTAACTACAAATAGCCGATCTATACAAGCTCACATCGCCTGAGCTTGTAGATCCCTGCCCTATGCTAGGAGTCCGAGTCCCGGACCTCCTGTTGAAGAAGACCCATGAATGATGACCTAGTAGTACAGTAGCAGATGAACTTCATGACTCAAAACTGTCCCTGTGTAGGAGATGGCTCCCCCTGCTGGTGTTTCAGTGGAGGTGCATGGCAATTCATTCCTCAGTAAAACTAGAATCCACTAAACCAGGAGCTGCAGTAGTACCAATCACTGTCACGCACGCACGCACTCTACACACACGCATGCACGCACACGCACGCAAAAAACACATTGAGACTCTTTTTCTTTTTCAACACTGAGCGAGCATGAGTACAGTCAGGTTGTTTTCTGTTCAACCTGGGAGTCAAGCAGGCTGGCATTTCAGAGCACTGCCTCAACCCCATATTGACTATACTGTAAATGTTATGTCCTTGTACCTGAATATTCATTCTCTCCCAAGATCAGGGAGGGGAGGGGGTGGGGGCTACACTTTGGGTGCGTTCGGAAATGCGCACCGGCAGCGCACTCGTCTATTAGTTTGCATTGCACAGTGCGCTATTTCCGAACGTGGGAGGGTTGTGAGGAAAAACCTGCACGCATCCTCAGTGGACTCTTGGAGCAAGAGGCAAGCAAGAGCTGCACGGCTGCACCTACATAGGCTCTGAAGCCAATCAAGCCATTTAGCCGCCCATTTGGTTCTTCAAACACTGTATTGTTGTTTGCCTGGCTGTTTTATTGTCATTCATAATGTGTTGTGCGGGGCGGATCGTGCTGTTAGCGGCTTTGGTCGCATTCGGTTCTGCGGCACCGGCGGCTGTCCCACCGCGGCTCAACCTACAGCAGTGGAACAACTACCGACCCATCGTAGGTGAGTGTCCCGCACATGATGCTCTGTATGCGGACACGGCAACCGGTCCGGGACACACTGACGCCGTGAGTGTTGTGGTGTTGTTGCGGCGTAATGTAGCGGCGTAATGTAGCCTATACTGTAATCAGTGTAATTTAGGCTATATTATATAGTCTATTTTGTAGCTAATGTTCCCGATGTTCTGAGAACATAGAACATTAGCTACAAAATTGTTCTCTCTCTCTCTCTCTCTCTCTCTCTCTCTCTCTCTCTCTCTCTCTCTCTCTCCCTCTCGTTCGCCCTCTCTCCATCTGTCACGCATCGTACGCAGGCACACACATCTCCCTTCAAATACAAAGTATATAGGCCTATATGTCTATAATCTCTATATAGGCTATTTGCATGTGCATCTCGTTTAGCCTATAGTACTCTTGTAGACCGGCTATTTTCAAATAGATTATGGGCTATATATGGACATGTTAAAATTATTTTTAACACATTTTCTTGGGGACCCCCAAGAACCAGAATGTGATGTCAATGTCAACCCTTAACTGGACTGAAAGAATTAATTAAGGATCCCTGGCTAATAAGCCAAATATGCCTTAATACAGTATAAATTGTCCTCTATATCTAACATTTTAAAATAAAAACAACTTAAATAATTAATTTATTTTACAAATTCACTTTCAATTTCAGTTTCACTCAATGGGGACATTGAGTTCTGTTGTAATTTTCCCATGTGTGGTCCAGCCCAGGCTATGGAATTAATGTATTCTACTAAAATATTGAAATTAAGTTAAATAAAAAAGTTAAAATGATAAATAAATTATATTTCTGCCCTTTACAGCTTCGTAAACGGCAGAAATGACCAGCGGCGGCTCGAGAAAATTTGGGATACATAATGGTTCAACGTTCAACAATAGAAACACAATGAAATAATTAATCACAATTATTAGCTTGACAATTAATCATCAACTAATATGTCTGTCTGTCTGTCTGTCTGTCTGTCTGTCTGTCTGTCTGTCCTTCCAGGTGTGTTGGCACAGGAGAATATTCAAGATGATCAGTTTGCTCTTGGTTCCTCATACATCGCCGCCTCCTATGTCAAATACCTGGAGTCTGCAGGGGCCCGCGTGGTGCCCGTCAGGTACGCATGCACACGCGCACGAAAAAGTTAAGTAATAATAACTAGATAAAGTGCCCCTCAGGGCACAGGACTCCACCAGGGCAGGTCAGGTTGAGGCCTCCTGGTGTAATAGGCCAATGTGAAAAGGGTGCCATTTCTTCTTACACCTTGGATGGAAATTGGATGATTTGAGGCATTTTGTTCCAAACATGTGCTTGCCATTGGTGGCGCTATAACAGGCCAATGTGAAAAGGGTGGGATATATTCCTCAGCCTAGTAGGAAAGTCTGTGAAAGATTTCACATAATTGCACGCTGCGTTTATGATTTGATGCTTTATGTTCAAACTTTGAAAGCCAATGTTAGCCAAATAGGATGGAATATAAAATATCAGACAGATCCGTCTTGAACACATGACTATAGAGATAGTGTGTAACGATTTGCGGGATTTTTGGACAGAATCTGGAGGAGTAATATAAAAAAATTGGTTTTTCAAAAGTCGGCCTCCTGGTGGCGCTATAACAGGCCGTTCTGGAAAATTTGGGGCAGAGGTTCATGGTTTGCATCCAGGGAGTGTGCGTGCAAAATTTGGTAACTGATGCATGCACGCACGCACACGGACGGACGGCCTCACGGACGGACTCACACACGGACTCACACTCTCTCCCCATTCCTTCGGCCTGGTGGAGACAAGACCCCCATGGGGTCAAGAGCTTTCAGCCGCTCTGCCCCTCACCTCTGGAACCCCCTGATATTAGAAACATATTTATAGACTCAATCACCATATTCCAAACCCACCTCAAAACCCACCTGTTATGGCTGACCTCTGTGTCTTCTGCTGCAAGCTGTAGGCCTACTTTAGTTTTAGTTTTGTTTTGTATTGACTGTTTTTGAGTGCCCTGAAAGGCGCCTTATAAATAAATTGTATTATATTATTAGGAAGAAGAAGAAATACTTTGCGTGCGTGCGTGAAGAAACACTTTCTTTCAAACCAGAATCACTATTTTGTCATTATTATTGCCAAAAATCACACCCGTGTGAAGTGAGGGGTGCTCATCATACGTCATCATACATCATCTCATTCTGGCCAATCACAATTTGCATCCTCACTTTTCTCTTCAATGTTTGTGTTTACATAAACTCTCAAAGCTCAAGGCTAGCGCCCCTCAAAAATAGCAACAACAAAATAAATGTACACACACTCACCGACAGACACACACACCAACACACACACACACACACACACACACACACACACACACACACACACACACACACACACCGACATGCCCATGGGTGCACACACACGTGACACGCACAGAGGTAACAGTTCTTACACAATAACACATGTCCTTTGCTGTCTGTTATGTATAAATCAACTCCACCTTATCTATCTTTCCTTTGAAATGTGAGAAACCTCAATCAATCACCCAAAAGTATTCTCTCTAGTGAGCCTAGAGAGGAAAATACCTTTAAAATATTTTTTACACAGACAACCATGTAAAACAATCGGATTTTTAGTGATCAAGTTCTTCAGGTTCAAGCGTTGTTTACAAGAAATGTCAAGGAAAGTAGGAGAGAGAATTCTCCGTACTGTAAGTGTTCTGAACAATCTCAAATAATTTTGCACAAACATATATACTGGAAAACATCAGAGTAAGGTGTCATCAGGCGGTCATGAGCGTCCGCTAGTCTGAATCCTGTTTTTGACTTTTAATCACGTTCTGTGATTAGGATTCTGTTGTTGACGCTTTATCTCATGGGGTGAGATTGTATTTTTATCCTCATCTTTAGGGCATGTTGTTCTCCATTTTTAATGAATCTGGAGTGGGTGACAGCTGATAATAAAATTAATATACATGCAAATATTGATATGACATCACTGGGTGACAGGGCAGTCCTGTTCACCAGATACAAAAAGGTCTTTTTTAACATAGTAATAATATGTGAACATAAAATATGAAACCATTAAAACATCAATAAGAAAATACCCATCACTGTCGCTCAGAAACCTTGCATCTCCATATTTCTTTATTATTCCCTACTCACTCATTCATCATCACATGCGCGTTCTCTCAGCACGTTGCAATGGGATGCGCTGTCACTAATGTTGCTCTGGGGAGGAAAGCCTGGAGCTCTCTGGTGGAGCTGATGCTAGTACGGATAAGTGGCTGAAGAGGTTGAAGTTGGATGGATGGACAATAAAAAGAACACTTTTGGACATACAAGGTTTCCAGCCGACAGCTAACTATACAACCTGTTCCGTGTGAAGTCGTGGGCATGTGTGGACATGTACTAAGTAGTAACCAGCTACTGTGAAGTACTCCTGTGGTTCTCCAAACCTGCCTGAGGCAAACCAATAGAGTAGACAGAATAGCCAAGACCATCTCCATTCATGATAAAAATAGCCGATCTACAAGCTCACAAAGCGTAATGACCCGAGCTTGTAGATTGGCTAGTTAGTTCAACTTTTTTGGGGGGGAGGAGGGAGGATAAATGCAATGACAAATCTGTCCGACTGACCAACGGATCAATTCTTTTTATTACCGTATTATTATGATTATTTATTTTAATTATGTTTTAATAATAATTCAAAACTAAAATAGAAAAACAAAACAATGCTCCTGTAATTGTTCTTCTCTCTTCTTTATTTGACAGAATCAACCAAACAGAAGAAGAATATACATTGCTGTTTTACTCTATCAATGGGTGAGTTGACTGTAAATTATTATACTTTTACAAATAATTCTATAGACACATTGTCACTCAGAAAATAAAGTTTGTATTTCAACTTAACAATATGCAGTTATCAGAATGTGTGCTATTATATAAGCATAATTTAAATGTTTGACACATTAATGTGTGATTTAGTTTATAGGTATGTCCATTGAAAGATATTGGCCTAGTTAAAGATTTATATTTCCAGGTTATCATCAAAAGTACTTTGCAATACTAAAATAATGATTGATTGATTTATTGATTGATTGAATAACTTGACAGTTTGCAAAAAATGTAATAAAAAAGCATTTGAAACCAAAGAAAAGCCTATGGCTTGTTTCCATTGGGGTCCTTTGTACTCAATTTGTCAAAACATTTAATGACAGACAAATAAGATATAGAAATACTCTTTCTCCAGTAAAATAAGGTTGTATGTGCATTCTCTAATAGTTTTAATTTGAGGCGTTGGATCAGATTCTTATAAATGCATCAATTATTGTTTTGATAATTATTAACCCATTTAGACCGCACAGCGTGTGGGAATGTCATAACTAATCCAACATGTCCTAGCTCATTTTCATTGATATCAAACGAGAGAAAATATTCATATTTAAAAAACATATTTTTTGGAGTTGGCCTCTCCTTCTGCACCATACTCCTTGCTCTTTGCGTATGCGCGTTGTCATTCACTTCCCTGTATATGGATCAGAAAGAATGCCCCGTATCTGCTAATCTAGGGAGCTCTCCGTGGTTTTGACCAGATGGATATATACTAAGCTCTTCATTTCTGACTTCCAACATGCCTCTCGTTCAAAATATGAACACGAGGGATTATTCAGTGGTTTTATCGTAACGATAACGAGGTAAGCAAGCAGAAGTATTTTGTCCGGAACGGAAGGGGGGGGTTACAGAGTAAAAGCGGCCATATCTGCGCGGCACCCCGAGCTGTTATTTTGAAAGAAATCCCGCCGCTGATTTTGTTAATAGCTAACCTTATTGGCTTCATAAAAATAAAAGCTGATGCCTCCTCGTGCATGTGCCTGCGTTTGTGTCATGTGTGCTTTGACCTTCTCCCTCCAGACTGTTGCTTCCAGGAGGGAACGTGGATCTTCAGACATCAGAGTTCAGCCGAACAGCAAAGATCTTCTATGAACTGGCTCTGAAGGTAAAGATATTCTATGGACTAGCCTTGGACGTTTTTATTTCCACTATGAACTGGCTCTGAAGGTAACACCTTTAGGTGCTGTCTTATAATTAAGTAAATGAACATTAGTGTAAGTTCTCCTTGAACTCTAATAATCCTGGTCAGCAGCTGACTGCAGTGCACGTCTGTCTTTTTGTGGTCCTCAGGCCAACGATGCAGGGGATTACTTCCCCCTGTGGGGGGCGTGTCAGGGCTTCCAACAGCTCAGTGTCCTCACAGCCAGCAAGAACCTGCTCACCTTGACAGACACCAGAGCTGTAGCCCTTCCTCTAACCTTCACTACAGGTAAACGGTACCTGTAATGCTGCCGCTAACCATCACTACAAGTATACTAACCCTGTAGCCCTGCTTCTAAACCTCACTACAAGTATACTAACCCTGTAGCCCTGCTTCTAAACCTCACTACAAGTGTAATAACCCTGTAGCCCTGCTTCTAAACCTCACTACAAGTATACTAACCCTGTAGCCCTGCTTCTAAACCTCACTACAAGTATACTAACCCTGTAGCCCTGCTTCTAAACCTCACTACAAGTGTAATAACCCTGTAGCCCTGCTTCTAAACCTCACTACAAGTATACTAACCCTGTAGCCCTGCTTCTAAACCTCACTACAAGTATACTAACATTAGGAGCATTAGGTGCCATATTAAGTAAGCTCTATGACACCATGGTCTCTTCCATTTTGTTTTATGCAGCAGGTGTGTAGGGCTTTGAGGAGGCTACCGAATGTAAAAACATTCAGAGTAGAGCGTTGAGGTGTTTTCTCGGGGTGCATAAGTATACCACTAAGTTGGCCATTGAAGGTGATACAGGTTGGGAAAGCTGCCTGACAAGGCAGAGATGTGAGATGATCAGGTTATGGAATCGCCTTACCCAAATGCCAGAAGAGAGGCTTACAAAAAATATATTTAATTGGAATAAAATATGTAATCATCTGTGGATAAGAGAGGTCTCCTCAATTTTCTCAATTTCTGACTTAAACACATATTTTTTAAATAACCTTCATTGTAACATTAATACAGTCAAATCTAAACTGTCAATGTTACATCAGCAGAAATGGAGGGTGGACATTGAAAAAGTTATATTCAATTCAAAGAGGACTACATGACTGAACCGTATGTTGCATTTAATTTAAAAAGTGGTCAGAGGTCTCTCTGTGCACAGTTAATATCTGGTGCTTTACCTCTGGCAGTTGAGGTTGGCAGATATACTGGCGTTCCTGAGGAGCAGCGACTGTGTGCTCTTTGTGACCTGGGAGTTGTAGAGGATGAGTTTCATTTTGTTTTCTATTGTCCACTATACCATGATGTAAGAAACGTTTTATTTGAAAAAATATCAGGATAAGAACCCAGATCTGTTTTGTATGTCTGAGTGTTTTATGTTAAATTGGTTGTTCAGTAATGAAGTTTTTGTTTTTGGAAAGTTCATAGAGAAGGCATGGCAGTTACGTTGGAGAACGATGTATCCATGAGTAAATGTCTATTTGTTTATATGTAATTATTATTACATACAACATGTACAATTTTGTGAGTGTCTTGTAAGCCCGTGCGGGCTGGGCATCTTATGATGTAGGACACTTATAAAGAAATGAGCTCAAGTGTTTGCTGTTTAGAAGCACTGAATTGTTCTCCTTGTTCCTGTGTGTGTGTGTGTGTGTGTGTGTGTGTGTGTGTGTGTGTGTGTGTGTGTGTGTGTGTGTGTGTGTGTGTGTGTGTCTGCGTGTGTCTGCGTGTGTCTGCGCGCGCGTGCGCAGAGGCCCAGGCCAGCCGTTTGTTCAGAGGGTTTCCCAGACAACTGATGCAGTCTCTGTCTGAGGAGAACATCACCTCTAACTTCCATAAATGGAGCCTCTCACTGCAGGTACCTCCTCTCCTCTCTTCTCCCCTCCTGTCTTCCTGTTTTTCACTAAATTGCTTTCATGTGCTTTTGAGCTCACTCACAAAAATGAATCAGTGGTTTCTTTGTTGTGTGTGTGCGTGTGTGTGTGTGTGTGTGTGTGTGTGTGTGTGTGTGTGTGTGTGTGTGTGTGTGTGTGTGTGTGCGTGTGCGTGCGAGAAACAGACAGGCAGCTTTCCTACTGTCTGTCACTGGCTCCCTCTCAGTTTTCCTACTGTCTGTTTCAATTAACAGAACTATAGAGAAACGTGTGCTATTTTGACATAGAAATGACTGTGGTCCAGAATTACATAGAAATTACTGATCCAACAGAATTACATAGACATGACTGTGATCCAACAGAATTACAGCCGTAATGCCAAGCTGAAGAGGTTTTATAAGGTCCTGTCCACCAACACTGATGGGAAGACACACTTCATCTCTACAATGGAAGGTACACTATCTATATATTAGTAGGTACTAGGGCCTAGGCACTGGCTTGTAGGCATTGGTTGCAGACCCATTTGTATGTCATGAGTCACGACTCACAAGTACAATTTTAGAAAGAAAGAAAGATAGAGAAAAATGCAAATTTTAATACACTTTAAATAAAACTTCTGCACTGTATATGTACTGTAGTGGGATCCCTCATCCCTGCTTCATCTCTCTCTCTCTCTCTCTCTCTCTTTCTTTCTCTCTCTCTCTCGCTCTCTCTATCTATCTGTCTCTCTCTCTCAGCTAAACTGAAACACAATGAAGATCCCTGCTTATATTTAAATGAAGTGTATTAATAATAGTATTATGGTATCCCAGCCTACAGGTGTAGTTATTAATAAATACAGACAGTGTCTAATACACTGTCTGTATTTATTAATAACTCCACCTGTAGGCTGGGATACCATAATACTATTATTATTAATAATATAATAATATGTCTTCCAGCCTACAAGTATCCATTCTATGCAGTCCAGTGGCATCCAGAGAAGAGTCCGTTTGAATGGATTGATAAGCCTGGCATGGTTCACTCTGTCAACGCAGTCACCAACTCCTTCTACACCGCCAGCTTCTTTGTATCAGAAGGTGAGACCGTCCATTTCTCTCTCTGTGTGTGTGTGTGTGTGTGTGTGTGTGTGTGTTATTTCTGTACTTCTGCCATGTCCCCACATGAATAGTAGAATTTGAGAAATATATATACATAAAAATATACATAGTGGGCACAATGTTCCTCGACTGATTTTCTCTCTCTCTCTCTCTCTCTCTCTCTCTCTCTCTCTCTCTCTCTCTCTCTCTTGTCTTCCCAGCCATGAAGAGTCATCACCACTTCTCCAGTGTTCTAGAGGAGGAGAAGGCTCTCATCTACAATGTCTCTCCAGTCTTCAGAGGAACACAACGCATCTTCATGCAGAACTACTACTTTGACTGAACATCCATCCATCCATCCATCCACCAACCCACCCACCCATCCGTCCATCTTCATGCAGAAGTACTACTTTGACTGAACCAACCATGCCTCCATCCATCCATCCATCCATTCACCCACCCATGCGTCCATCTTCATGCAGAACCCTTAGAGTATATATTAATAGAGACGGCACCGGATTTCTCCTCCCGTCCACTTGCATTAAGTTGCTCAAAAGCGCATGAGGTGATTTCACTCCTCCTTCCGGGTAGGAACAGAGTGCATTCTGGGATGGATTGGGCCAAATCGCGAACGCGCTGGCCGTTGACTATCATTGCAAGCGTTCACGTATGAAACAGCGTTCACGTGTCATCATGAACGTGCGCAATGATAGTCAACGGACCAGCGTTGGCCCCAAGCTGCAATACCAAATTCGGCCACTATGTCCATCCATCCATCTATCCATCTTCATGTAGAACTATACTACTTTGACTGAAGTCACAGCCTGATACCAGTGACACACGTCACTCAATCTGAACAATCTGCAAAACGCTTTCTGTCTTCACTTTTTGTTCGTTTGTTCATTAGTTTGTTTGGTTGTTTTTGGCTGTTTTCTGTCTGTCTGTCCCCAAAATACCGGTATATGTATGTTTTTGATTTATCATTTTATTTTACATTTTACCCCAAGCACAATAGTACAAACGGGTTAAAAACACCATAAAAGGCCAAAGGCTTTTCAGAGCATATTTATTTTGTAATGATCAATCAGTTGATTGTGTTATGGCTTGGATCAGTCTCAATCTGCAGTTCTTTTCAACTGTTTGGCTGTATTTATAAACAGCAAGAACATAGATCTAGATTAGAATCTATCATTATATCAACGTAAATATAATTCTACATTGTGCTAACTGTTCACAGACCGGGATCAAACGTCCCAGTAATTGGATGTCGGAATTATGGGTAGTCCCCTCAAACACTGATTTCAATGATTGAAACAATGATTTCAAACACTCCCTGCTTCCACCTCGGAGGAAAGCGTTACAAAATTGCCGTGTGATCCAGTCCGACTGGATCATAAACCCGAAAAGGAATGCTGCCCTGCAGGCTAACTGACCAGGCTAGCTTTCTTCCCTTCCACCAAACACGGGCCAGGGAGTTCAGTCCCTGCCTGGCACAACATATTTTCAGAACAGAACACACCTTTTCAATGTGATGAATGTATGCTATATGAAAAGCACAGAATGTATGCTATATGAAAAACACAGATCTCCAAAAAGTATATTTATACAGAAATGGTGTTTGTTTTTATGTCAGATTGGTTTTTATGTAACCACCATAAAATGTATACTATGTTTATACTATGTTTTCAATCATGCAATGTGTTAAAGGTAGGGCACGTTCTCTTTGTTTTTGTTAAAACAAGTTATTTGTTAAATTACCATAGTACTCTATTTGCTGATAGCATAATAATTGCTATAGTGATTGAGTGTTTGTTCAGTCACGGGGGTCTCCGTGTTCTTCCCAAAACATTGCAGAAATAGCATTTAAGTTACTGTTTTGGTCATACTGTATCTGTCCTGTGAAAAAACACGTAATCTGTAATAATACTGTATGTTGCAATGTTCAATGCCAAATACACAATTAAATTAAGTTAATCGCAATCATTTATAATATAACATATTTATAATTACAAACTTACATTTGAAAACATTTCTTTAAAATATCCCCTGGCCAGCCGGGGCGCCTGATGTAGGGGAAAGGAACTGGTTGGAATAACGTGTTCCTTCCACGCGCTACGTCCAACCAGGGAAACTCCCCCCTGTCAGGTGTAAAGGAGCAACTTGGACACTCAAGCATGAAGGAAGCATGAGTTAAGTCCGTTGCTCTCCCCAGGTTGGCGGAGGGTGTGTAGAGTCCAGGATCACAGTAGATGATTGACACAGGGGTGAAAAATGGGTTACAAAATCGTGGGATAAAAATATATATTAAGTATTGATTAAGTAACACATTCATACACAATAAATTGTCAAGTAGAATGTCATGATCATGACATACCTGTTTAGTTACTGAACAAATAGTCTACAGTACGTATTACTAGTTATAATATAATAACATTTATAAGAAAACATTTCACCATAAAGGTTAGTTTTAACCAACACAATTTTGTCCATACAGTTATGAGCTTTTCCTTCAACAGATGTAGTATTCTTTGTTGGACACAAGGAGGTGGTGCTTTCCATTATTCTGCTTCCGTGTGTAAAAAGGAATGCAGTACAATGGATTTTCAAAGTTGGGACCTCTAAGGGGCCAAAATGGACCCTTATGGACGGTAGGCTATAAATATTCCATCGTAGGCTTCCCTTGATAAAGAGGACATTCTGTCCAAATGTGTTGTGCCTAAGGACCTCACATTCCTCTCTGGTGTCTGATAGCGAGTCGACACATCCAGCGTCTCTCTTCCTGTGGGTGCAATCATCGTTATTTCTATATTACAAATAACAATACAATGGAAACTATGCACAAAAACATATTTCACAATTTTTTCCCCTTCTGTTAACCAGCTGTGATGCGACGACAAAGCTGATTCCGATTCGGATTATTTTGGTCATTTTGCCAATACTGTAAACTATTCAGTGTTAATTAGGCCTAACTCTGAGTGTGTACACTACACATCTACAGTAACCAAATGGATAAGGTCTTTTTAGTTCTTCATTTATTT
Organism: Protomyctophum bolini; assembly: GCF_963924005.1. Classification (NCBI taxonomy): domain Eukaryota; kingdom Metazoa; phylum Chordata; class Actinopteri; order Myctophiformes; family Myctophidae; genus Protomyctophum; species Protomyctophum bolini. The sequence continues at coordinate 23,116,972 of NC_137863.1, forward strand.
TCTTTTGTCATCTGCCCTCTGTTCTCAATGAATATGTTAGGCCTACTAATTTCTGCTTTGATCCATTCGAAAATATGATAAATGAGTAAATCAATATACGATAGTAGAATAGGATAAAAACCAGTTTTTGTTTGTACAGCATGACCTTAATGTTTTTAAAGCAACCGGAAGTTGCGTCATCACTCCAAAATGGCGGAAGCGCTGGGCGGCGCTGTTTTTTGTTACTATTTGTATGGGACTTAATGCAACTTGGAGTGTCGTCTCCACTCTCCTGTATTTGTTATAGAATATCTCCCATTTCGCTATTACATGCTCCGCTTCCGAGGCTCCGTCACTAGTGTTTTTCAACCAATCTTAATTATTACTGAATTAATTAACGTTCGGCATGGCGTTTTAGCATTCCTGTGTGTATTTCCACAGCAAGTCAGCGACAAAGTTGGTTGTGTGCTAATCTACTTGTAAACATGAGTCATGACAGCTGTATGTATTTGAAGGTCAGTGTAATGTGTGTAATGTGTATTAATAGTAAGTTATTATAATTCCTGGTGGGTTGATAGGTCTACTTTGCCGCTTTGCGTGAGTGTGTTCAAACTTCAAAGCATGTATTAGCATTTTCTAACCACTCGAGGGTGGTATTACTCTGTGTAGTAATGCAATTCTCCTCTTTGGCTGAGAATGTTCGAGCTGCAATTATTTCAAAATGATCTCTGACACTGCCATAATAAGGAATAGTAAAGAGCATCCTTTGTTAAACATTCAATTTCAAATAGTGGGTTACTCTGAATGCTGCCAATTAGTTAGGCTATATTTTCCAAGGTTCTCACTTATTAGGATGGCAGTCAGGCTGATAGTAGTTTACAAAACAAAAGAGGAAAGCAAGAGACAACTGGTTCCTTACTGTAGGCTATATGGGCCAGTACTGTTTGCAAAGTCACTCCTGCTGCAGCTAATTTGTTGTTTTGTTTTGTTGTTTGTTTGTTTCTGGTCCTAGATGCAGATCCCAGACTCGTTGGTGTCCGGAAGAAACCAAAGGTTTATGTTTTTTTTTTTTCTTCATAAATCGATGCTATTGAACACCCGTTACTGGGATCTGTGTGTTGGTTTAAAAGAATATTGAACCAATGGAAAGTATTAATAAGTGCTTCGGCAAAAACCTCCTAAGTCCTAATTTGGAGATATATATATCATTTATATATTGGGAGTGTTATAGACTGGAGCAGTGTTTCTCAACCTATTCAGGCCCTTAATCATATTTGAACCATGGGGACCCCCTATCCCCTTTCCTACACCATTATTTACATTTTCTTAAATGTTGTTATAGATATCTGTGAAATCGAGAGCTCTATATCTCTCTCTTGTCTCCTTGGCAGGTGCATGGTTCCCAATACACAGCGCATGTAGCAGCAGCCCTGCCCACAACCCTCCACAGCACTGAGGGAAGGAAAAAAGCAGCACGGGTGCCCTGCATGTAATGTAAGTTTTCTTTAATGCTATATTCCCTATTAAGGGATTGTGACAGTGGCATAGTAGATGACTGTAGTGGGTATATCGTGATAACAATTGAGAGCATTATGAAAGATGGGTATGCCAAATTTGCCAATGCCATTTACAGCTGGGGGGACAAATGTAAACACTTTGGACTTATTTTCTACTGTTGGTGTTAATCACGATCTAACTCTGCCAATTAGGCGTTTTCTGAATACAGCCACTGCTTGAGCACATCATCAGCAAGGGTTAGGATTTAGAGTAGAGATTTTCAAGTTCAATAGCAGTATAAACTGTGAACTGGACACACACACACACACACACACACACACACACACACACACACACACACACACACACACACACACACACAGTCACGCATGCACACACACACACACACACACACGCACACTAGAAATTGCGATGAATGTAATGCAATACATTCGATATGTGCTGTTAGATATGTGCCAGCGTGTTTGCTACCTACCTACCTACCATGTGTAACATTAGTGTCATCCAAAGCGGCAACAGAAATGACTGAGCTTTTGTTGATTCTACATTTAAAACTTGCAATTCTAGAGAAATCACAGCTGTCAAGCAAACGTGTTCTTTGGTAGTTGAGGTTCACCGTCCGATATAGCGCCCAAACTGTGGAACGAGCTAGAACGTCTCAAACCCTGCCTGTGTTTAAATCACGTTTAAAATATCTCACTTGTACTTCTTGGCATTCAAAATGTCAGACTGAGAGCTGCTGTTTCCACAAGGCAATATGTTGTCCGGTTTATTGTGTATTGTTTTTGATCTTGGTATTTTAGAATTATTTTGTTATTGAGTGTACAGCACTTTGGTGCTTAAAGGTGCTCTAATAAATAAAGTGGATTGGATTGGATTGAATTCCAGGTCAAGGTCATAGGTCACAGCTAAACTTGAAGCATTGGATGGAAATGTGAATGGAGATCAACTCGAGTGAACGTGTCTGTCATAAAACTATATTTTTATATATAATTCCGTATTTCTTACTGGATGTAGAGAAATCCTGGAGCTTTCCTATATAGACTACATCATGCTATGCAGGGATGCACGATTAATCGGTAGCATAATCAGAATAGGCCATAAAAATGCCATATCGGTATATATTTAATCGGTTTTCACCAGCAAAAAGAATAAATAAATCTACATTTAATTTGTGTACTGATCTCATTCAGTTGTCATTCAGTTGTGAAAACAGACATTTGGAAAAGAGTATAGCTAATTTGATTGATTGATTGATTGATTGATTGATTGAATACTTTATTAACTATTTAATACTTTATGACAACCACAATTGTGGTCCTCTAATATTGGAATCGGTCAGAATCGGTATCGGCAGATAATAGCTAAAATTTATATAGCGCTTTTCTAAGTACCTAAAGTGCTTTACATAAAACACTAGGAAAAAACTTTAATTCAAGAAAACAAAAAAGAAAACTGAGCAAAACAAGTAAAATATCATTGCTAGGTTAAAAACATAAAAGGCTAAGCAAGGGATGGGGGACATCTTAACCAGACCTCAGCTGGCGAAAGCTATCTTGAAGAGGTGGGTTTTGAGTGAGGTTTTGAAGGAGAGGAGGGGGGGGGGGGGGGGGGACTCTGAGATGATTGGGGAGTGCATTCCAGAGGTTGGGGGCAGAAACATAGTAGGCCCTGTCCCTCCAGGTGCGATACTTGGCCTTGCGGACCTTCAGGAGGTTGGCTTCACTAGACCTGAGGGGGCGGGAGGGGGCGTAGGGTTTGAGAAGATCAGAGAGGTAGGGGGGAGCCAGGTTGTTGAGTGCTTTATAGGTGGTGAGCAGGATTTTGCAGTGAATTCTTTAGATATGACCTTGAAATTAATCGGAGATTGGATATCCTCATCCTCATTTCATAATTGTGCACCCCTAATGCTATGCCATTTCGATGCCATGTAATTTATCACATGATTCATTTACAGTCAACAATTATTTTGTATTTTGAATTATTTAGTTGATGTTGCACTACTGTTTTATAATCTTAATGTACTATTTATATAAAGTTGTAGCTGCAAAATATTAATGCCATTTGTATTTATTCCTAGAACAGTGTTTCAAGGACACATAACTGAGACCATACAAGGAACAGACGCATTTTGTTAAATGTTCACGCTCTCTGAGTTCCAGATCTGTAAGGTTATATATTTGGGTGTTTGAAACCCCTCAAGGAACCCAGAGAGTGCCTGGACCCAACTTTGAGAGCCACTGTCCTATAGATTAGGACTGTGATATTGACCGATATGCAAGTTATGGGATCGGAATCGATCAGTAATGTCTAGCGGTCGGAACCGCTAGACAATAGATTATGTTGGTACTAGGGATGTCCCAATACACTTTTTTCGTTTCCGATCCAATCCTCAATTTCTGTGTTAGCCGATACCGAATACCGATACCAGTGTTGTGATCTTGTGTTGTGTTTATAGCTATCTAGCTATATATCTCGTGTTGTGTTTATAGCTATCTAGCTATATATCTTGTGTTGTGTTTATAGCTATCTAGCTATATATCTCGTGTTGTGTTTGTAGCTATCTAGCTATATATATCTCGTGTTGTGTTTATAGCAGACTCCTCACTCAAACGTGCACTTGCAGTTTAAGCAACTCCATAGCAAACTCCACATGCCCCAACATTTTATTTACCTGCCATCGTGTCAACCCCTTACCCCTGTGTCGGATCAGTGGTTAGACTGCAGGCATATTCACCGATACCGATATGACCCGATATGACAAATAATGGCCAATACCAATACTTTTCCGATACCGATACAGTGTCAGGACATCTCTAGTTGGTATAGAACACTTGTTTCCCATAAGGCCTCAGTCCATCAGCAGACTTTGTGGAGATCACCATTGGTAGAACCAAATATATCCGTACGTCATGTTATGTGTTGGATTGTCTGCAGGGTACAAAACAAGCAGATACATTGTGCATGGTGAACAACAGCAAATGGCAGCCATACATTGGCCGTTGCACTTGTTGTTTTACACTGTATACACACCTGTGGTGTTCATTTAACACTGAGGATGTATTATAACCCATTACAACAGGGAAAGCATCAGTGTCATTAATTTCTTATTTTAGTTATGAGTGTGTCCTGATTTTGAGGGAAGACTCCTCATAATGTTCATAACATTCTAGTTATGTATGCATACTAAAATTTTGCGCCCGCTTCGCGAGGCTCTCAATCCCAGAGTTACTTCGCCACGCACTCCGCGGCAGAAGTGCCGTGTTTGCATGAATGAAACTGTATGTAATCGCGCCTGTGTGTGTGTGTGTGTGTGGGACACGTGTGTGTGTGTGGGGGGGTGGCTTACAGGCGTGCGTGTGTGTGTGTGTGTGTGTGTGCATGCAATGAGAAGCCAATTCGAAGTTGCGAACAGTCTAATTGTTTTACTTAGGCAAAAAACAACTATTGACAAACAACAATGTTGATGTAAGTAAGGGAATCGCTGTGTCAGTGATATTTTAAATACAGACATTTAGAAGGAATAAGCAAAATCCAATTGCTCCCCTTCCTTGTTTGTGTCTTCTCCTGCGAGAGCGGAGAGACGGAGAGAACGCTGCAGATTCTGAATTTCTGAGAGCTAGTGACGTGTGAGCCGGGGGCGGGCCTGGTGTGGGCTGAGAGCTGGTGACTCTAATTGGCTGGAGCGCACATCTTTTGGCCACGTGACCAACTTTACAATTGTTAAAATATAAGATAAGTTAATAGCTTTGGTATCAACTTGAAAGTTTGAAAATCAGTATTTTGGTTATTTGCATTGACTTGGTATGAAACCAAGTAGCAGCAATTTATTCAAATGTAAGTGAAATTGGGGGCATGTTGGCTGTCGCCTCACAGCTAGAAGGTCCTGGGTTCGATTCCCACTGGGGATGCTGTGGGTGCTGGTGTGTCCTCTCCTCCGTGTCATCAGTGCCCATACTTGAGGTGGGGTTGGTGAAAGGCCCTTTCTGTGTGAAGTTTGCATGTTCTCCCCGTGCCCCCTATAGGGTATAGGTACCCTCACAAAAAACATGCAGTAATCCTGGTCTCTAAACTACTTCCCCCTGGCCAGCAGGGGCGCCTGATGGAGGGGAAAGGAACTGGTCGGAATAACATGTTCCTCGCGATACGTCCGGTCAGGGAAACTCTCCCCTGTCAGGTGAAAATAAACTGCAGCTTGGACTCCTCATGCATAGAAGGAAGCATGAGGCCAGTCCGCTGCGTAAGTGAATTAAAGGTATAGTTGCTCTGAGGTCATTTGGTGTAGCCTACACAGTGCAGGGATACATGATGATTTGTAGTTCCATTAGACATCCCTTCCCATGTCTCTCTCTCTGTCTGTATCAGTTTATCATACCGTATATTGCATTACTTGGCTGGCTGTCACATACCTGCTGCATTATCTAAAATTGTACGGAACTTCTGTCAAAATGGTGTCATCTATATGAGAGATGACACCTTTGAGTCACATTTAAGGCATTTGTGTGTGTGTGTGTGTGTGTGTGTGTGTGTGTGTGTGTGTGTGTGTGTGTGTGTGTGTGTCAGTACCAGAAATAGGGTAAATTAAGTTTAAATTAAGTGTGATTCCAAAATAATAATAACAAAAATATTCCTGTTATTGGCCACTTAAAGTTGTTCAATCTAAAAGTTGAATTCCATTTTAATGTCATGCTGATTACCGGTATGCTGTTATAGATACAGCCCATGAGCATCACTTTATCTGTTGATATGTTGGTCATTTAACTTTTTCTTAAATCATAAATCAGGTTATGCTTTATCACATTATGTAATGTGATACTACACATTACCCCAGCAGGACCCGTGGGGGTCCCCGGACACTACGTTGAGAACCACTAAGGCTTATTCTCGGCAGCAGGAGGGGGGGGGGTTACGCCACATCCACCCCCCTTTTCGACTGATCCGCTTAGACCAAATGTAGCAGATCATCTCTCTCCAACAACAAGTAAGAGCAGACGAGAGAGAGAGGGACCGCTCCACCGTCATCCCAAGTCATATCCTACAGTACAGACAGACCGCGACGGGACCGTTCATCGCTCTCCTGTCTCCTCCACACTTATCCCAGCAGCGGCACACACACACACACACACACACACACACACACACACACACACACACACACACACACACATTATACTCTGTGTCTGGAGATCAGATCAGTGTGGGAAGAAGAAGGAAAGGAACATCCACGATGATCCACGCAGCGAGTCTTTCTGTGACGGATAATAATGCCGTCACGTTCTGACCGATCGCTGCACGCTGATGTGAGAACGGACTGACTGAACATGTAGAGGATGATGATGATGATGCACCTGCACCTTCATCTCTGTGGAGGAGAAGAAGCGCATAGAGAAATGATATGCGTCATTCTCACGGAAAATGTCCACCCGTAAATAAGACGCACGTTTTTCGTTTTCGCCGCGGAGCGACGTATATGAACCAGATTACGTTTCAACTTTGTTTTTTGTGGCGGTGATTTCACTTCGGGTTCACGTACAGGACTACTAGTTGCTTATTGTTGGGATTCCCCATCCCGTCGTCATCATGTGGACCCCCACGGAGGACGAGAAGATAGGAGTGGGTGAGTTGATTGATGAATGAATGAGTCTGCTCTGCTTGGTAATCCCTGGTTTACAGCCTGTATTACATTTCCTGGTTGACTTTCATAGCCCACGCACACATTGAAACCCTGAGTGTTTTGATGGTTAATCTAGCTAACTCTGATAGTGGGCAATGTAGCCTACAAGTGTATGTGGTTGTCAGCCAATGGTCCGGGGCCCACTAGTGGTCTTTAGTGTGTGTGTGTGTGTGTGTGTGTGTGTGTGTGTGGGGGGGGGGGGGGGGAGAGGCTAAATCTCATCAAATGTTGGTCTGTGGCTCAAATGCCGAATCAATAATGGACCTTGATATAAACAGGGTTGAAAAGCACTATAGTGTGATTTCATAAAGTATTAGTTGGAGTTCCAAATTGTAATTGACTGTGTGGACATTGATGATTTTACAGTGTAGCCTGCACTGGAACAGTTGTTTGTAATGAGTTCCCATGCTACTCCTGCCATATGAATTGTCGTCCATGGTGCATGCTGATGTTCTGATTCAGGGAAAAAAAAACAAGTGTGTGTGTGTGTGTGTGTGTTAGTGTAGCCTGCGCAATTCTCATCTGAACAACAGGTGCAGCTTGATCGCTGTAAAATGAAGGGGGAGGGTTGGCACAGTCAAAAGGGGCTGTATGATGATGTTTTGAGTCTTATTTTGGGGTGTTCCTTTGGGACTAGAGGCTGTTATGTTGGGACAAGACGGATAGCTATCAATGTGGGGGTTCTGTTGGAATGAGAGGGTCTGTATGGTGATATTACACTGATATAGATGTTGTTAGTATGTTGGTATTGTAGCTTATTGAAGACTCTTGTCAAGAGCCACAGTTCAAGTGTACTTTCTTTCTTTATTCACACACACACACACACACACACACACACACACACACACACACACACACACACACACACACACACACACACACACACACACACACACACATTATCTCTCTTCCATCTCTTACTCCATCTGTCTTTGCCCCTCTGGTCGCTTCCATTAAAAGATACCTATACGTATCATTAGTACAAGTAGTAGATTTAAAGTAGCCAATTAAAGATGTCTCCAAATGTAACTGTTATGGCAATTAATTGTCTCCATGCATTTCTGTGTTGCCACTGCTATTGTACCATACTGGATTACTGGCTCACCTGTCAGTGAGGAGTCCCCACCGGGACACTACTCCTCCCGTTCAACACCCCCCTTAGGAGTCACTAGCGCAGAAACAAAGATCACTCTCCCTATACCCGACTTTCCCTTCCCCAAAAACACTTGTGTTCATACAGAGGCTTGGCTAAACCTCTCGGTTTCCTTCAAGGTAAACAACAGCAAAAAAACAGTGAATCTTTCCTAAAGGACTTTGTCACCCTATTCATGAAACCCTCATTGATCCTCAGTGCCACCATAGCCTTGTGTATACGTTACATTTCCATTGACATAATTCTAAAATCAATAACAGATAATCTATATGATTTAATTGTTTCCTGTTACATAGCCTGTTACACAACGTACATGTCAAAGCATTGGGATATAAAAAGTGCTTGATTAATGCCAGCATAGAGCTGTGTATTGTCTGATATAGGCTACTTTAAAAGCAATTGAGGGACTTTCAGAATTCTGAAATAAACACAGTGATTAGAGACAGACTGATCAATCTGTGGGTGACCTTACAGAATAACAACCTTACTTTTAATAGTCTAACAGTCTATGATGACCATATTCACTCTTTAGACTTTAGACTTGAAGATTTCTACATTATGCCTATAGACTAAGTAAATGTTTTCGTCTGAATTTCTTACCTTTATATAATAACTTCAAAAATCCACCATCAACACAAAGCTCCGCTGTGCTGTAGGTCAAAAGGAATTGTTGAAAGCCAACCCTGCAAAAGCATGTTTAATTTAACTAAAGATGTACCCAACCCTGCCTCTTAAAATCCTGGGGATTTATAATCATCCTTCATTCAGAGAAAACTCACCACTGCTTGAGCCAGGAGGTGATGACTGGGAAGGTTTGGGTACAAGAATGGATGGAGTGAAATGGTACTGAGAGCTGCTCCAAAACATGACTCACCCCTATTGGTCTATTTATATCGAGCTTCCACTATAGTGTTGATTTGACAGCAATTTTGAATAAACTATTAATCAGGCTTTATCTCAACAGCACAAACGAGACTGGGTCATCTTTGAAATTCAGTAATAATGACAGACTAGGGGCGCCCGCTGGCCAAGTGGTCCAGGCGCATGCCACATACAGTATATAGGCCTTGGTCTGACAGCACGTTGCGTGTTCGAGTCCCGTTCATGATGATCTTTGCTTCATGTCTCTCCCCTTCTCTCTCTCCCTCTTTCCTGTCAATCCCAATTCCTTATACCATCAATAAAAGCAGAAAAGCCAAAAAACTAATCTTAATAATAATGACAGACAACATACATTTGTGTTATTTTACATTTCTGGCATTAGCAGACACTATAGGGAACATGGTGACTCACTGTATGATCAGGTGTATTGGATTGACGTGCTGTTCATGAAAGTGAGCGATCAGGGAAATTCGCTGACAGGAAGTCAATTACGGGGAAATCGTGACTGTCATTCTGTTAATTGCAAAGAGATACTTAGAATTTGAATGAGGTGTCTATTTTTTTCCTTCTGTTTTTGTCTGTTCGATAATTGCTGTACAATTGATTGATTGATTGATTGATTAGATACTTTATTAGTCAGAAATCAAACAGCACAAGGTACAGTCACACATTTAGGCTAAAAGGATACTCTGGATATTCCATTGTGGTCCATCAAAACATTTATTTGGGTGGAATGGCTTAAGGCACAGCGTAAAAAAAAAGAGCTCAGAGTTAAGCAGAATTTCCAAGTGAAGCCCAACACACACCGTCTGTGAAGCGGGTGCGCAGCGACGCGTCACAGGTGTTGCCGTGCAGCAACGCCTGGAAAATAGAACAGTGGCGTATCGGAGCGTCAGGCGAGGCGTGAACGCGCGCCAGCGAGCGTCGGACGCCGCCAGTGTTGGATAGGTTCATTGAAAATAACGGAGGCGGCTGTGTTGACGCGCGGCGTTCGCAGACTGTGTGTGTTGGGCTTAATACGTAACAGTGATCTTTTTTCTTTTTTTTTTATCAAATGTTTTTTATTTAAGACAATAAATAACAGTGATCTTTTTTGTAGTCTCACAACAGTCAGACACTTTAGATTCCTACTGTAGGCCTATATCTAAGTGGCAAAACAAAGATACTATAAACCGGGCTTACAGTGTTTTTGTCTGGGGAACAACTATTGAAAAGTAATTAAATAGCACCTGACTTTTCCCCTCTCTCTGAAGTGTGATTCAGACCCTCTGTTGTTGGCGACATGCGCCGGTGGCTTCGACCACGTGAGACTTGGTGACTGCAGATCTGTCACACCTACAGTACAGTATATGTATAGCTTTATAGCCTGGCATGGCCAGACTAATCACTATAGATATTAGTCTGGATTCTCTGTGTGGAACCTGCATTTCAAACGTGCTAGTTAGTACCTTTCAACCATCTGTCTCATATATATATATATATATATATATATATATATATATACTGTAGTATATGTTTGTGTATGTGTATGTGTATATATCTCAACGAGTACATAAAGAAATATGACATTTATATTTATATATTTATATGCTGATTTGTGGGGGGAATAGGAGAATCATAATCAGCACAGCACAATGGATGTTCCATCCTTCCTTCCTGCTCCTTCCTCTGTGTGTGTGTGTGCATTTGCGTGCGTGCAAGATGTGTATGTGATGTGTGTATACTATGCATGTGTGCGTTTTCTCTCGCCTTGCAAAGCAGACACTTTATTTGTGTGTGGCTGGATGAGACTGTGCATACCAAGGCTGGGCGAGTGGTATCTCATAGTGCTTCTCCCATGGTTCCCAGTCCGCTAGAGGCCAGCGGGAGAAAACAACTATTCACTCAGCACTAAATGGGCCTTTGTAGCTCCCATACATGGCCCTGAATACAGCCATGGCTTCCTCTAGGGCCGAACGGCACAGCACAGCACTCGCTTCTCTCACTCACACATCACTGGACACACGCACGCACGAACGCACACATGCACACAGAGGGACAGAGAAAGCAGACAGAAATATCATGTGCATTCACACTCACAACAGGGGACATGTGTACACACAGAGAGGTTGACAGGAGTGCACAGACTCTCTCTCTCTCTCTCTCTCTCTCTCTCTCTCTCTCTCTGTCTCTCTCACTCTCACTCTCTCACACACACACACACACACACACACACACGCCTGAGACTGGACACATACAAATACACAGATAATAATACTAGAGATGCACCGATCACGTTTTTTTGCTCCCGATCCGATCCCGATCATTTGAGTTTGAGTATCTGCCGATCCCGATATTTCCCGATCCGATCACTTTTTTTTGCTCCCGATACAATTCCGATCATTTCCGATAATTCTTCCCAATCAGATACATTTTGGCAATGCAGTAAGAAAAAAAAGGGACTAAAACGGTTCCGAACTGCCGCCCCGTGTCCGAAACGGTTGAGAAATGACAGAGTTACTGTGTGCCGGTCCCTCTACTGTACCCTCTACTGTACTGTACTGGCACACACGAAATCATCATATACAGTTAATATGGGCATGTGTTTGTGTGCGTGTGTTAGGTTGCACACAGGTGGTGAAAAACAACCATGCTGTTTTCATGCTCATACCCAGTCCAAGGGACTGGCTTGCACCACTCAAAAAGTTTATTTATAGCATTATCTTTTATTCTTTTTTTAGCATATATTATTTTATTAGACATTTCTGCCTTTTCATTATTTAAAGGGGGAAAAAAAAACCTTATATTGCTATTTTAATGTGCCTCATCATTATGTTCAAGGGAAAAATAATGCACCTATGCGCTCACACGTGGTGCAGAGTCGCAGCACATGCAGGGAGGAGAGGAGAGCTCCCTGGGGAGAGGAGGGATTCCGTGGCACAGAAACATTTACAAAAGTTTACAATAAAGATCTCTGCATGAGATATTATGCTTATATTATTAGAAGAAGGGTTTCTATCTACAGTCATGGATTGGACATAGAGTATTTTGTTGGGACTTTTCAGACGGAATATTCTTCTCCTGCCCTGGGTGGACAGAGCAACAACAACGAGTTGTTTTTGCTCTCTCTCTCCCTTTTTAGCACTCAAACAGCGAGTGCAGATGCAGAAGCAGATCTGAACAAGACGGTGCTTAGAAGCCTGTTGATTCGAGGTTACTCCGCTGTGTGTGTCTCTGTGTATGACGATCAATAATTATTCCACCGAGTGGTCTTTGCGAGGGCTGGATTCTCCTCATCATCTCTCTCTCTCTGTGGTTCCTTCTTTTTAAAAGTCGCTTTAAGCGTCGGTTGTTTCAGTGCAGCCGCTGCCGCTTGTTGTCGTTAGCTTTCTGCTATTAGCCTACTAGCCACGCAAGTTACAAGTTACGCAAGTTACGCAAGTTACGCAAGAACGTCGCCATTCGTAGCAAATCTACAAGATCACAGCGCGTTGCGAAAGCAACTCTTTGTGAGCTTGCAGATCTGCTGTTTAGGGCCAACGTCACTGTCGTGCGCTAAGTTTTCCTAGGAGCAGCAGCAAGAGGCTGCTTCGAGAGGAGGATGTTTTGTTGTTATTAATTATGAACCAATCTGTATTAAAAAACAAAACTAAAGACTCGGGAGGATGACTTTAAGACTTATAGATGGTCACGTTTCTTCTGTAACGTTAAATACAATTAAGAAAAGATTTAATAAAAAAAAAAAATATTATATTTAATAAATAATTTTTTCCCGATATTTTTTTCCCGATCCCGATCTTTTGAAAATGACGTGATCGGGCCCGATCGATCGGGAGGCCGATCGATCGGTGCATCTCTAAATAATACACACACATTCTCACTTTTACCTCCCGGGAGGAGGATGCAAACAATGTGAAACTTTGAAGAGTGCTGTAAAACGCTCAGTGCTGTTCAGTTGCAGCGTTTTGTGTGTGTGTGTGTGTGTGTGTGTGTCGATTTCCCCCTTCTGGATATCTGCTGAATAATAATGATGACAAGAATGTTAGGGAGGTGGCTCCATCCTCCTCAACAGAATGTTAGGGAGGTGACTCCATCCTCCTCAGCAGAATGTTAGGGAGGTGACTCCATCCTCCTCAGCAGAATGTTAGGGAGGTGACTCCATCCTCCTCAACAGAATGTTAGGGAGGTGACTCCATCCTCCTCAGCAGAATGTTAGGGAGGTGACTCCATCCTCCTCAACAGAATGTTAGGGAGGTGACTCCATCCTCCTCAGCAGAATGTTAGGGAGGTGACTCCATCCTCCTCAGCAGAATGTTAGGGAGGTGACTCCATCCTCCTCAGCAGAATGTTAGGGAGGTGGCTCCATCCTCAACATAATGTTAGGGAGGTGGCTCCATCCTCCTCAGCAGAATGTTAGGGAGGTGACTCCATCCTCCTCAGCAGAATGTTAGGGAGGTGACTCCATCCTCCTCAGCAGAATGTTAGGGAGGTGGCTCCATCCTCTTAATTCACTTACTTAATTCCAGTTAGGGAATGGAATTCCATTACTTAATTCACAAGAAGTCTACACAATTAGAGAATGTGGAAGAATTGTTATTTCGATCGTTTGCCTGTTATCTCTCCTATGCTGTATTCTATTTAGCCTACTGTACAGTATTACAGTAGGCTAAATAGAATTGTGGACAAAACCTTCTATTGTAATTATTGTTGGTTCTATAGACTATCATAAGCTTAAATGCACATACATCATGGCAATCTACAGCATGACACACACAAGCATCAAAAGTAGCATATTCACAAGCTCCAAACGTGGTTCAAAGCGACATGTTTTGATCTTGAAGATCTGCTACTTTTGATATTTTTTAAATTTGAATTCTTTCAAAACAGATTTTTGAGATACCGGTATTAGGTTTCCCACCCAACATAGACGATATTGACCCAGAGGAACATAAGTTTTTCAGAAAACTGTTTGGATTTAGAAGACATTTTGTAGAATCTTAATGGGTTTAATTCATAGGCTATACAATAATGTACAACAGTAGTGGTGTGTGTGTGTGTGTGTGTGTGTGTGTGTGTGTGTGTGTGTGTGTGTGTGTGTGTGTGTGTGTGTGTGTGTGTGTGTGTGTGTGTGTGTGTGTGTGTGTGTGTGTGTGTGTGTCTGTGTGTCTGTGTGTGCGTGCGCGTGCGCGTGCGACTGTGTGTGTGTGTGTGTCTCTTCAGAGCCTCGAACACAGTAGCAGCCTAGAGGAGATGTTCATAGTTGTTATGGTTACTCTCTCTATGCCCTGAGAAATTCTACTAAAGCTTGGTTCCACTATCGCCATAACAACAGCATAACTTCACTCACTCGCATCATGTGTAGGTGAGAGAGAGACAGAGAAAAAGAGAGATTTTGTTTGTGTGTGTTGACTGCAAGTGTGTTATAGTCTGTGCGTAGGTGTACATACATGTGTGTGCGTGCGTGTTTCTGTGTGTGTGCTTCAGCAGGCAGGGATGCTATTTTCAATATGTTTCTCTCACTGTCACACATCACACCTCCATCGCCACCCAAATCCCCCTCCCCTGAGAATGAGGGCTACTTCATAGATCATCGCAAGCCTTCAAACATGTTATAACTTTAGCTCGGCTGTGCTGTGAGTACATATCGTCTCTGTGTCGGTCATATCATATGTTTAAACTCGTACTTAACAGGATTCAAATTCAAAAGTAGCAGATCTACAAGCTCGAAGTGTGTCGCTTCGCGCTGCGTTTCAAACTTGTGCATCTTTTGATGTTTCAAGTAGGGCCTTGATTTACAAAAGTTAGGATCTGGATGTTTCTGCTCCACAACAACGATATGCATCTGGCTTACAGGGCATGACGTGGGCGAATCCTACCCCAGCCTCTATGACATGACATGTATATCCAGGATTCCTAATTGTATGACTGATGGTGGTGCATGTATGTTATGGAGTCATGCATAGTAGTATGTTGTATATATTTGGAATGTATTCAGGGGTGATTCATCCACATCATACATATATCACCTGCGAGTGAGTACCCAGTGCAGGCAGCAGGTGTTCCCGCATAATTGCAATTTTAAACACATCCTCGCTTCACTGCGAGCTAGACTTAGGTCTTTTAAGTTTTCAACAGTTCTGCTGTAACTCGGAGAGTGGTGCACTCTCACAGTTAAATGAGCACTGCAGATTTAACTGTGTGTTTAACTATTCATGTCTCCTGATTAGAGATGCTCACTAGTCAGTCACTACAGAGTTGTAATGGGTGGCTGGGTTAACAACAACAAGCATCACAGATAGCTCTCTACACCCATTCCCTCCATGACTGCCTCATCCTCCTTCTTTTGGGAGACTTTTCATTGTTTTATTTATTTGTTTTAACCAGAATCTGTCTGTCTGTCAGTCTCTCTCTCTCTCTCTCTCTCTCTCTCTCTCTCTCTCTCTCTCTCTCTCTCTCTCTCTCTCTCTCTCTCTCTCTCTCTCTCTCTCTCGTGCGTGTCCCCACTCACCCAGGCTGCAGGCCAGATGCCGTGCCTCAATTATCTCTCTCGGATGGCCTCATCTATCTCTGTCCAAATCTGTCTCTTTTTGTCTGCATGTCTGGGTGTATGTTTCTCGGTGTGTGTGTGTGTGTGTGTGTGTGTGTGTGTGTGTGTGTGTGTGTGAGAGAGAGAGTGTGTGTGTGAATTTCGGGTACTCCATCATTCACTGTAGTCTAGTTTAATCTCGTCTTCTACACACGATTGTGTATACTTATTAGACGCACCTACAGTATATGCTTGATAGAACTATACTGTATGTACAAATGCATTTATTATACATATCATTGTTGCATGCTCAATGACAAACCAAAACACACTTGGCCTATGGGAGATAAATATTACACAACTAAGCTAAAACATGATGAGAGACGTGGTTTTAAATGACAGATCATTAGTCCAGGATTCATGGTCCACGACTCCACTCATTCTGTCTCTTTCTCTCTCTAATGCTTTCAATTTATCATAATAAAAATATGTAAAGGTGATCAATAGAAAATCCAATTTTACTAATTGAACAATGATGCATCATGACATGGCACCAACATTACGTAATCACCAAATGTTTGTCTTTATTGCATATATTATGCAATTCCAAGCAGTTGAATGAACTTGCAAAGCGAGCGTTGTAGGCAGTGGAATCCTGACAATTACTTTTGACGTCGCTACCCTTTGATGCACCTTCCAGGCCCTCACATCTAGAGCTATAAGGCAGCTACCAGGCCCTCACAACTAGAGCTATAGGGCAGCTACCAGGCCCTCACAACTAGAGCTATAGGGCAGCTTCCAGGCCCTCACATCTAGAGCTATAGGGCAGCTACCAGGCCCTCACAACTAGAGCTATAGGGCAGCTACCAGGCCCTCACATCTAGAGCTATAGGGTAGCTACCAGGCCCTCACAACTAGAGCTATAGGGCAGCTACCAGGCCCTCACAACTAGAGCTATAGGGCAGCTACCAGGCCCTCACAACTAGAGCTATAGGGCAGCTACCAGGCCCTCACATCTAGAGCTATAGGGCAGCTACGCGTTATGCAGATCCGGCCCATCCTCCTCCCCAATCATTTAAACTGGTCTATGAATCCAATGGGAAAATGTTACTCGTCATGTGGTGATTTCAGTGGTTCATGATAGAGGGCACTCTTACATAACCTGTGAATGATCTTAGGAGTGATGAAGAAGATTACATCCAGGAATCACGTGATCACAACCTTTTCTGTTTCGGGCGAAAATGTTACTAATTCGGCAGCATTAGTGTTTTCTTGCCGTCAGTTGATGCCGGGCTCATTTGTTTAATTTTGGAACACAGTTCTTATTTGACGTAATATTAAACACGTCTATGGGAATTCTGAATGGGGGAGGGGGGGGGTGTATCCAGGTAGAATGCCTACATTATGTCAGACGTTGGTGCTCTATGGAGGGACTGCATAGCCTATGTTATCAGAAACTATTCTCTGGGTAACATTGTATCAAATGGAGGTCTGTGGCCTAATGCATGTCACACTGGGGAGTCCTCGAAATTGAAAAAGGTTAAGAATCACCGACTCAGCCGATTTGGAAAACCAACCCATCGATAAAAATGAAAAACAAAAACCTGTGGACAAAGAAACAATATTTGAAAAATGGTTGTATAATATGATTGTGAATAATGTCCCTAAATAAAGAATAAATAAAAATCGACTTCACGGATTGGCAAGACATCGCTTGACATTTATTGCCGCTGTACCATTATAAGTGTTGGCACAACTATAATAACAATAATGCTTATATTGTGTGCTCTGTGAAGGAACCTCCACTCCTTTACAGAGCAACGCTCCACGGATTCCCTGTAATCTGCTGCGATCCACCTCAGAGCTGCATTGTGACATGCTGCAATGGACCGTGCACCTGAAGGGAGCACCGAAGAAAGACGTCCAGCCTGCTGTGGTGGCAGTGGGGCACCGGGTCTACTCGTTCGGAAGCTCTACGTTCACCACGGATCAGATTCATGTGAACATCTTCAACACGGTCACTTTACTCTGGACCAAGTTGCCCCCGGTGATAAATAGAAACGGAAAGCGTCCCCGTCAGGTTCCCTCCTTGCACTATGGCCACACCGCCGTGTTGATAGAAGATAATGTCTACGTCTGTGGAGTTACCGACCGAGGAAGCTTTTGCAAGAACAGGCCATACACGTTTGATGTCCACACCCACAGGTGGTTAAGGCCCAAGGTTTCTGGGACTGTTCCAGAGGCGAGGTTCGACCATTCGGCATGCGCCCTCGGGAAGGTCATGTATATCTATGGAGGACACAGCTGGACTGATTGGACCAATGACATGTACAAGTTGGACACCACCACCATGTTCTGGTCTGTAATAAACCCCCGGGGATCTCCACCACCTGCTTCAGCATACCACTCTGCCACTATCCTCGGGACAAAGATGTTTGTGTTTGGGGGAGAAGGGGACGAGGAGGAATACTCCTACAACTATGTCAGAGTGTTTGACACAGAGACCAACCATTGGCTGAACCAACCTTCCACAAAGCTTTGTCCAGAAAGGCAGAGAAAATACCATTCAGTCTTCGTCTGCAATGGAGAGCTGTACGTATTTGGTTGTATAAAACGGAAAAAGCCCAGCAATCTCTGGAAGTTCAATCCAGAGACAGTCTCCTGGAAGAAGGTTGGGATCAAGGGGAAAGGTCCAAGTAATAACGGGTTGTGCTGTTGCTTGGTGAGAGACCGTATCATTCTCTTTGGAGGATACCAGGGATACAACACAGTCCATGATGACCTGTACATCTTAGACTTAAGTCCTAGTCTGAAGACGGTATGCAAGCTAGCAGTCATTCATTACGGTCTGGAACAGTCTGGACTCCCACACAACATCAGGTGGGAACTGGAAGCCATGACAGAAGGGACACAGTGTGCCAACTGAAAAATTAAGCCACAGAGAAAAGTACACTCCAGCCACTGGAAGTACTGACTACTGTCAGCATAGGGTGCCCCTCAGAGCACAGATCTCCACTGTGTAGGGTTGCCTATCCAGGGTTGTATTAGTCGTGAGCTGCAGCCGTCAGACAAGGAAGGAAGCTGTGGGGAAAATAATTTGTGCAACAGCCGGTGAAACTGTTCCAGTTTGTGGCACCCCCTGAGGGCATAAGTGAAAAGCACCTTTGAAGGTGAGCTGTACAATAGCCCCTCCACGTGTGATTCCAATTTGAGGATGATTGGATGTTTCGTTCATGAGATATGGTGTTTCTTATTTAGAAATAGGCCACGCCCCCCAACAATGAGATATGCTGTTTCTTATTTAGAAATAGGCCATGCCCCCCAAAAATGAGATATGGTGTTTCTTATTTAGAAATAGGCCATGCCCCCAACAATGAGATATGGTGTTTCTTATTTAGAAATAGGCCATGCCCCCAACAATGAGATATGGTGTTTCTTATTTAGAAATAGGCCATGCCCCCAACAATGAGATATGGTGTTTCTTATTTAGAAATAGGCCATGCCCCCAACAATGAGATATGGTGTTTCTTATTTAGAAATAGGCCATGCCCCCAACAATGAGATATGGTGTTTCTTATTTAAAAATAGGCCATGCCATGCCCCCCCCCCCCCCCCCAGGCAAACGGTATGAAGAGTATCAATACACTCTTTGACGTCATTGTCACTCGACGCAGGACACCAGTTAAGCCTGTTTGGTGAAAATAATGCGTTTCTGCAACAAACACTTGTGGCGCCCCCTATGGATGGGCATGAAATTGCTCTTGGCAACTCCCCTCAACGTGTACTAGAACTAGAACGTACTAGTTCCTCCCTAACATTTAGTCTAGTTTTTATTTGTTCACAAACTTGTCTATAGTCTTAGTCATCATGGCTTAGTTATTATTTGTTCGTTATTTAGTTTTCGTCTGTGAAAACAGCTAGTCGACCAGCATTTTTTGTCATAGTTTTAGTTGACAAAATTAACACTGTTACTGTCAATGAGGAACTGTACCACTGCATATGATGGTGTATAGTCCTGCTGGGATTAGCTTACAATGTGTGGGGAGTTTTGAATGGAACACAGAAGTTGTTGCTGGCATGTCTTGCCTTTGTTTGTACTCAGACAATATGTGCACCATTGAAGCTGTCTGCTTTTTTGGTTTTGTTCCTCTGCCTTTGGATAAACTCCAGTGTCTCCTCAGCCTTGAATTATACCAAACCATCCACAGCCACCACACAGTTCCACAAAGGAAATGGAATAATGAATCAGTAATCCTGGTCTCTATACTGCCTCCCCCTGACCAGCAGGGGCACCTGATGGAGGGGAAATTAACTGGTTGACGCGCTACGTCCAACTGGGGATATTCCCCCCCTGTCAGGTGAAAGAAGCTGCTTGGACTCCATGCATGGAAGGAAGCATGTGGTCAGTCCGTTGTTTGCACGTGTGTGCGTGCACGTGTGTTTGTGTGTAACACCAGAGATGTTTGATCCTCTAAATCTAAGACCTGTTCTCCACTGACTTCCTGTTCATTCACTCACGTTAATAGGACAACATGCATGCCCACTGCCCAGCCACTGGCTTTGTTAAGACAGATAATCAGATTTGTGTGTGTGTGTGTGTGTGTGTGTGTGTGTACTGTGTGTGTGTGTGTGTGTGTGTGTGTGTGTGTGTGCGCGCGCATACAGTACGTGCATATATGCATGTGTGCGTTTGCATATGTGCGTGTCAGCATTGGTCCCCTCTGTGCGTTCATTCAAAGGTAACCATTGAAGAAAGTGGACCTCTTGGAGACACAGATGATGAAATGTAGTGAAACAAATGCAGTCACATTGCAGTTCTTTCAGGTTGTTTACTATATGTGCCATCTTCTGTACACTAATATATTTAGACATTTTAAAGATATTTGTATACGGTAATTCTTTATAATTTGCCTACTGTAGGTTCATGCCAGTATAAGTGCACCATAATCAGTGTTCATTTTGACAGCAAATTCTGATTTACATATATAGTTTTAGTCCTATTTTAGTTATCTGAAATTGTTTAGTCTTAGTCTAGTCTTAGTCAACAAAAGACTGACCATAATATAAATTCCTAATATTTACTTACTTACTAATAGAGCGCCGCAGTCCCGCCCCCTCTCAGAAAAACGAGTGGCCCAGGAAATGAAACCCCAATGCATTCTCCCATCGGCACTTCTAATATAATTTATTTAAAGACGGTTACGCCGCGGACAAAGCCAACTCGGATCGTGACAAATCATGACAATGAACACAATGTTTTGGGCCGATCAAATAATTTATAAGACGAAAAACAAAACAAATAGTGTTGTCTCCTGGCTTTCTTTTCTTCTTTCTAATTATTTGATCGGCCCAAAATATTGTGTTGGGCATGTAACGCATACGAAGAAAACGCCGGTTGAACGAACATTATTACCACACGCTATGGCAAATGCGGATAACAGCGAGATTGGATGGTTTGTGGTTTGGAAATATCGATTTTAAATCGCCACAGTAGCATGTCACCAAGAGTCAACTTGACAAAATGATTGCTAGGTAGCCTATGTTGTTGAGGAAATGCTTCCCCTCTCAACTCAACGGTGGAGTCTGTTCCTTGGTCAGCAAAATACCAGTGAAAGCATGAGGGCCAATGTGCAGGAAATACATTTTCCAAATACCTGAACAGTGAATATTCTAAAATGGAAGATGAGCTCAAAAATACATTTGATGAATTAGAATATCTCTATATCACTGCATGCAGATATATGGACTCATTTTATTTGATTATTATAAATAAAAAATGTAAGGCAAGTTGAGGCTACAATAAAGATCCCTGTCAAAATTCCTGAACATGTTTTATTGTTCCACTACATTTCATAATGTTAAGAGGGAGTTGTCTTTTCTCTTACTGTGCGACAGAACAAAAAACCTTCTTTTAAATCGTTTTTTATATTATTATATTATATATTTTTTATATTAAGTAAAGTAAAGTAGTTACTTTCATAATTTAATGTAAAGTAAAGTAACACATTACTTTTTTAGGTAAGTAACGATAACTATAATTCTTTACTTTTTAAAAGTAACTTGCCCAACACTGGTTACAGTAGACTTGCAGTGCATAAACCCCTCATTACAAAGACTAATGCACATTTAAGAGTTCAGTGGAGCAAGAAATAATATAGGCGCTGATACAGAGATGTGGAAAACGTGTTCCTCCTTCACCATGTTCTCTACCGGGGCGGCTGTGGCTCAGGAGGTAGAGCAGGTCGTCCAATGATCCCTGGGTCGGCGGTTCGAATCCCGGCTCCTCCACATGTCAAAGTGTCCTAGGGCAAGACACTGAACCATACATTTCCTCCAATGAGCTGGTCGGTGTGAGCTTGTCACCATTGATGTGGGATGTGACGACGCTGGCGTCGACTGTTCGCTGCTTCACCTCCCAATGTATGAATGAATGAACCATTGTAAAGCGTTTTGAGCACTTGGAAAAGCGCAATAAAAATGCAATTCATTATTACCGGTGTCTCTGTTGTTGTGGGGGGCATTTTTCTGGCATCGTTTGGTCCAATTGTCCCTAGAGCAGAAGTAGGCAACCTTTGGCACCGGTGCCAACATTGATTTGACATAAAGGAATGTGTGATCACTGGCACAGTGGCATCAGTGTGAGAGAGAAGATTTTGGTTTAAAAATCTTAAAAGAAATGTAGTCAAATTAATGAAGTACCTCACATTTGTATGTAAATTACATCCTGCACGTAATTCTGCATCCAATAAAACTCTGAACTCTGACTGGGAAGGGAGTCTGGGAGATAGACAAGGTTATTGCTCTCAGTCTAATGATCATTATAACAATTTGAAAGATTTTCTTTAGAGAAGGTTATAGTCGTGGTCGTGGACAAACAAAATATATTGGAACTTTTTACGTGGTGTCATGAAAATGATGGCACACTGACGATCTAGAAAATAAAAACATGGCACTTAATTTAAAAAAAGGTGCAGACCCCTCATAGTGTGATGCGTTGTGTGCTTGTAGATCGCCTATTTTTGGTGAATGTTTCCCCAAGAATAGGGAATAGGGTTTCAACTGATTAAACGTCAAGTATGGAGTTATATCTGTTGTAATGGAAACTACTTTTCTCTCAAGTTGTGACAGCCCCTTAGGGGGAAGATTAAAATGTTTACGTACCGTAATATGACATAAAAAATGTAAGGTTCTATAAAGTAACTGTAAGTCAGGGGTGCCTTGGATGAAAAACGCTATTTACAGGGGTCACCTGAGACAACGAAGTCAGTGGTTCTCAAACTATTTCATGTCAAGGACCCCAAAAATGATATGTAAACATCTGAGAATATGTTGTTCCAGGGAACCCCACCCCCCAGAAGCAAAGATTTGAGTTAAAAACGTACGTTTCGCTATGAGCTTGTAGATCTGCTATTTTTCAACAGCTAAAGGATAACATAATGCTTAAAACACCAAAAGGGTTCCCGTATACAGAATGGGTTAAGAACCACTGGTATAGAGGGAAGGGTCACTCACTGGGAACTATACACAAAAACACATTTCACACACTCTTTTACTTTGTAAATCTGTGATGTGACAAAATGCTTCCCATAAAGCAATAAGCATCAAGACATGAAGGCATAGAGCATTATATAAGTTCCACATTCTTGTACAATCTATAATGGATGAAACTATTCTGGTGGTTTGTGGTGGTCCCAACACCTTGGGACATTGTATTTTGTTTTTCCCTTTCATTTTGTAACTGCATATCTGGAAACTTGCTGCGTTGCTTCAACCTCTTTCAGCCTTTGATGGGATGTATTCAGACTTGGCTACAGTACATGCTGGCCACATCATTCCATCGCACGGGAAAAGGCAATGGGGTCACCCAAAATGTTCAGTAGGGGGCTAGGGGCCATCCACTGAGGAGCATGCCTGATTGCCTGTGCTCAGTGTATTTCATGGCAGTCTGTCAGTTACATTTTTAGATATGTAGCTCTTTTGCAATTGCAAGTGGAACTAGTGGCCTAGTTGTAACTTGTATGTGGTGCATTAACTTAAGGCGAGAGTACAAATTCAGTGGCAATCCAGCCAGTAACGTGGAGGAAATCTATGTAACATTATAAACATGTTGTTTTCTCTTCCATTTGTTCCATTTTTCCACCATGGGAAAGAACCACAGAGGTACCTAGCTAGACACTAGACAGATTCCATTTGAATAATTATACAACTGTATGTATTGATGAGTGTTTTCCTTCTCTCTGTTGGGCTCTGTGTATCTTCATGGAACAGTGGTCTGTGTTGTCTCTTCTTATTTCCTTGCTGTCGTAGCTTGTAAGCGTGTGTGTGTGTGTGTGTGTGTGTGTGTGTGTGTGTGTGTGTGTGTGTGTGTGTGTGTGTGTATGTGCAGACAGCATCGTATTGAATTACTGTAATGTCTCAGTAATGGGCCCGCTAGCTGCTGCCTCTGGGCCACACAGATTACTGTAGTGTAGAACTGCACCATCGCTCACAGGCATAACGTTTGGGTCACGTTCTACACAGTACAGCATGGTAGAGAAAGGTCATTTTGGGTTTGGGATCAAAGGCCACTGGGCAGAGGGCTTCTGTTGATTGTAGTGGCCTGGACATTTGTGTTTGGGTCGAATCTGACAATGGATCAAATCTGACAATTTTTGTCTGAATAATAAATCACACCCGTGTGAAGTGAGTGGTGCAACTCCGTGTGGGGGTCCCGTGTGGGGGGGGGGGGGGGGGGAGGTTCCCCGGAAGGGTCTGGGTCCGCCACAGCCAAATACATATCATTTCGGGGGTCGTTGCATGGCATGAACAAGTTTGAGAACTACTGGTTTAGAAGGCGTTTTTAGAAATGTCTTCAGGTCTTAATAAGAGTACAGTACAGTACATAGATACACATTGATACGGCCAACACTATTGCTGGGAAGTCCGGGGACACAACACTAGACGTGTTAGCAACCTTTCCAAACGTGAGTGGTCGTATCGTATCTGGTATATAGCGTGAATGTTGCTGTGTGAGACATCAGGGTCAGAATTAACATGCATTAACATGAATTATGGAACCGCTGTCTGCTGCATTTTTTATCTCTGTGCTTCATTCGTGGCACATCACTTTCTCTCCCTCCTCTCTCCCTGGTGCTTTATCGTTATGTACAGTACTCTCTCTCTCTCTCTCTCCCTCCCCTTCGCTGTGTTACTATTTCTTGCTATATCTCTCCTCTCTATCCCTCGTGTGTGTGTGTGTGTGTGTGTGTGTGTGTGTGTGTGTGTGTGTGTGTGTGTGTGTTCTCGTATAACTTACCTTCTTAGGACCAAAAGTCCTAAAAGGAGCTTCCATATTAGGACCGTTGGACAAGTTAGGACCAAAATCATGGTCCTTATAAGGATTACCACTGCAACAGATACAGGGTGCCATTTTAGCATGCCTGGTGTTGAAATTGGGATGGTCCTAAAAAGTTGTCATTTTTACATTTGAGATCGCCCCCCTCTGACCAACCCATGTAATTACAGGTGTGTGTGTGTGTGTGTGTTTGTGTTCTCGTATTTGCTACCTACTTAGGACCTTTATGAGTAAAAAGAGCTTAGGCACTCAGGGAGGCACTGGGGAGGCACTGGGGAGACACTGGGGAGGCACTGGGGAGAAACTGCAGCCATTGGGGAGACACTGGGGAGACACTGGGGAGGCACTCAGGGGGAAACTGGGGAGGAACTCAGGGGGACACTGGGAGGCACTGGGGAGGCACTCAGGGGACACTCAGGGGGACACTGGGGAGACACTAGGGAGGCACTGGGCAGACACTGGGGAGAAACTGCAGCCACTGGGGAGACATTGGGGAGGCACTGGGGAGACACTGGGAGGAACTCAGGGGGACACTGGGGAGGCACTCAGGGGGACACTGGGGAGCCACTGGGCAGACACTGCAGGGCAGACACTGGGGTGGCACTTGGGGAGGCACTGGGGAGGTACTGGACATTTCATATCACCCTTTTTTGGCAGCTTGGCATGGCATATATGATATGGGCATACAAGGTTTCTGCCCGACAGCAGCAATATGTTACACTCCGTTTAAATGTTTTTTTACTGCTCAGCAGAACAGATGACTTCAAATGGACGACGCTTAAAAGGCAAAATGTACACAAAATACAAACACATTGTTTTTATACAAATACAGTATGCTGCTGCCCTATATGCTCCTACATGAATAAGTCATGCACAAATAGTACATATACAGAGTTATTGGATTCCATGTCAAATTGGTTTGTGTTGCTTTGATGCATTCTGGATCTGTTCATAGCCTCTGCAAATGGGATACCCAGGTCATCACTTCCTGTGTTCAAAAGTGTTCGAGAGAGTGAATTTGTCCTACTGAAAATGGCTCTAGATAACCTCCTAGATATTCACCCCCAACTTACTGAACAATATAAATATCAGATCCTACTAGAGACCATCTTCAACACTCAAATTGGCCAGATTCAGCATGCAAGACCATATTCCACTGCTTGTGACCAACTTTTTATTTAATTTGTCTTTTAAAAGCTTTTCAGGGGAGGAGACATTACATTATTTATCTGAGCATGTACATACGAAATCACAATAACTTACAGGAGTAAATGTTTTTTTATTTTTAGAACACAAATTGTCCTTATGTGATTGTTTATGTACCCGCATGGTTTGCCTACTGGCAACATTTTTTGTCTCTTCCTCCGATAGTGGCGGTTCTGTGGTTGCTAAGCAACCCAGTCCGCTTCTTAACCCCCCCACCTTACCCCCAGGATCGCACAGACTTTTTTGGAAAAGGGAAAAGGGAGACACATGATGTACATATGCATATTACACACTTATTTTTATCCATATTCCACTGCTCTCTGAGCACTTCAAGAACGATATGGCCTGCCAAGGCTGCTATTTCAGAGTGAAATTGTCACATTATTGAATTCCCCTATTATTCGCATTAGTAATGTTAAGGCCTTGGATGATTTTTTCCCTTATCCATGTTCTGGTGGGAATGTTGCTGTGCTTAGAGGGCCCTAATGGCAAAAACATGTTGTAATGAGGATATCCTTAACTCTGTCCATAGTTCTTATGTTGATAATTGCCTTTAAAATTCCCCTTCATCTCACAAAGCCAAGTCCCTAATTGACAAAAATGAGACCCCTACTTGCTGATGGTGGGTTTGACATCAGATAATGAGCTAGCAATGACACAGCTGCAATAAACCATCTCTCACCAGATCCTAAAAGTGAACCGTGGCTATCAGAGAATGGAGGAGACCCCAAGGAGCTAACATTAGGCCTCGAACGGAACTGCTCTACTGACATACTGAGTTATAAGAACAAGTACATTATTTACCATCAGCCTACAATGAGGAACATTTAAAAAAAATAGTGTCAAGCCATTATGATCCTCTGGGCTGTATGACTCCTTTCACATCTCGTGCAAAAATCATAGTGCAGGATCTATGGAACCAGGAAAGAGGATGGGATAACTTCATTAAAACGTATAGCTTTAACTTTAAAACCTCACACTGCATATGTAACTCAGAGTGCACAAATAGGCCCTCCTCATTCCTACAATAGCAACATATAACAAATGCAGGTAAATGCAAGGTTATCAATTCTCCTGTATAATATACTGTATAGGTACATGACACTCAGACTGGTGTCCTGTGATCTGTCACAGGCCCCTGTTGCTAAATAATTAGCACTGTTTGGCTGGAGCCAAGTAGCTTCCAAAAATCACATTCCTACCTTTTGATACGTTCTTTCAGGGGTAGCATATAATGTGATCCTTTATAGTCAACCATAATAACGTCGTTGTGTTGAGGAATGCAGACTTGTTTATTTATTTTACTCACTCATTGACACAGAGAAATGTGTTTCCTGCCACTAAATTAATGAAGTGGAACCTTACTGTCTTAGTGTATCACTCCGCCAGCTTTTTTTATTTAATTTTTTTTATTCGATGCAATTGTGAACAATAGCCAAGTAATACATAGTAAGATACATATCCATTGGCCAATCAAATGGTTCACTGCAGCTCAACAGTCAGTGTGAGGGGTGGTGATTGTTTACCCACAGGGCCGAGTCCCTGAGGGTGGCCTGGTCGCAACGAGATTCCCCCTGTCCGAAACGGACCAGAGACGGCTGAGATACGCCGGGGACCCCCGCGGACCCCCACCCGGGCACGAGACCCACGGGGCCGAGTCCCCGAGGGCGGCCCGGTCGCAACGAGATGCCCCCCAGCCAAAACGGACCAGAGACGGCTGAGATACGCTGGGGACCCCCGCGGACCCCCGCGGACCCCCACCCGGGCACGAGACCCACTGGGCCGAGTCCCCGAGGGCGGCCCGGTCGCAACGAGATGCCCCCTGTCCAAAACGGACCAGAGACGGCTGAGATACGCTGGGGACCCCCGCGGACCCCCGCGGACCCCCGCCCGGGCACGAGACCCACGGGGCAGAGTCCCCGAGGGCGGCCCGGTCGCAACGAGATGCCCCCCGTCAAAAACGGACCAGAGACGGCCGAGATATCCATTATTTATGGAGCGCCAATAACCATTTGAAAATATATTTAAATTTCAATAGCTGTCTCAGTAGAAATTTGTAAATGGCTTTTGGGAGGAACTGGTTGCTGGTCCTAAGAAGACCCATGGGGGAGGGTAACACATCACACACACACACACTCGGTCCTAAGAAGAACCATGGGATTTTTTTTTTTTTTTATTTTTTTAAGGGGGCTAGTGAATCATGGGGTGTGTGTGATATGAAATGTCCAGTACCTCCCCAGTGCCTCCCCAAGTGCCACCCCAGTGTCTGCCCTGCAGTGTCTGCCCAGTGCCTCCCCAGTGTCTGCCCAGTGCCTCCCCAGTGTCTCCCCAATGTCTCCACAATGTCTCCCCAGTGCCTCCCCAGTGTCTCCCCAGTGCCTCCCCAGTTTCCCCTCAGTGCCTTCCCAGTGCCTCCCCAGTGCCTCCCCAGTGTCCCCTCAGTGCCTTCCCAGTGCCTCCCCAGTGTCCCCCCAGTGACTCCCCAGTGCCTCCCCAGTGCCTCCCCAGTGTCTCCCCAGTGCCTCCCCAGTGTCCCCACAGTGCCTTCCCAGTGCCTCCCCAGTGTCCCCCCAGTTCCTCACCAGTGTCCCCCTGAGGGCCTCCCCAGTGTCTCCCCAGTGCCTCCCCAGTGTCTCCCCAGTGTGCCCCTGAGTGCCTCCCCAGTGTCTCCCCAGTGCCTCCCCAGTGTGCCCCTGAGTGCCTCCCCAGTGCCTGCCCAGCGACTCCCCAGTGCCTGCCCAGTGTCCCCCAGTGTCCCCCCAGTGTCTCCAATAGCAATACAAGAGCAATAATACAAATTAATCTTAATTTATTAATGTTATTTAATGAATTAATCAAATTAATTAATGAATCAAAAGTTGATTGAAGTTATTATATACTTAAAGCAGCATTAGTATGTAACTTTCCTCTTCTACCCTGGATTTGAACCCGCTTTCCTGCGTGCTGAAAACTTTAGCATTGAGCTAATCGAGCCGAACTGCTTGCTCGGGGGATAAATTTAATCTTGACCATAAGGTCCAAATTCGAGTCAGATCCTGTGTCTAGGTGAGACATGACCTTTGACACGATCTAAATGTCTCAACAGAAGAGCAGGGAGACAAAATACAACCAGCCCAATTGTATAAGTTATATTGTATTAACATACTCTACCATACAGATTGGACAAAATGTAATTGTATTCATTAAAAAAAGAGTTACATTTTCCACCACTGCAAAACTACTGCCATTTGAGGCATTGATTTCTCATTTCTGCATTAATGGTTTTACTCCTAGGTTTAGTTTAGTTTATTTAGGATCCCCATTAGCTGTTACACCTGGCAACAGCTATTCTTCCTGGGGTCCTCACAGAATAATATACATACACAAATTTAAATAAAAACAACATTACAGATATCATAAAAGAAATACATTAAAGCATAACAACCACGGTTAGTGCATTCACTCTAGATTACATTAACTGGTATATTGACAGCGTAAAATGCCTTTTACCCTTAATTTCTGTGATGCATACTGGTAGAGAGTTCCAGAAAGTCATTGCCCTGTACATGACTGTATTCTTCATTGCATCAGTTCTTGGCTTAGGCACTGTAAATCGACCCATTGCAACATGTCTGGTATTACAGTATGTACATGTCTATCACTGGTATAATGAATATTTTTATATAAGCATTTTGTTTTTTTATTTGAACAAATGTTCCTAAAAAATCCAGCCAGACTGGCAGCTAATCTCTGCTCCATTTAACAGTGTACTAGATCTAGTATTGCAGTTCAGGGCAAGGCGAGCTACCTTATTCTGGGCTATTTGTAATTATGCAGGTCCTTTTTAGGACCACACAACTGGACAATAGTCAAGGTGGGATATCACTAGTGCCTGGATGACCTGGACAGCAGATGTTGGAGTTAAAAACTCATCTCCTAATCATGGACAAACCCCCTCCCATTTCTTAGTTATGTTTTGAATACGAGTAGACCATGTTAGATGACTGTCTAATATAACCCCAATAAGTTTTGTTTCATCTACCTGCTCAACTGCTAGATTGCTCAGATTCAGATTCAATTTGGGTTTTGACTTGAGCATATGCTGTGATCCAAATACAATGGATTTAGTCTTTGAGATGTCCAGGACCATCCTATTGTTCACCACCCACTCTGATATGTTCTGTAGTTCCTTGTTAAGAGCTACAGACAGATCTTCCACATTAGTGGCAGACATATACAAAGTAGTGTCGTCAGAATACATGGCTATATTGGCCCCGACCAGTGGCATGTCATTTGTAAATATAGTGAACAACAAAGGACCTAAGCAACTTCCTTGTGGAATTCCACAGTGAATATGTTTAGTATCTGAGAGACTCCCATTATAGTATACTCTCTGTGATCTGCTGGATGAATAGCTTTTTATCCACCTTAGTGCAGATAAGGTAAAACCATAACATGAAAGTTTGTCAAGCAATAGATTGTGATCAATAATGTCAAACGCGGCACTAAAATCTAACGGTACAGACCCCACTATAGTCTCTTAGAATCCACATTCATTAGACAGTCATCTATTAACTGTGTCAGTGCTGTACATGTAGAAAGCCCATCTCTATAGGCGTGTTGAAAGTCAGTATTCAATACATTCTCAGAGAAATATGATTGAATTTGGTTAAATACATATTTTTCCATTAATTTAGCAAGAACTGGCAGAATGCTAATAGGGCGGCTGTTAACTCCTGTGATGTTTGTTTTAGAATCTTTTGGTATTGGAATAAGTTTAGCTTCCTTCCATATTTGTGGATTTTTGCCTTTCTCGTAAAAGCTACTATGTTGTGGTCAGTGCATCCAAATTCAACAGAAATCACCTTTGAGCATAGATCAGCTGCATTTGTAAAGATATGATCAATACAGGTGGAGGAGATGCCATTTATTATTTGTGTTCTTGTTGGCTTGTTTGCTAACTGTGTTAAATTGTATGTATCTGCAATAGCATGGAGGGTTTTCTTAAGTGAGCATGTTGGAGAGAACCAGTTAATATTCATATCTGCAGGTATATACAATTCCCTATTACTGTCTGATGCTCTGTCCACCATCAATTTACAATTTACAATTTAGGCATTTAGCAGACGCTCTTAATCCAGAGCGATTTACATTAAGCAAGAACAAAAGCACCATCTCACATACACTGCTGACTACTACTGAGAATTGGAATCCGGTAGTCTGTAACAGCAACACAGCAATATAGGTTTAATATTAGGCAAGTGGACTTGTAGCCATAGAGCTTCAATGTCACTAATTATAAGGTCATCTCTCCTCTTTACTGGAATATCATTTAAAATATAAAAAGCCACACCCCCACCATGAATATTTCTGTCTCTCCTGTAGATATTATACCCATGTACCATAAATTCCTTATCACATGTTTCATCTAAATGTGTCAGATATGGCAAGTATTCTATATCAGGGGTGCCCAAACTTTTTTCACTGAGGGCCACATACAGAAAAATATAGGAAGGGCTGGGCCACTCACTAGAGATGAGATATATCACCTCACCTGTCGTGTATTAAAGCAGGGTTTACTGCACAATGTTGTTGGCATGGCGCTGCGCCATGCTTGAAATAAATCGTGCCATGCCAAGCTGCCCAAAAAAAAGGAAGAAAAAAAAAGAAAAAAGGGGGGCTATTGAATCATGGTGTGTGTGTGATATGAAATGTCCAGTACCTCCCCCAGTGCCACCCCAGTGTCTGCCCAGTGGCTCCCCAGTACCTCCCCAGTACCTCCCCAGTGTCCCCTGAGTGTCTCCCCAGTGTCCCCTGAGTGTCTCCCCAGTGTCCCCTGAGTACCTCCCCAGTGTCCCCTGAGTACCTCCCCAGTGTCCCCCTGAGTACCTCCCCAGTGTCCCCTGAGTGCCTCCCCAGTGTGCCCCTGAGTGCCTCCCCAGTGTCCCCTGAGTACCTCCCCAGTGTCCCCCTGAGTACCTCCCCAGTGTCCCCTGAGTGCCTCCCCAGTGTGCCCCTGAGTGCCTCCCCAGTGGCTGCAGTTTCTCCCCAGTGTTTCCCCAGTGCCTCCCCAGTGTGCCCCCAGTGCCTCCCCATTGTCTCCCCAGTGCCTCCCCAGAGGCTCCCCAGTGCCCCCCCAGTGTGCCCCTGAGTGCCTCCCCAGTGCATATAGATGATTAAACTCATAAGAGCCAATGCAGTGAAGTTACTGACCAAAAGGTTTTAGCTTTCTTTTGTTTGGAGACGGTCCTAACAAGTAGGGTAAAAATGTGGTAATTTATAGTTTGCCCTTCTTTAAATCTGATGTGATTGTATTAAAATAGATTTTTTTCCACATTCAGGAGTGTAGTTTATATGTTTCTACTATGTCTAGAAAGTGTGGTCCTAACGAGGTAAGCAATAACCTGAAAAAAAAGTGTGGTCCTAAGTAGGTAAGTTATACGAGTATGTGTGTGTGTGTGTGTGTGTGTGTGTGTGTGTGTGTGTGTGTGTGTGTGTGTGTGTGTGTGTGTGTGCGTGTGCGTGTGTGTGCGCTCGCGCGCGTGCGTAACAATGACACTTGGTTGTGAAAACCAATCAAACGCAATTTTCGTGCTCAGACAGACCCAGCCAGGGACAGACACAGCCAGCCAGGGACAGACACACATAACTACTTAATGGAGTGGTTGCACCACTCAGAAAGTCCCCAGCTCCCTTTCCAACAGGTATGTTAGATGTAGAGTGACTTCAAGGAGTTTGTAAAATAGATCCTACTAACTGACGAAGATGTAACTGAAACATCGAAACGTTGTCGATTTTTTACTTGCACCCTGATAATAAAATAAGGGCTTAAACTATCTGAGTTGCTCCAGTGCCTCCTTTTCTCCGATCCTATACTGCTCAGGGGGCGGGCCTTGGTGTGTGTGCTGTTGGCCTGTCGCGTGTAGAGCGTGCATGTGCACATCTTGTTACCGGGGGGTTTTCCAAATCACTGAATGCTCTTTAAAAACAAAAGAATGAGAATATCTAAATAAATTTACAGCAGCATTGCCCTAATGTAGGGTGGGAGATTACTGAGCTACAACACATAATGTCATTCGACAAGAATCCCCTTAAAGTTTAAATACTGTAGGCTATGTCAAATTACAGAAAATTGCATCACTAGAAGAATTGTTGAATTTATTATTTATTTTTTACTTTATTCCTTTTCAACAAATTTCATGAGACTGTCTGGAACCTTGCTTTTTTAGCTTTTATATTTGAAAGATTTAACTTCAATTTCTTATTGGATGACTGATGAAACCTTATATGCCCAAATAATATGGAGTCATTATGTAATAGATACATCATAGGTGACTGCATGGCGTCACAGATGCATCACATGAAGTCTCACGTGACTATGCCCTTATTGGACCCCATCTTGTATTTATTGGTGCCGTTGGTAGTCATGTGTGTCGGTTCCCACTTGATGTTGTGTGGGAGTCCGGACTGCTCCACACCGTACTCAATAACAGCTAACTTGTATAACGTCGTCAGAACTAGGATTTAAATCTAAGATGCACATTGGTCATTGTCACAGACTCACAGGTCAACAATACATCCTACATGGGCACATCCCTTTGGGCTCAACCTTGTCCAGGAGAAGGCCTCTGGGTTGATTTTCCACAGTATTAATACAGGCATGTTTGCCTCCATATACTGTATGTACAGCTCTCCTTTGTAGGCAAAGGATGAATGTCAGACCCCTGCGTCCTTTTGGAAGAAGCTGTGCAGAAGGTATGCTCAGCAAATGTGAAGTTAAGGCAGGCTTTCTTCATGTATACAATATTCAAGTATTTTCAATAAAATTACATCTTGGATGCATAACTGCAATCCTTGTTTTTTGAGCTGTGCATGTAACTACAGTGAAGTATAAAGTACAATATTTGCCTCTGAGATGTAAAAGAATTGCATTTTTTAAATAATGAAGAAAGTAAAAAAAAAAATCACACTTTTGTGGTTTTCATTTTTCTCACTTTTTCACAGAATCAAAGGTTTTATGGTCATTTTTCACCAGGATCCTGGATGGCTTTGAGTCTAGGCTTAAAATAAATTGATATTTTGGAAATCTCTATAGGAAATATGAATGGAGTCTGGCTCGGTGGAACCAGAAAATGTCCACCACGTGCGTGATACGGCACACTACCAAGTATGGGCTGTAATATATCAGGCATTACATGTTAATGCTCTGACCCTCATCACAGATTAGGATATGCACCATTTCTCTCTCTCCACAGACACACATGTACACACGCACACATGCACGCACGCACGCACGCACGCACAGTCTTCTGTGCCTGGGGTGGGATTATCATGGGTGGCCATAAACCAAAATTTAATTTATTTAAATTTATTTTATCATATGTAATGTAACCTATTTTATTCCCCCCCCCACCTCCGGCAGTTGCTTAATTACCCTTTTGTATTCACAGTGATGACCCTGTGGGAGCAGAGCCTGTGTCGTATTATTATTAGTATTATTCCACATCAGAAACATACAGAGACAGCATTTTAAATAGAGGTGCTCCGATCGATCAGTTACCGATCGGTGATCAGCCGATTTTTACTCCAAATGACTCAATCGGTGATCGACAATTTACCCGATCTGGAGATCTTTTATACCATTTGAGTGGTATAAAAGATAAAATCAGATGTATAGTATATCGTTTCGCATCTTTGTGACAGGCCTAAACATTCTCACCATACACACGGGAGCAGTTTTGATGTGGGTTTTGACATAATTGTGGAAATATTCAAATTGTCCCACTACGCAAGATCGCAAGATTGGTACCAGTCGATCATGAGAAAAACTATCGGGATCGGCCCCAAAAAAACCTGATCGGAGCATCCCTAATTTTAAACCATCTCCAATGGTCTATGACGGCCTGTGTGGGTTCTTTATACAGTATGTTATGCTTTCATATGACCAAAATTGACTTTAGATTCATGCTGGGTCCAGCATGAGTATTTCACACTCTTTGTGTGTCTATAGGTGATTGTTTTGAAGTTGTTTGTGTGTATATGCTTGCGTGTTCATCCGTTCTCTCTTAATCCCTGTATTTATATGTATACTGTATGTGCAATCCATGCATACATGCTGGTGTGAGGGGGATGCACACGTATGCATAGACATCAAAGTAGTGTGACAGCAGGTTATGGAGAGTTCACGTTCAGGGTTAAAAGCTGCTTTAGAACAAAAGCACCACCATTTGTGTTGCATCCATCCCGGAACTACAAATGAGGCCAGCTGGCCCATGGGAGTTGAAGTATACACATGTACCATATGAGCAGGGCAGGCTTTTATAAAAGGCTCTAATTTTCCTGCATAGTTGGTGGCTTTTATGTTGATTGCCTGTGTGTAGTCAGTGATGTTCATGCTTGTACCATGAGTTTTTGTCTTTGTCTTTGTCTTGTACACAATGAGTGACAGATACAACACTAGACAATATTCATTCATTCATTCATTATTTCATCTTGCGTCTGTGTCTATATATCTATAGATAGACATTAGCGAACATTACTATTTTCAGTTCAGTCAGTTGATGCTTCATATCCATATGAGTGAATCTGCTGTGATCGTATTTTTTTTAAATTATTTAATTATTATTATTATTATTTATTAATATTTTTGGAACACAGTTCTTATTTCACACAATATAAAACAAGTCTATGGGAATTCAGAATGAGGGGGGGGGGTGTGATCCAGGTATAAATTACGTCTAACTTCATATAGACTGACCGACCAACCCTGTCTGTCTGTCTAGACACTAATAGAGACAAGTACCGCAAGGCGTTATTAATTTGTCCCACCAGATTCCGTTAGCCCCAAGTCTGTCTGTCTGTCTCTCTCGCTCTGTTCTGTCCCTAATAAGCCCCATGCTAATTATCTCATTAGCCATTTCAAAGGAGCCTCTCAGCAGTGCCGTTTTTCTACAAATGCTCGCAGCGTGCGGCCTAGCACCGCCGAGAAACAACAATAACCTAAATGCAAACAGAGAGCGAGGAGGTGGGAACAGATTGTCTTTCCACAGTGTGATGATGTCTCATTTCACTGAAGTAGTTTGCATATTGCTAGACGCACTGTGAAGGCAAAAACAACAAGCCAGGTTTAGATTCCGTTTGATATTCAGGACACATGATGGATGAATGCGTGCTCACTCATGTACGGATGGATGACTATATTCTTTTCTACTTAGTATAATGTATATGTGAGGGTGCACGCACGAATGCATGCATTGCTGCACGCACGAATGCACGCAATCATGCACACACGCACACGCACACACACACACACACACACACACACACACGTACACGTACACACTACTCTGTTTACACTGCCACTGTGAGTCTCGTCTGTGTGCACAGTGTGGTGGTTCTCAAACTTTCACATTTCAAGGACACTCAGACAGTTACAGTATTTACAGCAAGTCGCTCTTGATGATGCCTAAATTGTACATTGTAAATGTACACACATACACTTCTTAGATAGTGACATAGTGTTTCTCTGTCTGCAGAACTGTGCCGGAGAGTGAGTGTGTATGAATGTGTCATCTGTATATGATGCATGATGCATGTAGTGTTTGTGTACTGTATTTGTATGTGTCTTTACATGGTATGCATAGCCTTTGATTCTACAGTGTTGTCTGCGTTTGCACCTGTGAACAATGAACATGTTTATATGACAGAGTCACTATGAACAGTAAGTGTGTGTGTGTGTGTGTGTGTGTGTGTGTGTGTGTGTGTGTGTGTGTGTGTGTGTGTGTGTGTGTGTGTGTGTGTGTGTGTGTGTGTGTGTGTGTGTGTGTGTGTGTGTGTGTGTGTGTGTGTGTGTGTGTGTGTGTGTGTGTGTGTGTGTGTGTGCGCGCGCGAGTGCACACGTGTACAAACGCATACATACTGTACCGCTTTCTTGAGTTTCTGTGCATGTGTATTTGTGTGCGTGATCAGAGTTATTATCGGTCCTTGCACTCGCCAGCTTCAAACTCTTTTCAATTAATTTAAATCCGAGGGTATTAAAAGGGGACCCCAAAGACCTCAAATGCTCTTAAAGGTCCCCCGCATTTTCATCCATTTTGTAAAGAGAATGCAGGTGATTGGACCCACACAGTAAAATCCTCTTTTAATTTATCCATTTATAACTCCGACAATGTATACATAGTTCCAGATTTGTACAGGATGTGTTTAATGAGCACAGCGTACACTAGGACAACAGCAGCCGCATTCAGCCTTTCACTCCTACACAGCAAAGGTCACAGTAGAGCGAGTTGCAAGCAGCATTCATTGGCAGATCCATCACAGAGAGATGGGTGCAACACTCCCTCCATTAAAAGCCAGTCTCTCTCCATTTACGTGTGATTTATTGAAGTAACGGGACCGCTGGGAAGGCGCCCATATGGCTCAGTGGTGCAAGGCGCCAAGCGGACGCTTCTGACTTAGTGACTTATGGAACCAGCCTGCAACATTTGTCAGACAATATGCTATACAGTATCTCTCTCTGTCTCTATCCCTCTCTCTCTCATACAAACACCCTGACACATGCTCGCTCGCGCAAGCGAGCACACACACACACACACACAAACACACACACACACACACACACACACACCTTTGACATAACCTTATGTCTCAGCCAGGTCATGTACTGTCCACGTGATCTCAGTGTCCCAGCACCCCATTTCTGTATGCTTCGAGTCCAGGAGTCTGAGGTCATGCAATCTCATTGGCTAACCACCCTCCCAATCTCATTGGCTATCCACCCCTCCCAATTTCATTGGCTATTTGCCCTCCCAGATCCTTACACTGACCATAACCACACCAAACCATACATTTTAGTTGCCAAGCTCAGCTGTCTGTTTATGCAATGCATTGTTGGTACAATGTTGCCATTTCAGGAGACAATACAAAAGACAAACTGTCTGCTTCTGTTTATTGGACTTACAAGGGAAATGCAGTTCATCAATGTATAATAATACCAATACATTTGTGACTACATATATTCTTTGTGGGAAGTGACAATTTGTTGATTTACTGAAAGCGGGCTTTAAGTGGAGACGGATGATTCAAACTGCAGACGCGTGGAATCACAAAACTGTAGGACCACCTGACTCCTTCCATCAAGAACACTGACTGCAGCTTAATCCTGCAGAAATGTACCTGTGGAAGTCATTACGATGTTCGAGGGGTGATATATGGTTGATGGAGCCCGGGTGACGGCTTGAAGAATGATGTTTATCCTCCCAGATATCTGAGACGTGGAATATTTTAAAACTACACAGTGTGTCAGGGTATAGCACCATCATATAGCTTTGATGTTACAGACAACTGTAACAAGACCAGCAGTTACAATATGTGACTCCCGATAATGAAAAACATAACCATGTTGTGTAGTAAGTAATGCATCAGACCCTTTACTGTAAAGCTGTAGTTTTCAGCCTTTTCACGTCAAGCTCCATTATATATTCGGCTCCACGGACCACCATTTGATGAGATTTAGCCTCTGAAACACAAAACTAAAGAATATTTTTGTTATTGTTGACACACAATTCCATGCTGTTTCCAAACACTGGATCGTGACCCATTTGTGGATCGCGGACAGAAATCAAAGATAAATCTAAGAAATTCCATAAATCAGAAAGCAAATGTTTAAGTATGAGTGAAAATAGCTCATCTACAAGCTTTAGGTTTAGGCCCTAGGCCAGATTTCTTGTCAATGGCATCTCCAAGCTCACAACGTGTCACGTTGCAATACGTTGTGCAGATGTAGATCTGCTCTTTATACCCTATAACTAAAGAATTTAAAGTAGTTCATTCTGTCTGTGGATCGTATACAGTTCTAACCAATGAATAATGTGACCAGGTACTGTAATAACTACATCCACTGGAACATTTGATGAAAAGTAATAGTTTTGGACATGATGGATGATATATTACTTGGTCATTTAATGGACGTGCTCAGTTTTCATGATGAGTGACAAGGCCATGTCGGATGGTTGATCTTCGGCCAAATGCTTCTATGCTGACCGCCGAACTTCCTGCTCGGAAACGATCCGAAGCGTAAACCTACACCGCGAGCGCTCTCCCCCTACGGGCTGTAACCCTACCCATGATGCCGAGGGAAAGGGGGAAGGACAAATTAGAGGTGACATCACTGTGGGGCGGCGGCATGCTGCTGACTCAGCGCTTCTCAGATTAGACGAGTTTGGTGCAGTCCCTGAGATGGCAGACGGTTAAACCTGTGCAGCATTCTAGACACCCAACGTATGAGCACCCAGACTACACGCATGTACACGCACACACACACACACACACACACACACACACACACACACACACACACGTGCGCATGCATGCATGCCTGCACGCAAAGGAAAGGAAAGGACATGCAGTCTAAAAAGGTGACATTATGGAGCTATGCTGACTTAGCACTTCTCAGATGAGTTTGTTGCGGACCACGAGATAGGAGGCATTTAACAGTAGGCTAACACACAGGTGGTGCTGGTGTGCGCATGCGTGGGCTGGTGTGCGTGCGCCTGTGCGTGCGTGAATTCCGTTTGTGTCCGAGCATAGGCATGGTAACGCCCTGCCTGCCTGTGATTGGCCTACCGTCACTGCCCGTCTTGACTGTCCTCCGAGGTGGATGCCTCGATAGTCTGATGCGAGGTTACTCCGTGGTGGGAAATAATACAAGTAGTATGGTATGATACAAGAGAACGCTAACGTGTATGTTTTATTTTTGTAGAAGAGGCAAACTAATATTGTTTATGCCGTTTGCTTTGATGGAATAACTGATTGAACATGCACGCCATAATATGATTTGGGTGTGTTCTAAAATAAAGTGTTTGTGTTGATTATTGTGTAAACTTTAAACATTATTGTACTATAAAAAGGTCTATTTTCCCTTCATATTTATCCTTTTTAGTGTAATAGTATTAGTTTACTATAATTAGATTAATACACGATAATCAACACTAACAATTTATTTAGAACACACCCAAATCAAATCATAGTACAACATACGTGTTCAATCAATATTCAATCAAAGCAAATGGCATAAACAATAAGTTTGCCTCTTCTACAAAAATAAAACGTACAAGTTAGTTACAAGGCTGCATTCTGTCGCGCGTGCCAAGCGGTCATTCTCTTGTAGCCCTTTTATTTCTCAATCTCACCACCTCGCGTCTCGGAGGACAGTCAAGACCGGCAGTGTCAGTAGACCAATCACAGTCAGACGGGGCGTTACCATGCCTCAGCCATGCCTATGCTCGGACACAAACGAGATTCACGCCCTGTGCGTGTGGTTTGCATTGTGTCAGCAGGTCAGTTCTACCCCCAGTTTATTGTGGGAGGTGTTAACATGCTGAATCAGGAGAGTGAAGCTTTCTATTCACACACACACACCCACATACACCCACATACACACACATGTGGGCATGCACAAATGTATATTCGCATGCACACATGCAACACTCACATGCACTTACGCACGCACACAGGCTTGGCAGGTCCATGCTCTCTCCGGTTAATGTCTTAATTGTCATGGTCCATCAAAGACACACAGCCGATATTAGATAGCCACTTACTGACAGTTTAATAGCTGTGAAGTAATGTGTTGGTTTGAAGTCAGTAGGGACCGGAAGGTTTGGAGAGAGATCAGGCATCTCAATATATGGGCATAAAAAGGACGCAGACGGATGGACAGACGGGTGGGTGGGCGGACGGACGGACGGACTGACGAACCTGGACAACTGCCGGTCCAACCAAATTACCACTTGGGTCCTGCTCGGCGATACACACGCGCACGCAGGCAAACCCATGTGCCTGTAGTGTGTACCATCATGTAATATGTAGCAGACGCATCAGGAGTGAATGCAGTTTGCTGTTGCATGATTAGTATGTTTTTAAGCCTTATAATGGAGGCTTAGCCCAGTGCTCCACTTTCACAACAGCTTGGCCATCTGGTAATACTACTATACACTCTGGTACTCACTATTATACACTCTGCTACTCACTACTCACTACTAGTACTATATACACTCTGGTGCTAATACTATATACACCAGGACTCTGGTACTCACTATTACACATTTTATATACACCAGGCTACGATCAAGGGCTCTTGCTTTCAGAGACACGCATACTGTACGCATGTCACATACTGTACACTCAAACTGATTTTCTTATGCTTGGGTGGACATACAAGAAACGCACCAGCACACACATGCATGCACGTGTGTGCGTGCACGCGCACACGCACGCAAAGACAGGCTAACCAACAGCTTGGTGATATATGCCCCACATTACTTTTATCTGGCAGGGAGTGCATTACTGCATGGGGGAGGGATAGCTGTGTGTGTGTGTGTGTGTGTGTGTGTGTGTGTGTGTGACTGTGTGTGCGTGTGCATGTGCCCTAGCGTGCACTTGAGTGTGAATGTGCTATGCTTTGTCGTTCAGTGTTGTACCAACACTGATGTCTTCATTCATGTCGACATGCACATTTTCTCTTCTAGGGCACAAATCATTTTTTTATTATTTTAAAACACATTTTCTCTTCTAGGGCACAAATAATTTTCAGCTGTGGGGTTAATTTGGGGGTTCTTGACATGAAACTATTTGAGAACCACTGACTTTAGATGCCCCTTTTGGAGCTCCGAGGCAACTCACCCGGTGGGACCCCGGTGTCTGTGGCCCTGTTGCACATGGTGGTGGTAAAGATGATAACTATATTAACCGTCACACTCTAATGACTGGAAGGCAAGCACAATGAGTGAATGAATGAGGTGGACAGAGAAGGGTATCAGTGAAAGAGAGAGAGGGGGAAGGGGGGGGGGGGGAGCTTCCCCCTTGATCCGTCGCTCAGCCGTGGCGGATAAACGCTACGCTATAGTGACCTCATTACTTTCTGTCGCTGGTCGTGCGCTGATGGAGCTGGCAGACTGAGGAGTATCAAACTGCTGCTGGTTAGAGAGTGAAAAGAACAGACAAACATTAGCTTGATCAGATTGAAGCTTCCTGAAGCAGTTCACTCAGTGGAGTGGGCAGGGTCTATGGCTGGATCCAGTTCACTCAGTGGAGTGGGCAGGGTCTATGGGCTGGATCCAGTTCACTCAGTGGAGTGGGCAGGGTCTATGGGCTGGATCCAGTTCACTCAGTGGAGTGGGCAGGGTCTATGGGCTGGATCCAGTTCACTCAGTGGAGTGGGCAGGGTCTATGGGCTGGATCCAGTTCACTCAGTGGAGTGGGCAGGGTCTATGGGCTGGATCCAGTTCACTCAGTGGAGTGGGCAGGGTCTATGGGCTGGATCCAGTTCACTCAGTGGAGTGGGCAGGGTCTATGGGCTGGATCCAGTTCA
This sequence comes from Protomyctophum bolini, assembly GCF_963924005.1. NCBI lineage: Eukaryota > Metazoa > Chordata > Actinopteri > Myctophiformes > Myctophidae > Protomyctophum > Protomyctophum bolini. The sequence continues at coordinate 23,159,571 of NC_137863.1, forward strand.
CTCAGTGGAGTGGGCAGGGTCTATGGGCTGGATCCAGTTCACTCAGTGGAGTGGGCAGGGTCTATGGGCTGGATCCAGTTCACTCAGTGGAGTGGGCAGGGTCTATGGGCTGGATCCAGTTCACTCAGTGGAGTGGGCAGGGTCTATGGGCTGGATCCAGTTCACTCAGTGGAGTGGGCAGGGTCTATGGGCTGGATCCAGTTCACTCAGTGGAGTGGGCAGGGTCTATGGGCTGGATCCAGTTCACTCAGTGGAGTGGGCAGGGTCTATGGGCTGGATCCAGTTCACTCAGTGGAGTGGGCAGGGTCTATGGCTGGATCCAGTTCACTCAGTGGAGTGGGCAGGGTCTATGGGCTGGATCCAGTTCACTCAGTGGAGTGGGCAGGGTCTATGGGCTGGATCCAGTTCACTCAGTGGAGTGGGCAGGGTCTATGGGCTGGATCCAGGCTAAGTGGGCAGGGTCTATGGGCTGGATTCAGCTTCCTGAAGCAGTTCACTCAGTGGAGTGGGCAGGGTCTATGGGCTGGATCCAGGCTAGACCAACATATAGAACAAAACGTTAGCAGCACACAGAGAGAGAGAGAGAGAGAGAGAGAGAGAGAGAGAGAGAGAGAGAGAGATAGGTTGTCTTTCACTATCTGCTGAAGTCTCTGTTTGTCTTCCTCCTTTATTAAAAAGGGGATCTTTGGCATTAAAATCAAAGAAAAGGCCCCGCACACAGTCTGGAACTGGCAAAAATAGCTCTTTAATTTTATTGTCTTTATTGTCTGTCCTGACGAAACACCGACTTAATGATAAAGAGCAATTTTTTGTTCCAGACTCGTGTGCGACATATCTTTCTTTGATTTTATTACCAAAGATCCCCTTTTGAACATTTGCTCTATATGGTCCTACGCACCTGGCTGTCACCAAGCTTTGAAGTGTGCATCAGCCTTCTTCTAAAAGTTCTTCCTGCCTTACCCCATTCAAACCCAGAAAGCATCTGTGTCATTTTAGATTTTAGCTACTGTATATGTATATGCATATGTATAGGCTATATATATATATATATATATATATATATATAAACTCACAGCGCGTCACTTCGGTGCCGCGCTATGACAGTATGTCATGTGGCAGTATTGAGTTCACAAGTTCCCTCCTCCTACCTTGATCTGGTCTCTCTCAAGCAGAAACGATGAACCCGGAAGCAGCGGGTCAAAAATCTGATGTCTCCATAATAATTTGGAGTTGTAGTCTAGTCCTGTTAGGTTGTGCTTACATGTGTGCCGTGGCAGCGCTTCAATACGTCATCAGTCTCGCGTTGATCCCGCCTCTAGCGGGTGCATACGGCCGCATATCGCTCCGATCAGCATTTGATCGGAGTACGTCGTCTCTGAGGGACCAGATGGGAGCAGGAGGTTGAACTCACTGCTGCCACCAGCTGGCAGAGTTAGGTTAGACAAGTTGTGCAAAGCAAACAACACATTTTTGGAAGTGCACTTGAACCTTGTGCTTTAGGGAAAAGGAAACATTTGTCCATCCTTGTTGTTTTTTTACTTAGAAAATGACAAAAGCACATCACATCATTGTTGATTTGCTCTGAATTTGATCAACTCAGATTATCTATAATCCTGATAACAGATGGAGAGGAGAGTTTAAAAAAATCACACCTTTGCTGTGAAGTGAGGGGCACTCTTATCATCATACATCATCATACATCATTTCATTCTGGCCAATCACAATTTGCGTCCTCACTTTTCCATCTTCGCTTTTGTCTTCAATGTTTGTCTTTACAATACACAAACCCGGAAAGCTGGGCATAGGAGGGGCTAGCGCTCTTCAAAGAGAGCAGAACACATGTATGTGGATACTTGTTGTTGGCTACAGGCAGTGGTGTAAACCTTTGTTCCTCACTAATGTGAATGATAAAATAGAACAATCTTTTCTACTTGGTCTGTGTCTCATAGCAGGGCTGTGGTCAGTTCAGAAACCTTCCAGTGGGCATAATTGCATTAGGAATTATTGTGTGGGAAATCTACACATTTCTTGCATGCACGCTTTGTGAGGCATGCTTCAGATGACACGCAAACTGCGCTTCCAGGCTATGGTGCGCATGTTTTGTTTCTAGGCACAGAACGTGTCTCCAAACAAGGGGTTTCCACCCCAGTCGCTCTGTGCCATTGGTTTGTCTTCCAGCTGATGGGGCATCATGAGTCATCAAAGCGTGTGCACAGACTTCCGGTATATAGATTTATAGATTTACTCATGGCTGCACACTGCAGGTAAATGGATTTACTCAAATGATGCAAGAACAACATTATTTTTAACCCATTAAGACCTGAGGCAGATTCTGAAAAAGGCCTTTTAAATCAGTAGTTCTCAACATCTTTCCATGCCGAGGACCCCTAAAATGATATGTATTTGTCCATTTTGTGCCAGGGACCCACACCAGAAGAAAAGATTTATGTCAATAAAAAAATGTCACTTTCAAGATTTTTCTAAAATTATTGATCAAAACCACTGTTCTAAAAGAGTGGTACGGTTCTTGGGTTACATGTACTCCTATGGGTACACAGAGGTAGTACTACAGGGGATGCGTGCGTGCGTGCGTGTACATTCTAAAATGACACGGATGCTTTCCCAGTTTTAAGGTAAACAGCATGTTCTTAGTTGTGTGTTTGCACTATTTCTTTGTGCTGACGGTGAGCAGAATACCCCTCTGAGACTCCCAGCACAGCAAATATGACCCTGGGGCCTCTGGGAAATGAAATGCAGGCTTTCCATTATGCCACATCATGTACTGTATGTAGCAGAGCGGCTGTACTGTACTGTACTGTACTGTACTGTACTGTACTGTACTGTACTGTACTGTACTGTACTGTACTGTACTGTACTGTACTGTACTGTACTGTACTGTACTGTACTGCTATTCCCAAGTGGTTCATGTTAGATCATAGATGCTAGATGTATGGTTTATATAACATTTGACTTCACTGTATAATGGCGAGGGTGCCCTTTGAGCCTGGGCATGAATATCCCCTGTGAATCCATTCCGTGCTCATCATTCAAATGAGGCCATTTTCTTTTAGTTTCTTACAGCATCTACTTGATCCTCTCTGTTTTCATGAACCCTCACCTCTCCGATGCTCTTGACAACAAATTATACTAGAGGAGGTCTCTAGTCTTCGCAACATTACTTCTGCATTAAGCAGACTGCTGCATTTAAGTGTGTGGGCATGTAATGCTGCACTGTTAATGTGTGTGTGTGTGTGTGTGTGTGTGTGTGTGTGTGTGTGTGTGTGTGTGTGTGTGTGTGTGTGTGTGTGTGTGTGTGTGTGTGTGTGTGTGTGTGTGTGTGTGTGTGTGTGTGTGTGTGTGTGTGTGTGTGTGTGTGTGTGTGTGTGTGTGTGTGTGTGTGTGCGCGCGCGCGCGAGGAGGGGGGGGCTCTATGCTACCCCCACACGTGCAACACTGATTATGTACTTTGTTTTTCAATAATGCATACGTTTGTGCTGCAAGGATTAACAAAAATGGTGCGAGAGGTACGAGAGGCCAGCAAAATAGTCTATAGCTCTTTGGATGCAAAAATAGACAAGAACAGGTTGGAAGGAAGTGTCGGTGTTGGTACACTGTAAGATGTAAGATCATCTTGAACATTCCTAGCTGTGAGGAGAGAAAAATAGACATATGTGTTTTCTAACAATTCCCTTAATATCATCAATACTAAGTCTGAAGGAAGCAAAACAAAAATAAGTTTTACTCTTATGTACCTGTAGGCTACACAAGATGAAGATGTAACAATAAAGTACAACGTTGAACCTTGAACCTAAGATGAGAATAGGTACAGTAGTATCACAAACACAATGATTATTTACACATTCCTGTTTTCTGACATCCATGTTGCGAACCTTTTCTGGAGCTCTGTCAAGCCCAACTAGTCCGATATTGGTCCTCTCTTGGACGTTGCCCCAGTATACAGTAGTCCAAAACTTTTACTCTACCTTTACTACTACTTGTACTTCTTCCACCACTGGGCATTAGCCTATACATAAATAGTCTCTTTCAGACATCAGTGTTTGGAGACTGTCTCTGTGTCTACATAGAGGCAGCCCATTAGCACTCAGGAAGTGTGTCATTCTGTTCTTTTAGTGTGCTTTCCTTTCTGATGGTTGCATCACCCGGTATAGTACATCATCCAAACATCCTTCTTTCTGTCTGAATGGCATTGATGTGTAGTCTCTGGACCGACTGACATATACACTGCGTATATGAGTTTGGGGTTCCAATGCCTCAGTCCTGAGTCAAAGTCATAGGCCCTCATTTATCAATCGTGCGTACGCCAAAATATGGGTGCACGCCGAAATTGCCGACATTTTTGACATTTACCATTTCCGGCAACGCTTGAAATTGAACGTGACAACGTTGAAAATCCACGTTTGCTCCTCAGTTGGCGTACGCATTTTTTTCTTTCTTACACAAGCGGAGCAGCCTTGTCTGAACTGCTGACACTGTCACAGGCATCTAAACATATGTTTTCACTCCTAAAATGTTAATATAAAACGGTATGTGTATGTAAAAAACAAAAGAGAGATTTCCAACTTTACAAGTAATTAAAATCGCGCAATTAAAAACAATATAACATGTTTACAATGTATTAGTTTGTGCTTAATCAAACACTTGTTATGCGAGCGCACTTGTGAGATGATTTTGGAGCGCATGCGGACGCGCGGTGATGCGGCATATGCGATTATGATATTATTATTTTTTTAAAGGCATGAATGGACTGCACGCCTTTATTTCCAAGTGACAATGACAAGCACAATACAGCTTGCCTATTTGTAGTAAGTACTAGCAGGCTATAGGCGTAAGGGGCTTAATCATTCACCATTTATAAGTGCTTAGACAGTTTTGACAGTTCAGATAAAAGCGAGATCATTTTCGGGGCTCGGGAGGACGGGACCGCGGCGTGCGTCGCCAACACATACCAGCGCAAGCGGCAAGCCTTCATCCATATGTTTATGATTCGTTCATCAATGATCAAATCACTACATAAACGTTGATTGTGAGCTGCCTTGACGACATGATAGCCTATCTCTCATGCAGGCATGTCACCCACAGGACTTTAATATCACAGCAGTGCGCAGTATCACGCCTTCGCCGTGCAGGGGCGGTTCCAGCTCATTTTCAGTGGGGGGGCACAGGGGGTACGAACACTTACTGTGGGGGGGCAGACCTTGCATCCGAGCGCAGCAAAAATAATTAGATTTTTTTGCATTTTCTGACCATTTCTGGGCATTTTCAGGGCACCAAAACCATCTGGGCACTAGGGACATGTGGGCACCAGCCACCAGGACAACTGGGCACTAGGGACATGTGGGCACCAGGACAACTGGGCACTAGGGACATGTTGGCACCTGGACAACTGGGCAGTTGTCCATGTACCCACATGACCCTAGTGCCCAGGTTTCCTAGTGCCCAGGTTTCCAGTTTGGGAAACACTGACTGTTCTACCTGCAAAAGTTTTTCAGAGGCAGATCTCACCGGGTCTAATGTCAACTAAATTAGAGGTCCCCGATATGAAAAAGGTTAATAATAATCACTGCTATTGATACTAATTACAGAATGAATAACAGTGTAGAAGAATAACTTTGTTTTGATGGTTTGACAGTTTTACTGTTACCTGCAATACAGACTTGGAATTCCCATACCAATTTATTTAACCTGTTCAAAAAGTATGGCAATGACTTGAATTTGTATTATAATCATTGATGTTAAAGAAATGTAATCAAACAAAAGTCAAATAACTTTATAAATGGATATTTATTGCTTAAGTGTGCTCTTAACAGTTGCTTCTCAGTGTAAACATTTCTTCTCAGTTTCAAACTGTAAATACTGAATTTGAATGTAATCAAACAAAAATAAATAACTTAAACATATTCATCTCTTTACAATAATTAAGCAAAAATCTCCCCACATCAGTTTCAAACAGTACTGTAAATACTGACAGCCACAATGAATGTAATCAAATAAAAAAATAAAAAACATCTCCACAATAAAACAAAAAACCTCTCCATCAGTTATGAACTGTAAACTAAACACTGACAGCCAGACAGGTTAATCAAACAAACACAGAACAAGCAGCAATAAAATCCACCCTCTAATGCTCACCCTCACTTTTGCTGTCAGTTTCAACTTGGCTTTCAGCAGTCTTATATGCAGCTGCCACTGTGACTGTCAAGCACTGCCACTGTCACTGTGACTGTCAAGCAGTGTCTGCTTCTTCTTAAAGAAGTCTTTAATGTCTCCTTGTTTTCTTTTCATTGTTTTTGTGCATCATTGAGACCTGGCCAAAAAAAAAAAGAGTTAGTTAGTTAGTTAGCAAAGTCTACCTTGAGAACATACAAAGCATGAAAGCCATCATCTATTATGCCAAATTTCAATTTATGTGGATACAATTATACTTCCCTCTACGTTTAATGTTTAATCAACTAAGAACAAGACCCCCCCCCAAAAAAACACCAATGCCAGGAAACAGAGACGCTACACATACATTAACGGTAGTTTGGTTGGTTTGATCCAAGCCTTAGCCCACTGCCCACACGCACAAGCCAACACTTGCAAACCGAACTAAATTAACGTTAAACAGTAACTCTGGCTCCGTTGGTTTTGTTTTCACTGAGTCAGGCTGAATTGGGCTATGCTAATGCTACTAGTAAACACAGAGTTTGAGCCATACTATGCTATGCTGCTAACCATGGCAACATTATAGAACCACATGAACAGTAACGTTAGTTTGCTAAACATTGTTATGACTCAATACATACTTGCAATGTAATCAATCCATAATAATGTATACATATTATATATAGTGTTCAATCTTACCTCTCGTAAACAGTAGCTGGTTCCGACGCTGCGGGGATAGAAACTTTGAAATAGCCGGTCTCGTCTGAAATCTGAAATGAATGTGTTGCCAGATTTCGAGAGAGAAACCAGCAACCAGGTATGGAAAAACAAGCCCAAGCGACGTTACAGACAACACAAGCCCAGAATGACGAAGTCGCTTACAAAAAGCAAATTGGGCAACGAAGTGTAGCAGACGATGATTGACGACAATCAGAGCCAATGGAAATGGGGGGGCACACGGGGTGGCCAATCAGATTACAAGGGGGGCCAGTGCCCCCCTGTGCCACCCCCTAGGCCCCGCCCCTGTCGCCGTGCACTGCGCACGAATGGGTAAAATTAATATAGGCCAGCCTACAAAAACTAATTCCATTCATGGCGATGCGATGTCGATGTGTCATGTATATGCGTGCATGCGTGGACATGACAGCAAAGCAAGCGAGGTGAGAGGAAAACAGACAGGGTAGGCCTACAACTTTATTTAATTCATGCAGGTGTTCGTTCTTTATTTAACAATTCAATTCAATTCAATTCAATTTTATTATAGTGTCAAATCACAACAAGTTGTCTCAAGACACTTTACAACCAACAAAGATCCACCCAGAGCAAGCAACATTGCGACAATGGTAACGAAAAACTCCCCTTTAGGAAGAAACGTCAGGCAGAACCCGACTCTAGGGTGGGCGGCCATCTGCCTCGACCGTGTCGGGGGGGGGGGGGGGGGTAGAGGGAGAGAGAGAGAGATAGACAGAGAGAAAAGACAGAGAATAGGCAGGTGGGCTCCGTGGAGGGGTCTGGTCCACATCTGGTCCAGGTCGAGCTCTGTGAGGCCGGGTCCAGGTCACACTTCTGGTGGGCTCCATGAAGAGGCCTGATCCACGGTCACACTCGGCAGTCAGTTGGGGGTTAATATTAGAGGTCCACAGAACTGCGACGGGGAGGACAAAAAGAGACTCCGGGGAGAGATTCCCCGGATGCTGGATTAGTGGCAGGCCTTACTGGAGCCTATATAGTGTATATTACAAGTACTGCTGGGAGACAAACCCACACAACAATGTACGACCATGGTATCCAGCTAGACCCGGAGACAAGTCTGGCCATAGGCTTTGTCGTAGAGAAAGGTTTTCAACCTTGTCTTGAATGTGCAGAGCGTGTCAGCCCCACGGACCGAAGCCGGGAGAAGGTTCCACAGCTGCGGTGCCTGGGACCTAAACGCCCTGCCTCCTATTGTAACTTTTGATATTTTTGGAACAGTAAGCATGTTTGCATATTGCAAACGCACTGCTGTTCTATTTGGTTTGTAGGGATCAATGAGATCCTTGAGATATTGTGGTGCCTGACCATTGAGGGCTTTGTAAGTGAGAAGAAGAACTTTGAACTCTATTCTGTATTTGACCGGGAGCCAGTGTAGGGAGGCCAGTGAAGGAGTGATATGGTCTCTTCTTCTGGTACCTGTCAACACACGCGCCGCAGCATTTTGAACTAACTGTAGGCTTTTCAGAGACTTGCCTGGGCAGCCTGATAATAGCGAATTGCAGTAGTCCAGCCTTGAGGTGACGAAGGCGTGGACAAGTTTTTCTGCGTCATTTTTGGACAGGATGTGCCTGACCTTTGCAATATTTCGCAGGTGAAAGAAAGCATTCTTTGAGATTTGTTTGATATGAGATTTGAAAGACAAGTCTTGATCAAAGGTAACCCCCAGATTCCTCACAGTGGCCTTGGAGGCCAAAGTAATGCCATCTAGAGAAAAGTTCCCATCGACCAACTTGTCTCTCAGGGGCTTAGGGCCGATCACGATAACTTCCGTTTTGTTAGAGTTGAGGAGTAGGTAATTACCTGCCATCCAACTCTTTATGTCTTTAAGACATGCTTGAAGTTTGACTAGTTGGTCCGTTTCGTTCGGTTTCATCGATAGATATAGTTGAGTGTCGTCTGCGTAACAATGAAAATCTATGGAGTGTTCCCTGATGATGTTGCCCAGAGGGAGCATATATAAAGAGAAGAGTATTGGTCCAAGCACAGAGCCTTGTGGGACTCCGTATTTGACCTTTTCACGTGTAGAGGAGCCATTATTGACCTCTACAAACTGAAAACGATCAGACAGATAGGACTCGAACCATTTCAGTGCGGCACCCCTGATGCCAACCAGATGTTCCAGTCTCTGTAGCAGAATGTGGTGGTCAATAGTGTCGAATGCAGCACTAAGGTCCAGCAACACCAGTACGGAGAGGAGGTTATTATCTGCTGCAGTCAGGAGGTCATTTGTAACTCTCAGCAGGGCCGTCTCAGTGCTATGGTTAGCTCTGAAGCCCGACTGAAAGCCTTCTAATATATTGTTGTTTTGTAGAAAGTCACACAACTGTTTGGCGACCGCTTTCTCGAGAATTTTGGAGAGAAACGGAAGGTTCGATATAGGTCTATAGCTAGCTAGAATGCCTGCATCAAGAGTAGGCTTTTTGAGTAGAGGTTTGATTACCGCTACCTTGAAAGATTGTGGCACGTAGCCTGTCACCAAAGACATATTGATCATATTGAGTAGGCATGTACCAACCGGAGGCAGGACCTCTTTGAGTAATCTAGTCGGAACTGGATCCAGGGTACATGTCGTTGATTTTGAAGAAGATATCATTGAAGTGAACTCAGAGAGCTCGATTGGAGAGAGACTATCCATATATATATTTGGGTCTGCGGCCACCTCTGAGACCACCATATTTGGTGGCAGTCCAGTGGGAGCCGAGAGTAGTTGTAGATCAATTTGATCTCTGATAGTTTCTATTTTGCCATTGAAGAACCTCATGAAATCGCTACTATTGAGAGTCGTAGGAATCCGTGGGTCCGTGGAATCACGGCTTTTTGTCAGTTTTGCCAAAGTATCAAAAAGAAACTTTGGGTTACTTTTGTTTCCCTCTATTAGGGATGAATAATAAGTGGCTCTGGCCGTGTCGAGAGCCTTTTTGTATATTTTGAGGCTATTCTGCCAGTCTATACATGATTCTTTCTGTTTGGTTGAACGCCATTTCTTTTCGAGTTTGCGAGACGTTCGCTTGAGGTTTCTAGTTTCCGAGTTGTACCATGGGGCTAGCCTTTGTTGCTTTATTACCTTCCTTTTCAGGGGAGCAACAGAGTCTAGCGTAGTTTGAAATGAGCATGTGACACTATCAACAAGTTGATCGAGTTGATGAGAACTATATGTGTGAAGGTCCTCTATTTTGTTGAAATATACAGAGTTGATGGCTGATGGAACCATTTCCTTGAATTTGCTTACAGCGCTCTCGGATATACTTCTGCCAAGGACATTTTTGTCCAGTGGTGTATAATCGATCAATGTAAAATCGAAGGTGATCAGATAATGATCAGAGAGATCACGGTTTTCTGGAAAAACTGTGAGGTGCTCTATTGCAATACCATAGACCAGAATGAGGTCAAGGGTATGGTTGTGAATGTGTGTAGGTTTGTCTACACATTGAGAGAAACCGATTGAATCAATCAATGAGATGAACGCTCTATTCAAGCTATCAGTTCCTATGTCCGCGTGAATATTGAAATCACCAATTATGATGATTTTATTAGACTCGAGAACTAGACTTGATAGAAATTCTGAAAACTCTGATAAAAATTGTGTGTAAGCGCCGGGGGGGCGGTACACTGTAATGACTATCAGCGGCTGTATTGATTTCCAGCTTGTGTGTGAAAGGTTGAGAATCAAGCTTTCAAATGATTTGTATGTAGCTCTAGCTCTAAGACTAATTGCTAGGCCTGTATTGAAGATAGCAGCCACTCCACCTCCAGTTTTCCCATTGTCTCTAGGTATATGTGCATTGGTGTGACTTGGTGGGGTGGCTGTATTTAAGCTAACATATTCTTGCTCACCTAGCCAAGTTTCAGTCAGAAAAAATATATCAAGACAATTGTCTGATATAATTTCATTGACTAATGTTCCTTTTTTGCGTAGAGATCTAATATTTAGAAATCCACATTTGATATTTGTGTCTTGTGGTACAACTGTATTGGTCTTGATTTGTATCAAGTTTGTATGTACAGCTCCTATTTCCTTTTGCTTTTGTTTGTGCAGCCTATATGGTTTGTTCAGCCTGTACAGAGACTGTATAGTTTGTATAGTTCTGATTTGTGGGACAGGTTGGGTAGGCGGCTGCACTGGAGGAAGCACAGAGAGCTGTGTAGGACTGCAACTCTGTTTCCTGGTCCCAACTCTGGGTGGTCATGATAATCTATCTATAAAATCGTCCATATTTCTAGAGATGAGCTTTGCACCGTCCCAGGTTGGATGTATGCAGTCTCTCTCTATCAGACCAGTATTCCCCTCAAAGGTTTCCCAATGATTTACAAAGCTCACGTTATTATCTGGACACCACCTAGACAACCAGTTGTTGAGTTGGCGCATACGGCTAAACATGTCATCATTGCTCATGTTTGGCAGGGGACCAGAGAAAATTACAGAGTCCGACATTGTCTTTGCGTATGTGCAAACTGACTCAATATTTATCTTCGTAATCTCAGATTTCCGAAGTCGAGTGTCGTTGCCCCCGCAGTGAATTACAATCCTATCATAGCGATTACATTTACTTTTAGCAATAAGTTTCAGATTTGATTCGATGTCGCCAGCTCTGGCCCCGGGGATGCATTTGACTATGGTTCCTGGAGTCTTTAAATTCACGTTTCTCATTATAGAACTACCGATAACCAGAGTTGTATTCTTAATGACACGCCGCTGCTTGCGTTGCGGGCCATCAAGTGGAACTGAAGGCTCACCGTTACACTCAACGGGTATAACAGTGAGTGGGGAAAAACTGTTTGAAACGTGAAGTGGTTGGTGTCCCGTGTGCTTTTGTTTACTTCCACGCTTTCGACCAGTAGCAGCCACCTTGGCCCAGCCGTCCTGTTTGTGGGAGCCCCGATCACCCGCGGTCACCGGCGACGGCATGCCCGTCCCCGTCAACCGCGAATGGTGGTGGGCTCCCCGTGGTTGTGTGTGAGCTAGGCTAACGTTTGCACCGCTAGCCAGAATTGCCTCCAACTCGCCGAGCCTCCCCTCCAGCACCGCAAACAAGCTGCATTTGATGCACATGTCCGAAGCAACAAAGGCGTCAGGGCTGTAACTATACATATTGCATACGGCGCAGGAGAGAGAGCTAGAGCGAGAGGAAAGTCCGCCGGGAGGGAAGGGGTGGTGTTGGCGGAAAGCCATCACAATCGCCCGGCTGAGCCGACAGAATGAGACGCTCGCCCCGCCAAACAACCAGCCCGAGTAGCGATAAGATCGCCACAGAGTAGGATAGTTAACAGTGACAGTGTGTGTCTAAACCACAGCAGCGCAATACAATAATGTTTGGTGTTTGTCCCGTTCGTGCTGCTGACAACAAAGCTGTCAGACAGCAGACGGGCAACACAGGAAATGACGCAACAGGCTTACCGTCTCCGAAATGGGTCCGATGACACCAGTGGGCTTGCAAGTTGCGTGTGCTTCTGCGTGTGCGTGTGTGTGTGTGTGTGTGTGTGTGTGTGTGTGTGAGAGAGGTGCGTGAGGCGGGCAAGGCACGGGAGAAACCTTTTTTCCATAGTAAAAACTTGTTTCCATGGTTCCCACAGGTCGTAATTCATGTGTTCAGTCGCAAAAACGAGGGCGAGGCTTGATTTCATAGGGCGTGCCAGATAGATTTCAGCCGTCACATTTATTAACGTGAGAACGAAATTAAGGAAGGATCAGCTGTTTGCGATCACTTTATAAATGCCGTGGCGACGTGGGTGTACTACGAAACCTGCACTCGAATCTGTGGCAGATTTTACACTCGATTGATAAATGAGGGCCATAGTCTTTTCAATACATTTACTTTTAATCATATTTTAGTCATTTTAGGTTAAGATATTAGTTGACTAACTAAATCTACAGTTGATTTAGTCGACTAAAATGTATTTTTGGCAGGCTGTGATGGCATTGAAATGCCTGATTTATACTCCGCGTTCCTGTACTTTCTAAGTGGCTCTGGATAAGAAAGTGTACTATAGTAGATGCTTGCATTGCTCGGAGTCAGAGCTAACGCTGGTCAATGGGTATAGGGCCTGTCTACAGTCTCCTATTACATCAGTGATTCTCAAAGTGTGATCAATTTGAATGGGAACAGTTTGAGATATTCTTAGGGTCTTAGGCATAATTCTGCTGGGGGTCTACGGCCATTCACCTAGTTTCATGGCATGCATGCAGTCAACCAACCATGAACCAGGCTAATCACAGCTCAGTGGAGAGAGAGTAAGAGCATAGCACGAATGCCAGAGTTAAGGCTTACCATTCCCAGCAGACCTATACCCGTATGAAATATGGATGAAATATGGATGTACTGTAGAGTACTGTGTTAGGAAACAAATAGTGACTCTGCTTCCTAGCATAGCTGGAGACCAAGTCATTTCTCAATTGCTTCAAATGCACGTGTGAGTCGCACGCGTGCACTCGCTCGCTCACCCACACACACACACACACACACACACACACACACACACACACGCGCCAGTCAAGGCACATTGATAGAAGACAACGTCAGTCAAACCATGCTGGGATCTACTAAGGCCTCCCTGCTCGGTGATAGCTTCAGGAAAACGTCACATATTAATTGTGATGACAGGAGAGGCAGGCTGAAGCTGAGAGAGACATGGAGATAATGGAGAGAATGGTAGATTGTAAGAGGTAGAGAGAAAGAGAGGGGAAGGGAGAGCGAACACATTTGATTCACCATGGTCTAATTGATGTCTCACTTAAAAGGCTGCTATTTTGATCGATAGTTCAATGTTCTCATTTAGATTGGAAATTGATAGCTTGATAGAATCCAATGTCAAATTTGTTCTGTACTGCAGTTTTTGGCTTTAAACTTGCCTTGAGCCCAGTGGGTACAAACATCCACCTGTCTCACTCTCTACTTGTACAGTATCTCTGTCTGTCTGTCTGTCTGTCTGTCTGTCCGTCTGTTAAATTAACAGATTTGTCAAGGTGCCTCTTGTCTCCGCGCGCACGCACGCACATGCACGCATGCATGCACACAATAGTAACTGTAGAGATACGAGGTACAGCCATAGTGCTGTTTCTGACAGCCTGGCTGGAGGTCATGTTGCATTTGTTGCAACACAACACCAGTCAGGAGCGAGAGAGAGAGGGAGAGAGAGGGCACCCTGTTACTTTAGAATGACATGTTTGAAATGCTATGACAAAAAGTGGAGAAGATAGGAATGTCTGGACACAACACACAGGCCCATTAGCTGAGCACCCTCTAGCGTAATCATGTCTCGCTGGATTTAAGATTACGTAGATTTGCATCGTTGACAGTAGGCTATAGTATAAAAGGATATATTCCGGATATATCCGGGTTGGGCTTACATTTTCCATGCCGGTGTGTTATGATCCAGGGAAGGTCATGGACAACCTTTTTCCTACCTTAATATTTAACTTTTAAAACTAACATTTTTGATTGGAAGTAAATGGAGAAGAGGCTATAGGGCTGTAACTTTGGTCTGATCATTTCGACGATGCAGATGTAACGCTGCACATCCAGATAGTTTTAAATATAAATGACGCTATGTATGTAACATTAAATATAGAGGAACAACCCATTTAAAGAGATTCTTGTCTTGTCTGGCTGCCCAGTGGGTGGTCCCAAGATGGAACCTGAGTTAAACAACTTCTAAAGACAGACTATGCTACATGTATAACTCCACCTGGGCTCAAGCTGCTTCACTTTGCCTATAACTGAAGAGTCATTATTACAGTATATGAGTCCATAATTACTTACTGAAATTCTATGCTGTGATATGGGCACTTAACACCCTTGTCGCCATGACCGTGGGTTATCATAATTTCCCTTTGATAACCGAACCCACGGCGCCGTGGGTTTATAGCTTTATATCAAAATCGACCGGCAGAAGCAAAACACATACCTCTACTGTGCCCAGGTTGATAGGCAGGTTGCTATGTCCCTCCAGGCACAAGGCGAAACACGCGTGCACCCCATTGGAATCCACTCATTATGATTTATTTCCTGCCTGTTTTCTCTGAAAAATACTCCAAAGTCTGTCTTTTTCTCAAGATGAGTTCAGATGAGAATACAGAATAGTGATTTTTTTTGTCCCATGGCGGCCGACATATTTGTGAAGCAATACAATATTTGCTGTTTACATGTCGATATACTTATATAGTTACTATATCGTTACACCGCTAATACACTACTATATGAAGTGTGTTACAAGTGGTTATACTGCAAGGCTGCAAGCTGTGTTAATGAGACCCAATTAGACACAGATCATGAGCCAAAATCAAACCCATAGCTGACATGTACGTACAGTATGAACATACTACTGTATATGAACACACTCTTTTTTTATCTTGCTTTCACCTATAATGTGGCGATCAGTGTCTGTTAGTTATATTGCAGCCCTTGTCAGCATCTTTGACTTTTTTCAGGGGCCAGTATCGGGTTGAAGCCACCTGTAAGTGCTCTTTTAGAGTGGTTTTGAAAGAGAGTAAGGCTTCCCAATCCTTTGTGGCTGTTGGTAGGGCGTTCCACATTTTTTTGTGGCATAGCAGAAGAACAGATTTATCCCCTTGTTTGAGCCAATTATATGTTGAACGTGATTTATTGAGCTCCCTCTGGTGTTGTGATTGTGGCTATGCATGTGACATCATCATCATCATCATCATCATCATCATACCCGGAAGTTATGCGAGAATAACTAGGCCTACTGAGTGGCAAAAAACTACTTTCTTGACAGCCCATACATCCAAACAGAACATTACACAACGTTAAACTCACTTTGACACTCGATTTGCCACTCACTTTATGCATGCGCATACCATGAATATACTGTAGTAAAGGTGATGTTTGTTGTTATTTTTATGCTGTCATTGCCTGTTCTTGTGCCTCAACCATGTGATGTATCGCTATGCTTTGGCATTGTCTTGTAATGAGGACTTCATTGTCCTCTGAGACAATGGGAACACCCAACACAATACAATGACACAATAGACCTGCAGTCATCTTACACAGAATGCTTACAGAGCACATTCCCTATTCCCCCATATGCATGCATGCATGCACGCACGTGCGCTCACACGCGCACACACACACACACACACACAGACACACACACACACACACACACACACACACACACACGCACATTCACATACGTGTATGCCCATAGACACTCGCATACACACAGACATATACACATACAGTCACACATATGATTACAGTGATGCATGCCTAAGCAAAACATAAAATCACACATATGCAGCAATGCATGCACAGGTGAACACACATGCACGCACACAGAGGAGTAGGGAGAGCAAGAGAGAGACAGAGAGAGAGGGAAAGAACTCTTTGAACTCATCCCTTGTGGGAAAAATAGCTCTCTTCTCTCCTCTCCTCTCCTCCGGTCCCCCTCTGAATGAGAGGTGACAGGAGTATCGTGGGCGTTTGTGCTCATCTGAATAATTAAAAAAAGTTCTTTTTTTTCTCTCTTTTTTTTAACCCTCCTCTCACAGCAGTGACCATGAGTCGTCCTCTCTGGCTGCATACATCGCTGTAGACACAAACACACGATGACACATACATTCACTGTCAGTATCTGTGCTATGATCTCATGGGGACGCTGTAATGGGAGTTGTATTGTAGCAAAGCAGAGTTTATCCAGGTCACCACGTTGATGTGATTAAGTCAATTGAGAATGGGCCCCAAGGCATGGCTTTCCTCATGTCTCTATCTCTATCTTATACTCTCATCCTATCTCTCTCTCTCTCTCTCTCTCTCTATAGCTCTCTCTCTCTCTCTCTCTCTCTCTCTCTCATCCTCTTTCTCCCTCTCGGTATCACTCAACCCCTAATACAACACTTTTTCTCTTACACCCCCCCCCCTCTCCTCTCTCTCTCTCTCTCTCTCTCTCTCTCTCTCTCTCTCTCTCTCTCTCTCTCTCTCTCTCTCTCTCTCTCTCTCTCTAGTTTACACTGATGTCCTGTAAAGGTACAGTGAATGGCCACATTGACTGAATATTCGGGATTAGGTTGTTATCAGGTTAAATCGTGACAAACTTGAACATTCAAGAGAACTTTTTAATAAGGTTCCACAGCCAAATTTGTATCAATTTGGGGGTCCTGGACATGAAACACTGTCATATTACATAGTATTTTAAAAGGCAGACAATAACACTATAGTACTGGTCACCGCTTGTGTCTGTAGCAATACATTGTGGGTCATTGTGGATCATTAGTCTGCAGTATGCAAGGCTGCAAGCATGGAAATAATTTGTTGAACAATTCTTATTGAATACATTATATAACCCCTATAGCCCCACCTGTGACCTGCCT
Organism: Protomyctophum bolini; assembly: GCF_963924005.1. Taxonomy (NCBI): domain Eukaryota; kingdom Metazoa; phylum Chordata; class Actinopteri; order Myctophiformes; family Myctophidae; genus Protomyctophum; species Protomyctophum bolini. The sequence goes on from NC_137863.1 coordinate 23,176,816, forward strand.
GACTGCCTCTTTGCTGTGAGGGCGGCTGGCCCATATTATTTCGACACACAAATGTCCGAAAGGGTTAGTTATTGTGCACGTCAGCACCAATGGCATTTGGGGAACAATGGACCATCCAAAATTGGGGGATCAGGTGAAACATTGTATTTTTGGCCAAAGTCCAAAGTTCCTACAAATGTCTGCAGCAAAAACGCGGAGGTAAAATTATATTCCAACCATTTTATTTGGGTTTCTTAACAGCCTGTGTAAAACATAACAAGCACATTCCTAATAATTATGCTAATGTGGCGCAGGCTGCTGCTGAAAAGGAGGGGGCAGCTGAGCATTCTGTGCTATTTGTTACATCCTTCACTTACAAACACAAAATAAGAACATTGTTTTGCCATTTCCCTACCTGGCAGCTTGTCTACTTTCTAAATTGCCATTGTTAAACTGTTTAGGGCTTGGACAAAGTACAGAATTCTGCCGTGCACGTGTGTGTATGCGTCCGTGCACGCATACACGCATCTCTACCTTCCGTCTAATCCCTGGTTAATCCTGGCTAATGCCTCTTTTGTCCAAAGACACAGTGCCTGCAGGCATACAGTCCTCTCTCCTATTTAAAACTCAAACAAATCAATTATAGTTCGAGGAAATGTGTTGTTGTTGACGACAGACATGTCCTGTATGTATGGAGTGATAAGCGCATGCTAATTAGACTGTGTTTGGAAGCATTCTAATGTTAGTAAGGTATACTGTACTGTATGCAAGTGTAATGTAAAGTATGTCTGTATACACAAACAGCCATATACAGTGAGTATAAGTAGTGTATGTTTGCACAGCACATACACAAATGTACAATTTCACACTGGCATGCAGTACGCATGGATTAAAGTTCTCAGTCACCACAACTGTTTTCAGCCTTTTGGATTCCATAGAAGCCAGCGTGTCTTCTATGGAAGCATGTTGCACAGTAAATAGCCTATCTACAAGCTCTCAGTGCATATAGGCTATTTTCCGTAAATATTTTAAGATTAGAGCATTTAGTGGCCAAACTAGCGATATGTTCCTTCTGAAGTGTCTCCCCAAGAACCCTAATGGTCTGGGATATTTCATAAAGGTTAAAGCTTCACCATGATGTTTTAGCATTACTAAAACATCATACATATCGTGTTGTTTAGGAAACAGCAGCGTGCGTGGGGGGCTCCTTCACACTTTGTTTCACAAGTCACACATTAGGACACAATCTTTCAGTTAAATATCAAATGCCTTAATATTTTAGTCTTAGTCAACAAAATGAACACTAGCTACAATGTACTGCCAATATCAACCCACTAAACTCCTCATCTAATGGCATAAAGTGGCATCTGTACGTGCTTTTAAATGTTTGTGTTGAACAGTAATCTCTCTTGCTTTCAGCTGCTGTAACATTTGTCAATGATAAATGCAGAGAGCTGATTATGGTTGGCCATCTGGGCTCTGTGTGTGTGTGTGTGTGTGTGTGTGTGTGTGTGTGTGTGTGTGTGTGTGTGTGTGTGTGTGTGTGTGTGTGTGTGTGTGTGTGTGCGCGCGTGTACAGTACAGTACAGTGGATGGTACAGTAGAGGGACCCCCACACGGTAACTCTGTCATTTCTCAACCGTTTTGGATGTGGGGCGGCTCGCCGGAATCGGGCCGGCACCCTGGGTGCGTCCTATACATATATTACCTCTATTTGGAGTAAATGGGAGGTAGGTGGGGTTGGAAATGTCCCCTCTAAAATACTTTTGCTTCAGAACGGTCTGAGATCATGCAGCACAATGGAAGGCCTCAGGTTGCCTTTATGGACTTATGCAACAGTACAGGTTTGATTCCCAGCTCATGCTATCCTGGGACACCAATCCTTTTCTATCTGTTTTAAAGCCTCTTTTTTACTGATTGTCTGCCAAGAAGAAGAATGAGAATAAGAAAAAAGACTTTTCCAGTAACATCCTGTGTCGGCACACAAAGGTCCTTAAAATAGCCAGTGATACAGAGGGAGAAAGACTGAATAGATTAATCCATTCATTCATCTACACTAGTGGTTCTCAACCAGTGTTCCGGGGACCACCAGTGGTCCTTGATGGTCCCCAGCTAAATGATGCGGAGACTTTGTAACCAAATGGACCCTTGTAGATCTTTAACTCTTTAGAGTTAAATGTTATTGTTAAACATCTGCATTCCTTAATTTACAAGAAGTCTACACAATTAGAGAATGTAGAAGAATTGTTATTTTGATCAACGTTTGCCTGTTGGCTAAACATTAATACATTATGGAATTGTGGACAAAATGTTATCCAACGAGAAGTTGGGTCTGAGAAGCTAAATCTCATAAAAATAAATAATGGACCTTGCTATGAAAAGGGTTGAAAAGCATTGGTTTATGTAACAGAATGGGGGGTGGGGGTCTCATGCTGACCCAAATGGAGAAGGACAAAGCCTTTAGGGCCCTGGTGACAACATGAGGTGACAACATGAGGTGACTGCATGCTACGGAGTGGACAGGGTCTTCGCAGTGGAACTAATTGGTTTCAAGGATCTTTCTCTTTTCTCCTGCTGTACCTTTATGTTGCGTCCAGGAGACTGATCCTTAAAGTCCTTTTTAACTGAATCCTTCATCTAAAGCTTAATTTATACTCCAGTGACACATTCTGTTCTCTTTCGCAAGTGTCATACTACAGAATACAAATGAGGTTTTAGGTTTGGTTTTGTTACTGGTAGTGACACTTCACCTCCAGTAATAATTCAGTGGTGTAACCACTCCCTTACTGAGCTATGTATGTGGCTGGGTGGGTCTGAGCACGAAAACAGCATGGTTGTAATGTTTTTCACCACTTGTGCACAACCGAACACACACACAGACACACACGCACATATTAACTGTATATATGATGATTTCGGGTGTGCCAGTACAGTACAGTGACAGTACAGTACAGGAGGGTACAGTAGAGGGAACCCCACACGGTAACTCTGTCATTTCTCAACCGTTTCGGACGTGGGGCGGCTCGCCATAATCGGCCCGGCCCCCTGGGCACGTTCCTGGGGGTTTGGATGTTCCGGGGACCCCCACACGGAGTTGCACCACTCACTTCACACGGGTGTGATTTATTTTGATTCACTGGAATATTATATACAGAATATATATATATATTATACAGCCCTGACTGCTGCTTCACTAATGGAATAGGAAATGTACAAAAGTGAAAGTGATGGTGGTCAAGATTTTCTCAGTTTTAGAGATATAGGCAGTCAGATCGACAGATGAGAGAAAAATACTATTAGAAATGCAAAGGAAAAAAAGAAAAACCTCAATTTTCAGAACATCCAGAACATTATTCAAGCAAACCTTGCACACAAAGTCTGATGCAATATTCAAAATGTTATTTCTATTATCTTGTTCTCTTTTCCCACTACAACTGAATAACACTGCATTAATAATGCAGTCTGACGGCTGAATGTCCACTATATACCAAATGCAAAGCAGTGATGCTGAGCTTTTATTGTTGCTTCTTGATCAAAATAAAACATAAATATTGGGTTCACCCCATTTTTGGTGAATAGGAGAGAACATGCGTGCTTCAAGTGAAGCTTAGGCTTCTTTTATTGAAATGTTATGAAAAGTTCTGTTTCATAATTTAGATTGTATGTATTTTGTACCGTGTACAATGTTAATACGTCATCTCTGATGACGTATTAACGTATAAAGTATAATCAAGTATAAAGGGTCTCCTTTTGATGAATGATCCTCGCATGACGCATGGCTCTTTTAGTCTAAGTATTTATTGAACGCTGCAGTGTGAGCGAGCTGTTAGAGAATCATACATGATGCATGAACCAGCCACATGCATTCATGGTACTGTGTATGTGTTTGTCCAACCAGACACATTCCCAAACACACGCACGCACGCTCACTAGGAACTAGTGCGAGGGAGAGATACAGACATTTGGGCTAGTGAAAGAAGTGTGGTAGAATGTGACAGAGAGGTGATGATGATGATGTGTACACCAAGGGAAGGGAAGAGAAGAGAATATGTCCTTGTGGACGTTGAAGAGAGCCAGAGCAGGAGACAGTCTGTTTCCCAAACTTCCCCCGTGGTTCTCGTTGTTGTGAGACCCTGATCACATGCTTTATTTATACTGCTTAAAGGGTAAATTGACTACACACTCATATAGTGCCTTTCTAGTCTTTCCAACCCTCCGGGTTCTGCAATGTATACCCAACATTCACATTCACCCATTCACCAAGACTGCAATAGGACATTGCACATTATTATAGGGCATAACAGTGGTGCCATTTTAGGGTTCCACCGAGCCAGACCCCATTCATTTTTCCCATAGAGATTTCCAAAAATATTGATATAAATCATTGTAAGCCTATAGAATCAAGCCATCCTGGTGAATCATGGCCATTAAACACTTATACACGTATAAATGGCGAGCATGTACTGTAATGTAATGTAATGGCATGTGAGAACATGGCATGGGGAGGTGCTATGCTAGTGACACTAGTCTACTCAACACAAATGGAAAGGCAGCCAGACAGAACACTGTAACACCCTTACAGTAAATGTCAAGCATTGCCCGCAGAAATGACAAGTCACCTCTATATTCCAGTAGAGCCTTTCATTTTGAAACGAAACCCATTTTAAGGCATATTGCTATAGTGTTATAGCATATTGATACCCAGAGACACACATCGAAGCTGTTGTGGTTGTGCAATAACAATTGTCTTGCAACAAAAAGACTACCAACTCATAAAACAGCAATTTGTCCCCAACGGTAGAATTTGAGAAACAATTTTCAGGTCCTCACAAGTCACAAGAGAAATGTTTGTTTTACGGTGAAAAAATATATAATTTGGAAGGAAAAGATTATTTATTTTAGTTTCACACAGAATCAAATGTTTTATGTTCATGATGACTGACCAGGAGCCTAGATGGGAAGTAGCCTTACATATTTTTTGAAATCGCTATGGGAAAAATGCATGGGGTCTGGATGGATGGATCCAGAAAATGTCCGCCACTGCTATGCTCTATGCAAGATGTGGTATGCATTCACTTCACACGCCAACAGGCAACAGCACAGACAACCATGCAAAGCATCAACCTGCAATCGGTCACAGTGTCTTGCTCAGGGACAGTTCGACACCGAACTGAAAGGAGCCAGCTAGGGATTGAACCAGGAACCGCTAGGCTTCCGTGTTTCCGTCGTCCGGTGTAGATTTCGTTGACTTTTTTTTAATGACAAAAACTAAATAAAACTATAAATAAACCCTAAGCTATGATGACTAAAGGTCATTACACACTGGCGAATTGGCGATGCGATATATTCGTGCGAATAATTCGCATTTAAAAAAAAACAATTGAAGTCCATGCAAGCTTCCACATCAGTGGCAAATGTGCGAAAATGCGACCGTTTTCGCTCTTTATTTGTTCGCTCTGGTGTCGTATTTTGCAGAGATTTGCAGGCAAACTGCAACATGCAATATTTCGCATTTTCAGATGGGGAGGGACGTTATGTTTGGTTGCGTTCGGGTGTTGCGCTCTGAAATAGCAGATCTACAAGCTCATAGCACGTCGCAGCTTGTAGATCCACTATTTTCAGCATGCAACCAAGTGTAAAATCAGCCATTACGATGCCATCAAGCCAAAATGTTTTGTCGACAAATGTTTGTCCAGAGGCTCCCAGCCTCAACGTGCATCAGCACATGGCCTTTTCACCAGCCCAGAGGCTCCCAGCCTCAACGTGCATCAGCACATGGCCTTTTCACCAGCCCAGAGGCTCCCAGCCTCAACGTGCATCAGCACATGGCCTTTTCACCAGCCCAGAGGCTCCCAGCCTCAACGTGCATCAGCACATGGCCTTTTCACCAGCCCAGAGGCTCCCAGCCTCAACGTGCATCAGCACATGGCCTTTTCACCAGCCCAGAGGCTCCCAGCCTCAACGTGCATCAGCACATGGCCTTTTCACCAGCCCAGAGGCTCCCAGGCTCAACGTTCATCAGCACATCCTTTTCAAAATGTTTTTCTTAATTTTTTGTTGAGCTGTATATGAAGGGACAGTGACAACATAATGAGCCTGTATGTACAATGTCACTCTGTCTGTCCACCAGAGGGCACTGCACATTTTGATTTAGTTTTAGTTATTTTAGATATCGTTTTTAGTTTTAGTCTAGTTTTCGTCGACTAAATATCATAAGCTTTCAGTCGACAAAATGTACAGTTGATTTTGTCGACAAAAGATATTTGGGCTGGCCTTAATGGCCTTAACACCCGAGCGCAACCAAACAATAAATTACTTGTCTTTTAGTTCTACTGGATCTCTTCTCCATTAGTCCCTACCTAACATTTTAGTGTAATTTGTATTTGTTAACGAAATTGTCAATATATTTAGTACTTAGTTTTAGTCATCATCTAGTAGTTATTATAGTCATTATTATTTAGTTTTCGTCAGTGAAATGAACACTGCGTTGCACACCTCTGTGCAACATAGCAGCCTTTTTTGAATGACTTTTCAGTGCATTAGAGACAGGTACGGTACGTGAGGGCAGATAGGAGAAGTGACAGCAACATGGGGTCCTTTTTATAGGATTTGTAACCCTGGATGTTCCACTTTATGTGATGACTGGTGGAGCCACTGGGGCACACCACACCTGTAAAGTGCTTTTCATTCTCCTGCCATGTCTTGATTTGCCCTGGTTTTTTTGGTCCTATTACGGATGGTTGGCTGAACGCGTGGTGAGATTTCATGTCTATCAAACACACACCGCTGCAATAATTCCCTGATGAGTCCATCTACAGGGCTTTGATATAGGCACATAAGGGCTGACAGGAGGATGCGGCTTACATATATAATAACCATATTGCTTGCTGATCTTATTATCTTATTTGAATGAGTTATAGATTAGAAGAAGAAGCGAGCCATGCCATTATTAGACCCTGCCTTGTTTTTACAGCCAGAGCACAGACTTAATGTTTAGGTTTAAGCTGTGTGTTGAACATTAGGTAGCAATGGTGGACATACGGCATAGGGGTTTAAACCCACTGGCCGACGCATGTGGGACACACACACCTGATGGCAATTTCACCAAGCAAGAAAGCAGGAAGTCTCCAGCGTCGATATAGTAATTAAAGCGTGATGATGATGATGTCATGACCGCTGTATGCTACGTTAAACTCAGAGAGAGAGAGAGAGAGATGAAGAGAGAGAGAGAACTCTGTGAGATTGCATACCTCACCCTTTCTTATCCGTTCAAGAGAAAGAGAGACTATTGTATAATGTCTCCAGTGTCACTATGAAAGAGCAAGACAGAGAGAGGCATTTATTAACTCTGAGAGTGTACAAATGGAACCAAATGGACCCAACACTTCCAGAGTTAGAAGGATTGTGGATCATAAACAACTCCGGGTCAAACAAGGATTCAGGTGACGTTGATTCCCTTCCCCTAGTAATTCATGCTAAGACTGTGTAGGCAGAAGAATATCTAATTAATTTGTAACACGCTTTACATGTTCATAAATCTCAAAGTGATACATGGCATGAAAACAGCAAGGCAAAAATGACAAAATAAGACCCTACAACAACTCCCAAACTGTCTCCTTAATCCCAGTCTCTCTCCACCCTCCCACAAATAGCAAAAGAGGTGTCTGGCAGAGATTTTAAAAATTCAATTTTCCAACATATATTTCCCAGAGTGCTGTTGGTGGGAGGATATTGTGTGCCTTTTTATGTCCCAAATCTCATTAAGAGTTGTACATGCAGACGGAGAGAGAGTGGGGATTTGACCCAATGCCCTCCCATTCACTTTATCTTTGTCTGGCAGGGAGATTATGAGTCATATTTCAATTTCACTCATGAAATCCCGCATCTGATGTCACACACACGCACATGGTGCACGCCCGCACACACACACACACACACACACACACACACACACACACACACACACACACACACTTTATTACCACATTTGGGAGGACATTTTAGAACAGTAATTGTATGAATATATATGTTTTTGTATCCTTAAACACATGTAAAAATCAGACCAGTCTGAAGCGAGTGGTGCAACAGCACCCCCTATTGGTACTCTAAACATCGGGACATAGGTTAGGTCCAGGACATAGTGACATTGCTGTTCCTTGGGGTAATCTGGCTACCTGACAATCGGTGAACCCATATTCTCCAGCGCTTGCTCCATGCGCACCCACCCTTCTAGACCAGAAAGCACGCTGGCTGGGCCAGGTTACTCAGCCTGTGAGCTTGAACTTTTAGCCAGGGTTTAGAGCATCTCAGTGGGGACGCAGGGGCTTGGTGACTGGGGGAGACCACGGGATACGAGTGTAATATTCAATTATGCAACAGTTACCCTAAAAAAAACCAAGTCAAATATTGTCCTAATTGTGAGTCTAACTCTTCTTTTCTCTCCACTGTAAAACAATCAGTTCTCTTGTAAGAACCTGAGATTTTCTTTCTCAAATTCTTTCGTGGGGGACAAATTGCTGTTCTATGAGTTGGTAGTCTCCCACTGACAGTTGTTATTGCACAAACAACACAGCTTCGATGTGTGTCTCTGGGCATCCATATAACACTAGCAATATGCCTTAAAATGGGTTTCTTTTCAAAATTAAAGTCTCTACTGGAATATAGAGGTGACTTAATTGTCATTTCTGCGGGCAATGCCGGTACATCTCTACAGAGAATGTCTGTAGTGTAGGTGGCACGAAGCAGAAGTCTGATGTGTGACTGACAGCACTGTTTGTGGGGAAGCAGCAGTGTTGCTCACCACCAGGCTGCCCTGCATTCTGACCTATACTGTGGTGGTCTGCTGGTGAAGCTCTCTCTCTCTCTCTCTCTCTCTCTCTCTCTCTCTCTCTCTCTCTCTCTCTCTCTCTCTCTCTCTCTCATGCAAATACACTTTCTCCTCTTCTCTCTTTCCATCTGTCCTTGTGTCTTATCTTTCCGGCTCATGTTCCATTTCCCGTGTTCTCATCTTTCACTCTGCTCCGGCAGTGTGTGAGTGTAACGTTGTGTTCTTCCTTGGTGCTTCGTTTACTCCCTCAGTGTCAGGGACACGATCATAGCTCTCCTGTCAGCAGCATTCCTTTTGCTTTTATTTCCACCCTGGCCTCTCTCTCCCCATTTCAAACTATACCCATCTTTTTTCTAAAGGCCAGACAATGTCTCTACCCCCCCTTCCCCTCTATCTCTCTCTGTCTCAGCCATCATCTCAGGTTTCTCATCCTAAAAGCGGTTCTATTCTGTATATAGGAGACAAGTTTGTGTCAACACCTTGGTCACAAAATCTGGAGTTTAAATGTAACAGTTCTCTGTACCCCCAACAACACCACTCCATTCCTCCATTCTGCCCATGTAATGTTCCTCGCATCTCTCTCGCCACGACTACGTTGACACACTACGCGTGTATGTGTGCGTGCGTGCATGTGTGTGAGAGATAATGAGAGAGAGAGAGAGAGAATATCAGTGTCTCCCTTGCTATCCTTGTGTTTCTTTCTGTTGAACACACGCATGGCACACCGTGTCAGTGTGTGTTGATGTCAGAATGTGTTCACTTCAGTGAACACATTCAGTTGAATACAACAGATAGTTAGGGAAATTTTGCAAAAGTTGTGGCAAATCTGCTAATCCACTAGCTTTCTTCACAGATGTGTTCATAAAGGTGTCTGCTATTTTTTGGGGTGGTGAATCCGTTCCAACCATTCGTTTTCAGTAATAATGACTCCCCGGCCATAAAATTGGCCATGCCTGCTTTTGTATGTCCCAGACATGCTAATAACTAATATGCCATGTGGCATAAGAGAGGAGAGGAGTAGGAGGAGTACTGTACTGTACTGTACTGTGCTACTGTACTGTGCTGTACTGTACTGTACTGTACTGTACTGTACTCCATACACCCCAGACCAGATCAATTCAACAGATTAAGTCACATGTTGTCAAAGCTTCATCATATTTAGCTACTGTGTCTCCATCATTTTCAGCCCAAGAACAGGTTTCTCCTTAAAATGTTTGTTTGTTATCTTTAATAGTTGCCTGTTTTGTCTCTCCCACTTTAGTCCTTAGTCCTTTAGTGACAATGAATTCCTCCCACTGTTTTCCACTAGTGCCTACTATCTCTAGCTCAGTGGTTCTTAAAGTGGGGTCTGGGGACACCTAGGGGTCCTTGAGAGAGTTCCAGGGGGTCCCCAGCTAAATGATAGTTTGGAACTTGTTGTAGACTAATATGCATGTCAAACTGGGGGTGTTACTCTTCATGTGACCACCGTGCTCTGACTGTAGGTGCGCTACCCGTTAAACACATATCAAAATAACGGTAGTGGGACACACCAAACACCAAGACTTCCGTTCAAATTGTTTATTTCATTTTTGAACAGGACAAGCGGTAGTGCGACCCACTACCGTTAAACTGGGGGTGTTGAAATTAAACGGGTTGAAAATCACTCCTCAAATGGGGGTCCACGAGCTAATTAGTGTCAATTTGGGGGTCCTTTACATGAAAAGGTTTGGGAACCACTGCTCTAGCTCAGCTGCCAATGAGGGAGTCAGGGACATTCACCACTGACCAGTGGTGCATTGACAAAGATTGTACTCCCCTCCCCCACATACGGCAAGTTGTTTTCATTATCGATCAGTTTCCCCCAAAATAATCATTTTTTGTTGAGGCAGTTACATTTAGTTTGACTTGGTTCCATAGATAAATCTTTGTGAAAATAGTTAATCTATACGAGCTCACAACGCCTCGCAACTAGCTGTCTTCTAAATGTTTGCCTTATTTGACAATTTGGCCAGTTTTTAATTATACTTTTTAAATAAGGTTGATGCATTAATGGTATTTTTTCATTTCAAGTCCTTAATTATCACTTCACTCTCATCTGGGGACCCCCCAACAATCATGTGGAGACCCCCCTGTGGGTCCCAATGAACCTACAGGTTGAGAACCACTGATAAACACAGATAAACGCTGAACCAAGCTAGATGCTAATAAGCCAGACCGAATCAGCTGTTGGCAAAAAAAATTGCCTGCCGGCAGATGTGTGATTTGAGTCTGGCTTATTAGCCAGGCTAGCACCACGGTGTATGCAAACCCCTAAAAGTTCTAGCGATGTACAGAATCGGTACTACAGAATGAAAATGGTATTGTAGTTCTTAGCCTCGGAAAACACTTGCATTTGTAGTTCTTTACAAACACACTAGCATGCAAGTCATTTGAGTGGATGTTCTGTTGGACGTGCCGTTTAAACAACAGCCATTCATTGGCCAGTACAGGAATGGGGCCATCATTACTCATGGACACATGTGTGACTGTTCTGCACTCAGCATCTGTCTGCGTTCGCCATGAATCTCTTGGCCAGATGTGACCAGTACTGACAGGGTGGGGCTGACCGCAAATCTGCATAATCCAGCCCTACACCCTGGCCTGCAGTGGTGGAAAGTAATAAAGTACGATTTCTGTACTTTTACTTCTACTCCACTATTAACAATGCGATGCGACACATTGTGACCTTGTAGATCATCTATTTTCAAAAGATCTTTATACATTTGAAAATTGTGAAAAGTGGTCCGATGACAACCACCTTGTTGTTCTTTAAGAAGACACAGGAGATGGTGTTTGACCCCAAGAGTATTGGTGATCACAGGCCTGTGGTCATTCATGACTCAACCATCTCAAAGGTCTCCTCATACAAATACATGGGCATCTGGATTGACAACTCACTAACTTAGAACACACATGTAGACAATCTCTGTAGTAAACTACAGCAGAGACTGCACTTCCTCCAACGTCTCAGGAGTGTATAAAAGTATATACTTTTTGAGGGCCTCCTATACACAGGTTTAATGGTTGTCTTTAGTTCAAAGTTTGTTTAGTAAACAGATTGACAATGAAGGTCAAATTTACGTCATGTGTCGTTTACATCATATTGTCACTTTATTGTTAATGGCGTTTAATGTTTGTGTTGGCACCGTTTGTTTTACATCACCATTACATCACCTAATCAACATGAGTTAGACTATATTAGCGCCCCTCACTTCACACGGATGTGACTGATTTTATACGCCCATGGTCCAAAATGATTTAGCATATATTAACAGCCCAGGCTACTATTTGGAACAATACAGTACTTACTACTTTTGGTACTTTAAGTAGATTTTTTATTCTGGCCAGTATTTCTACATTGCAGTATTGATACTTAAGTAAAAGCATAGTACTTTTTTCCACCACTACTGACCTGACACGACCCCCAGTGACAAAGAATGGTTTCTCGCACCGATGTATTATAAATATAGGTCAGCAATGACTTGACAACCATTGTTCTCCACACACACTGAATGAACACTCACACGCAGTGAGTCTAACCTATATATAGGACTCAAATGGCTTGAGGTTCACATTGTTTGGGACGGCTAATGAAGTGTGTGTAGAGGGGATGTTTGACTGCAGGGATATACTGTATCATTGTTGTAAACAATGATAAACAGATCTACCCTGCCCCAACCTCGGTGAAAAAACATTATTTTTGAACCATAGTAATAGTTCTGTTACTGTACATTACTGTTAAGTGCATTGATTCTGGGCAGAGGAAAATAAAAGTGAACGCTTGGTGCCTAGTGTCTAGTGATATATTTTGTATTTTATATTTTTGATGGGTGCTAGCCCCTCCTATACACAGCTTTTGTCCCCACATGTCTCAATATTTGCCATTGACAATGAAAGGAGAAATTAGGTCAAATGTCCGCCAAATATGACGTAAATTTGTGGCAACACAAAGTGCCCCTCACTTCACATGGGTGTGATTTTTTTGTTCTATTATTTCATACAGAAGGATGCTCTTCCTGCTAGGCCTGTCACACCTCCAACAGTGCCTGTGGTGGACTATGCTAATGCATGGCAGACTATTACCCCAGGCATAAACCTGACCGCACACCAAAAAAGAGGTTATTGCTGCAGGGTCTTCAGCTGTGGACCGCCGTTCGCCCCTCTCATCCAGAACATCTCCTGGTAGGGGGAAATGTCTCCCAGACAGCCCCTGCAGCTCAAGTTATTTTGATGTTTTCGCCCCCATGTCTTGTCTCGTTGTTATATTTTTAGTAGAGAGAGAGAGAGAGAGAGAGTTGCAGTAGTCAAGCTTTGATGTGACTGGCGCCTGGATAAGGATCGGGCAGATAGTATATTTATATTTACTATATTGGATTATTTGGATACTGCACGTTTGGCTACAGTACTATTTGTGTTTTGAAAGGTAGTAATAACTGTTAAAAGAGTGAACAAAGACATTTTAATTTTGTGGGGAAAATCTACAATTAAACCCCCATTTGCAAATGCTCATGTTATTTTATACATCCATAGTTGTATGCATGGAATGCATGTGTGATAATCGTGAAAACGTGTCTATTTTTGGCACTATATAATCGTACCATCAAAAGCCACAATCCTAAAGCTTACACAGAAAAGACCTTCCTTATTATTTATTTCCTGTGTGAGGTTGTCAAGATGAAAGCAACTTCCCAGATGCTTTGATGAAGGCAACTAACCGAGATCACAGAAAGGATAAAAAGGGGCCTTAAGGGCTTGATAATATACTTTACAGATCTACAAGCTCACTACGCCTTCAGATCCAGCATAGGCTAAATACACTGTAACAGCAGGTGTCTGCTGTTGTAGCTCCTTCTGCCTTGCCTGAATCAACCCTTACTTAGTGAGCTGCAGTGTTGTGCACATTCATTTAGCAGATTGCTGAGTGGGCCGGGTCTGAACACAGAAGAGTTCGGTGGCAGTTGTGTGTTGGCATTTGTCTGTCCAAAGTTTATTCATTAGACAAACAAAGGTATAAAAGGTTATTGTTCAGTAAGTTGGACTGTGAAGTATTTAGCGGCCTTTAGAGTAACTTACCACCAGATATACCATATTGGCTACTTGAACATGTGACCATGTTTGTGTTGTGCTTGTGTTTGTGTTGTGTTTTAGCACACTGGCGGAAAGAAATTAATGATCCAGGTATTAAAACCACCACTTTCATCACAGGCTGTACTCTGCTTCAGTGGCTCGAGACCAACAGGTCTGTCAGAGGGTTTATCACTTCGGCCATCCAAAAAAGGTTATTGTTCGCCTGGACTCTTTGAAGTATTTAGCCATCTTTAGAGAAGCCATGGTATTTGCTACTTGAACATGTTTTTGTTTGTGTTTTTAACATCCTCTGATGGGGATGCTGATGTTCCTTCATATAGGGTTCTATCCAATGTGGATACACTTGTGTGACATTAGACTACTTGAATGATTGGAACTCTTTCCACATTGTCTACAATAGTTACTGTCTTGTCACACTGTTTACAGATGTAAGATCTTTCTTTCACGACTGAAACGCTTGTCACATTGTCAGACGCTGCTGTGTCTTCAGGTGACTTGACAGAAATAAACTCTTGCCACAATGTTTACAGTGATAGGGGTTTTTCTCCGGTGTGGACGCGGTGTCTCTTTAGGTAACTTACTGAAACTCTTGTCAGAATATTTACAGATGTGGGGGTTCCTTCCTGTGTAAGGCCTCACTCACACCTATACATCTAGCATACAACAATGTTGCATGGTAGATGTAAACAAAGGGTAAGTGTCATGGCCGCCCCAATGCATTTCCAATGGAAGTCACATGGTTTGACACAACATTTTTGTTGTACGGCTTTCGGCTGTGTTTGAATTTGGCACAATCTTATAATGCTGTTTCAAATGTCTGGTTCAGGGACCGCCAGGGATCCAAACCTTTACCATTCTGTAACTCTGAGCGTACAAATGGAACCAAATGGACACTTACGTGTCCGTGGTGGTATTAGTAACAGAGTGCATAATCTTGCTTCAGTGCTGACGCTTAGGTTCAATGAATAAGCATCACATTATGGGTGTTTGTATTCTGTGGGAAGTCTATACTGTGCAGTGTGTGTGTGTGTGTGTGTGTGTGTGTGTGTGTGTGTGTGTGTGTGTGTGTGTGTGTGTGTGTGTGTGTGTGTGTGTGTGTGTGTGTGTGTGTGTGTGTGTGTGTGTGTGTGTGTGTGTGTGTGTGTGTGTGTGTGTGTGTGTGGTGCTAATAGCTCTCTGTGTATTTGCGGTGCAGACTGAATTGAACACAAACACATTTTTTTTGTGTTCACTTGTACTTTCTAGCTCTAACAGCTTCAGTGTGTTGATAGGTTCTGGTCCGTAAAGTAAAGTGCATGAGGAGCCATGGGCGCCACAGCCAGCCGTGTGTCCTGGTACAACCCTGTGGCTTCATTTGCCATACTAATGAGGCAACACACTGTTGGATCCCATTAGTATTAAAGTTTCAGTCTAAACATGACAGACACTGCCATTGTAGAATGTGTGTTGTAGTGCGGTCTGAAATACAGTGGTGGAAGGTAACTAAGTACATTTCATCCTGCCACCCTAATTAAAACCCACGCACCCCGTTTATCCGGCTGCCTTTGTCCGCCTTCTCCTACCAAACCACACCGTTTGTCCACATCTCACCATGCACAACACCACCGGCATGCCTGTCCAGACATAACGCACTACTTTCCCACACACACACACACACACACACACACACACACACACACACACACACAGGGCGCAGCAGTACAGCATTGTACAGTACAGCACAGTATGGTACAGTACAGTACAGTTCTAGTTTACTTAAGTTGTAAGAGCCATTTGAGACACCATATTGTTTCTACGATTCATTGTCAAATTGGCCAATCTACGTTGCCATGGTTACAGGGAGGGGGTGTATTTAACCCTGGCCCTAATCAGGCGCAGGTGTTGCCAGTGGCAGAGGTAAAGCAGTTTCTGACTGTGTTCATGAGGGCTGGTGATCTGTATCCTGTGCGTTTGATGATTTTGTATGACAAAGTATAGGACTTTGAGCAGCTAATAAATATAATTTTATTTCTGCTCAACGTATACTTTTGGATATCAGTTATTTTGATCAAACGTCTGAACTTCCTCGTATCACCCAAGTATAGGGACTTGGGCGTTACATAAGTACTGTACTTGAGTACAGTTTTGAGTATTCCCAACTTCCAATACTTGTACTTCTACTCCACTACATCTCGGATCCAAATATTTGTACTTTTACTTGTACTTTTTTGTAGAAGTTAGTTAGTTTCTTTGTAGATTGTGATGCGACTGAAATAAGACTTGCAAGACTGCATAATGAGTACTTTTGGTACCAATACTTTTGTACTTTACCCAAGTACATTTTGAATAGTGACCTTTTACTTGTGACAGAGTACTTCTACATTACGGCTTGATACTTTTACTTAAGTAAATGTATCAAATGCAAAATACTTTTTCCACCACTGATGAAAAGGAACTTTGGGGATCATATTATGCATGTAGCTCTCATGTATTGCTGAACTATTCTTTAACCCTTGGTTGAGTGGATTTGTTGGGTGGGCCCTTAAAGCACAGCCATGTATTGGTCAGTACAGGAATGGGGCCAGCATTACTCATGGACACATGTGTGACTGTTCTGCATCTATCTGCCGTGAACCTCTTGGCCAGATGTGACAAGTACTGACAGGGTGGGGCTGACCGCAAATCTGCATAAGCCATGGCTATACACCCTGGCCTGACGCTGATTCAAAAAATGTCTTCTAAATCCTAACAAATCCTGAAAAAACACTTGTTCTAAAACCTTTTCACTTAGGGGCCACAAAATCTATATTATCTTATTATAATTATTATTATCTGTATTTGGCCACCCCCCCCCCAGAAGCAAAGATTTGAGTAAAAAACTGTTATAATATAATATATTCAATCACAGATTTGTCACAAACCTTCATGATTTAAAAACAAATATCAGATCTACAAGCTTGTAGCTTGTATATCTGCTATATAATATTGAACTTGTATATCAGTTATTTATTTTTCAGTAGACAACCTAATGTGCTATTATACAGTATTATAGCTAAAATCTAAAATAACACAAAATCCATCCTAAAAAAAGAAAATAAAAAAATAATTAAATAAAACCCCTTTGGCTGTATTCTCTGTAGGTTCTCTGATGTTCATTATTAGAGTGACAACGATCCAAAGCTGTATGCTGGATGGAACAACCTCCCAGCCTTTTAATGTGGAATTCATTAAAAGTGTTGGCTTTAAAGCACTTGGAATGTTAACACATTAAAAAAGTATCATTTTAGATTTCAGCGTTCATGGCTCTTCAAAAATAGCAGATGTACAAGCTCCTATGTGCACATCTTTGTGAACATTTTTGGAAAGAATCTTAAAAGTCTAGAATCAGCCTCAGGTCGACCTATTAAGCCTGGGAAAGTGTAGATTTGAACCATTATTTTATACTTTGGCTATATTCGAATATACAAAAGAAATTGTGAAAATTGGCGACATCTTTAAATATATATAATTGAACATTCTTTTACTCAAATATTTGCTTCATGGGGGTCCCTGGAACAAAATATTTTGAGATGGGTTCCGCTTACAAAATACATATCATTTTGGGGATCCTTGACATGAAAACATGGTGTTTTTCAGAAAACTGTGCTATATACAGTATTATAGCTAAATTCTAAAATGACGCAGATGCTTTCCTGGGGTAGATGTCAGCATGCATGCATTAGCTTGATATTGGGCCCAAAAATACTATTAATGAAACTGTCCCCCAGGGCAGTTGACAAGTTTTCTCTGACGAGTACCAAACTAAAAACGATAGGCCTAAAAAAAACAATTCTAAAAAACCCTTTTGGCTGTATTCTCTGTAGGTTCTATAAACGTTCATTCCTTTTGGCTGTATTCTCTGTAGGTTCCATAAACGTTCATTATTAGTGTCATTATATTAGAGGACAGATGAGCTTAGATCCAGCATACCCTGAAACAACCTACCAGCCTTTTAATGTGGACATCACATTGTGGAGCTTGTACATCTAAAGGACCTCATGGAAACAAGCCCATAGGCTTTCTGGGTTTAAATCCTCTTAGCGGACATTGTATTGTATGGTATTATTCCTGTGCTTTATATGCAAATTGTTAAGAAAGTATTCAGTCAGTCATTTTTTTTCAGTAGACAGCCAATGTGCTATTATACAGTATTATAGCTAAAATCTAAAATAACACAGATTCTTTGATGATTAATTAGCTTGGTAGACCAAGTATAAAGTATTAATTAAACTGTCTCCCAGGGCAGTTGACAAGTTTTCTCTGACTTTCTCTGAATAATATAGCCTTTCCACAGGAGTATCTTTTTATATTTTTCCAAAAAGAATACAAACAGCCAATAGCATAATATTACAAAGGGTTAGGGTTAGGGTTAAAATTCCGGGAGGAAAAACGGGCAAGCACCGGGGCGAGTCATCCAGTATTCATCTTATGCATGTCATTGCAGGCTGACCAGGCCATACCCTTCATCCAGTATTACTATTCATCTTATGCATGTCATTGCAGGCTGACCAGGCCATACCCTTCATCCAGTATTAATCTTATGCATGTCATTGCAGGCTGACCAGGCCATACCCTTCCCTTTTGGGAAGAAGATATACGGCCACACTACTGTAGTATCAGTTAAGTGCAGTCGGGTCGTTTTGGCTCTATTTATAGACTCGGGAAGATGTTCCAGATAGCATCCCCCCATCCATGAAATATGGAGGTTTGCATCCCATCTGTGTGGTACAGTTAGAGCTCAGCTGTACTATTTACTGTATACCTCTCTACCGTGTCATTCCCTATAAGACCAGGTCCACAACAAACAAATCACTGGCCCCTTTTGTGCCCATATATGGAGCTGAGTGGACCTGGCCCCTTTTGTGCCCATATATGGAGCTGAGTGATTGCTGATGCAACACACTCCATATTTGGATAGCGGGACAGACAGACAGACAGACAGACAGACAGACAGACAGACAGACACACAGACATGATCTGCTAGGTCTCATAGTAAGTGCTCACTGCGTTCGCAATTATGATGGTGCATATGCCTACTTCTGCACAGTCAAATCCTCAGGGCCCTATTTAGACACATCTAAAAGTATGGGTCATGGTATAAGCGCATGGCGTAAGTGCTTTGGTGGAGTCCAACTGTTTAGGCTTGCTAGTTAGCATAATCTGGATGCAGGACTAAGGTTGCAAGGTGCAGAGACTCAGAGTTAGTCATGGGTGTTTTGGGCGTAACATTGGGCCCATTGCCTTTAACCCATTAAAGACCTGACGCCGATTCTACAAATGCCTTCCAAATGAGTAGTTCTCAAACTTTTTGTGCCAAGCAAGGACCCCTAAAATTATATGTTTTTGGCCGCAGACCCCCATCTTAAAATGTTTTGTTCCAGGGACCCCCCCCCCCCCAAAACAAAACAAATTCAAAATGATTCAACACTTTCAAGATTGAGCTTGATCCTATGATTCTGCTCATGATCTTGTCATTATCAAAAGAGGAGATGTCCTTGAACACTATTCTCTATCAGTAATAAAGAATAACCTACTTATTGAAATGAATCTGTCACTCTTTTCTCTCACTCTCCGTCTCATGCATATGCCTCACTGCTGACCTCACTCTGTGGTGTTGAAAGACGCTTTGTCATTTATTCATTACTTTCTGAATCTCAATGTTGAGTTTCTCAGAAACATCCTCTTCAATGTTGAACATATCGCGGCAGTTGACGCCCTGTGAATAAAGATTGGATTTGTATCTAAAGCTGTGTGTGTGTGTGTGTGTGTGTGTGTGTGTGTGTGTGTGTGTGTGTGTGTGTGTGTGCGTGTGCGTGTGTGTGTGTGTGCGCGCGTGTGCGTGCGGTCAATGCACTCAAATAGCAGGATTTATTGATTGATTGAATACAGCAGTGTGAAACAGTCTGAAATAGGCGAGGATTGAGCTGGAGAAGATGGACATCTGTGTGACGACAAACATCTTGAATCTTGAGTCAATGTACAGTAGACTACATTAAAATGTATACTCTCTCTCTCTCTCTCTCTCTCTCTCTCTGTCTATCTCTCACTCACAGACATACATGTTTTTTTGCAGCGGTGCTGTCTTTTGATTTTCTCTCTTTCAGTCACTTTAGTACAGCCTTGTGTTTTCTATCCTGGGATGTGTTAGTAGAAGGATGAGAACTGTTACATCCGTACCGGTCCTCCCCCCCCAATACACACATCCAAGCATCCGTACCGGTCCTACCCCCCCAATACACACATCCAAGCATCCGTACCGGTCCTACCCCCCCAATACACACATCCAAGCATCCATACCGGTCCTACCCCCCCCAATACACACATCAAAGCATCTGTACCGGTCCTATCCCCCCAATACACACATCCAAGCATCCGTACCAGTCTAACCCCCCCAATACACACATCCACGCATTATACACACCATGTCTCTCTCTTTCTCACTCTCTAATGCTGTACGTACATTATGCCAACACCAACTAGACGCAGGAACATGAACACTATAACACAAGGCACTCACATTTACCATCCTCTGTCTGTGCACGCATACGCGCACGCACGCACGCACGCATGCACGCAGCAACCATCTGGTAGGGCGCTGAGACCTGCCTGTGGGCGTTGTTGACGATATGTTAGAAATGACATGTCTTCATGTCTTAATTAGGATTGGAACGGATCTGTTCTCAGGGCATTATGTGCCTATGGACGCACGCACGCACACACGCACACACACACATTGATGCACACACACATCCGCGCATGCATGCACACACTGCAAACCAGTGTACAGTCAACATGTTTAAAGTCTGCATTCCATGGACTATTTCCTAGTCTAGATAATGTTCATTGGATAGTACCGTTATATATATTACCTTTTTTCCTTTCAAAAACTGTACATTTTAAGTGCTTAAAAATCAACATATCCAGCAGCTCATTACATATGCTGAATTTGACTTTTTCACCACCCACTTGTTGCCTTAGCACCAAAGCACTTCTATCCCTACCCATCTGTCTCCTTTCCCTTTTTAAGCACGTCTCTCCTGTTAAAACTGCTCAAGATAAACTTCAAGTTCGTTGTCAGGCCACAAGTTTAAAAGAGTGGGTGAAATGAATGGATCTTGAACGATTTGCAGATACAAAATGTAGTCATGGGAATAAATAAAGAAACAAAGGCAAATGTCATATAACAAGACACAATAACTTTGCATAAAGTGCATGCATATCAGTCCATGTGCAAGTAAGAGGCAAGTTTGTACAAATTACAAAAACACATACGGAAATGCTCACAAACGCTCGCAAGGGCTGCAATAGGCTGTTTACTAGAAACTCTAGCAGTAAATGAGTTAAGTCAATGTCACGACATTACACCTACAATCACAGACAAATGCATAATGTCACATGAATACTCTCTCCTCTCTCTCTCTCTCGCACGCACACATGCACGCACGCGCACACACACACACACACACACACACACACACACACTACATAAACTGTGGCTGCCCCCCCGCAAGGGACGGCAGTCTATTTCCTTTCATATGCGTAATTATGAGGAAAATGCAAAAAGCCTGAATGATAATGATGGAGCGCACGCACACACACACACACACACACACACACACACACACACACACACACAGACACACACACACACACGCACACGCACTGCTGCTGCATATTGAAAGAATTTATTATGCAGGAACACAACTCCCTATTAATGTTAACGTCTTAATATGCATCGGCCGCTACGATGTTT
Source organism: Protomyctophum bolini (assembly GCF_963924005.1). Classification (NCBI taxonomy): domain Eukaryota; kingdom Metazoa; phylum Chordata; class Actinopteri; order Myctophiformes; family Myctophidae; genus Protomyctophum; species Protomyctophum bolini. Next base: position 23,198,502 of record NC_137863.1, read on the forward strand.
AAGAGGCATTAAGTGCTTAATTATATGCTCTTTTTAGCAGTGTTTATTTTCTGCTGATGTGAGCACAAACTTGTTTCAACCTGAACATGAAAACGGAATGGAGCATTAATTTAGCTTGTTTACAGTGAACAACTGTTACTCTCTGTTAGTCTGTCACGTCTCCATGATGCTCCTCCTCTCCTGGCTCTCTGCGTTCTTGTGTTGTCGTGGAATTCTGGCTCAGAGGCAAACAGGAGTCAAGACAATAGTCTGGGTGGTGATGGTTATGGTTTATGTAAGTAGACGTACAATAACACTCATGTCAGTTCAGTGGTATGGTAGTTCTGCTGGTCTCAAACCATAGTCATACCACCCGCTTCGAATGTTATCAACCGATAAGCACCAGTAGATTACTTATCAAGATGATCTATCGACCTACGGTATGTATACTAGCAGTATACGGTTAAGAATCCAGCAGACTTTTCACCTCACTCTCCCTCTAAGAATAAGGTTATGGTTAGGGTTAGATTTAGTCGGACAACGCGACCAGTCAGACGTCTGTGTTTCCTAATCGCAGCCAGTATAGGCTCCAGCATACATGCAGTACAGTAGGTCCATAGGATTGTCTTGATAAGTAACCTACCGGTGAATATCGGTTAATTTCCATTCGAATCCGCTAGTCATACTAGCTGCTCCAAGGACAAACTGAAACATACTGAACCAAGATAGGCTGTACCAAAACAATAGCTATTAGGCCTAGTGGAGACAAATTGAACCATACTGAACCAAGATAGGCTGTACCAAAACAACAGCTATTAGGCCTAGTGGAGACATCTGGCCTCTTATAAACTACCAAATAACACAATGTAATGTATTGCACGAGGGGTTTCCACTGCGCCTCAAGCCTATTTTAGGCTGGTCCGGTGCATCTCGGGAGCAGGACTGATAGGAGGTAGAAGGAAGGCACTGGAGCAAACTTTGACAGTTAAAGCAGGGTGCAGGTAAAAATCACAATGTATTATATATCTCTGCTGTCTGGAAGAAACCATATACAGGTAACTCCAAAAATAAATAAAACCATCCAACTCAAGTGGAGTTAGGAGGTTTTTGTCGAAGCACTTTTTAATACTTTTCGTTGGTTCAATATTTTTGAGGGGCGCTAGCCGAAAGAAAGAAAGAAAGTGAATGTTCCACTTTCGACGTTCATCTGGCCACGTGAATAATTGACATGCTTTAGCTGTGTGTCAGATCTGCTTAACTTTGGGCTTGAATTCAAACTGGGTTATTAAATATTAAAACCAAGCTTTTGAAGTAGCAGCCTAAAACTCAATTATCCTGCCCGAGTAAATGACTCACTCTGAAAGCCCCTCACATGCACGCACACACCAGAAGTGTGTGCATATGCATGTATGCGTGCAGAGTATGCCGTGCGATAGTACAGTACGTGTGATACTATGAAAATCTGTATGTGTCCATGCAAGTTGCAACACAGACACACACACACACACACACACCCCTTTAGATCCAAATCAATCTTTATTCACAGGGCGTCAACTGCCGCGATATGTTCAAATTGAAGAGGATGTTTCTGAGAAACTCAACATTGAGATTCAGAAAGTAATGAATAAATGACAAAGCGTCTTTCAACACCACAGAGTGAGGTCAGCAGTGAGGCATATGCATGAGACGGAGAGTGAGAGAAAAGAGTGACAGATTCATTTCAATAAGTAGGTTATTCTTTATTACTGATAGAAAATAATGTTCAAGGACATCTCCTCTTTTGATAATGACAAGATCATGTCAACATGCACACGCACGCAGCAACATGCACGCGCACGCAGTGTGTGTCTGTGCGTGTGATAAAATCCAGTGAATATAATCTCTCCACATGAGTATAAAAATTAAAAACTGAGCCTCATGGACCCCAGAATTAAATTAACTGTGGATCACTGTCTCAACAGAAGAAGGAAAGACATATTTCACCATATGGCGGAGACTCGTCTATAGGCCCTCATGGACCGTGAGGACTCCAGAACTTTCTTCAATATGAAGAGAACAGGATCTGTAAACAAACAGACCCCATGATCCTGTTCTCTTCCAATATGTCTGCAGTGGTGGAAAGTAACTAAGTTTATACTTTACTGGAGCATTGCACATTTTCTGTACTTTTACTTCTACTCCACTATACCTCAGAAACATGTGTGTAGGCTGCTTTTACTCCAGTACCACAGACCACTCCACGAAAAGGCCTCGTTGTCCTGAACCCTTATCTATCATTTATACATTATGGATCAATAGTGTGGACTTAGACTGTTTTTCGTCTGTGGCATTTTATTTGAAAACTTTAGTTACTAGTTAGTTGTAGATTGTGATTATTATTACAAAACATAAATTAACCACTTCAGCCCTATATACATTTTCAGCATTTTCAGAATAGTCATCTACTATTTTCTAAATATTTTTTATACATTTGAACACTTGTGAAATGGGACATACTGCACTTTCTACTTTTGGTACCAAGTACATTTTGATACCAATACTTTTGTACTCATTTCTGTCTGTCTCTTTATCTAACACTATCTCTCCATTTCTCTGTGAGTGTTGAGAGAATGTAGATTAGAAAGTGGAGGCGTTCTGTATTCCATGGGAGTTTCCTCGTTGCTTAGAAACAGCGCAAACTTTTGTCCCTAGAAAACCTCGCTCCTGCTGCGTCCGTCCATCTGCACTCACCACAGTAACAAGTAGTACATTTACCTTTCAGTTATTAGTACATTTACCTTTCAGTCATTAGTACAGGTTGTACTAATGTACTAACCAGTAAGACGCGCAAACGCGGGAAGCGAACGCAGCTGAGACCCTGCAGATCATGTCTGTCTGTCTGTCTGTCTGTCTGTGTGTCTGTCCCGCTGTTACTGTATATGTGGACCTGGCCCCTTTTGTGCCCATATATGGAGCTGAGTGGACCTGGCCCCTTTTGTGCCCATATATGGAGCTGAGTGATTGCTGATGCAACACACTCCATATTTGGATAGCGGGACAGACACACACACACACACACACACACACACACACACAGACAGACAGACATGATCTGCTAGGTCTCATAGTAAGTGCTCACTGCGTTCGCAATGAACTTGTGGTCAGCTCCCAGTACAACAGTATCAGACTGTGGTTGTACTGGTCAGCTCCCAGTACAACAGTATCAGACTGTGGTTGTACTGGTCAGCTGCCAGTACAACAGGACTGTGGTTGTACTGGTCAGCTGCCAGTACAACAGGACTGTGGTTGTACTGGTCAGCTGCCAGTACAACAGTATCAGACTGTGGTTGTACTGGTCAGCTGCCAGTACAACAGGACTGTGGTTGTACTGGTCAGCTGCCAGTACAACAGGACTGTGGTTGTACTGGTCAGCTGCCAGTACAACAGGACTGTGGTTGTACTGGTCAGCTCCCAGTACAACAGTATCAGACTGTGGTTGTACTGGTCAGCTCCCAGTACAACAGTATCAGACTGTGGTTGTACTGGTCAGCTGCCAGTACAACAGGACTGTGGTTGTACTGGTCAGCTGCCAGTACAACAGGACTGTGGTTGTACTGGTCAGCTGCCAGTACAACAGGACTGTGGTTGTACTGGTCAGCTGCCAGTACAACAGGACTGTGGTTGCCGAAAATGAGCAGTAATATAAGTAAGAAGAAGAGCAATTACAGACATAACATAAGACCGGCTAATGTACATAATGCATGGTTTAAAAGAAAATACTGTATATCAATAACATAACAGCAGATAATACCAAATGTGAACTAAGTAAGTATACTTAGTAAGAACTAAGTAAGGCCAATTGTGTCCAAAACTCTTACTTTCAGGATATAGAAAATAGCACCAAAACTAATCTGATCTACTCAACTCAAAACGTGTTGCTTCGTGCTGCGTTTGGTGCTTGCAGATCAGCTACGTACTTGTGATGCTTTTGTGTGACATTGTAGTGTGATCAAGTGGAATATAGAGTACCGAAGTACTGACATCACTATTGCGAAAGTGATTTCTCTATGGAAAATAACATTGGGTCATCTTAGAATTGTCTCATACTAGAATTTCGTGCGCGCTACGCGCGCACTCATCCCAGAGCGACTTTGCCACGCACTATGGGAAGAAATAAATGGCGGGAGTTGACTCCACATGTAGTAACGAATGGGTTATTGGAAATGTACCATTGTTTTGTCCTGAATATTTCCACAGCCTAAGTACTAAAGGATTGTGACTGTGGGACAGACATACAGTCTGACATACAATAGGCTACACGTGTGCACAGTGAATAAACAATGACCTATATGCCCAGAGTTCTTAAATTAACATAGTTGGATTTTAACAGAAAGACAATGCCATAAATCAGTCAAAGTAAGTGACAGACTCAACAGTAGCACACAGCATGCAAGGCAGCGATGCATGCATGCAAACATGTTTGTCCAGCTGAGATTTAGTGTCTCCATCTCTCTGTGGAAGAGGTTGCACATGACCTGTACGGCCACACTGAGGCGCTCCAACACAAACACAGACACAAAACAACACCACGCTGTTTGTCCAGTTGACCCAAATCAACACCAATACCTAGCCTGTTTGTCCAAAACACAGTATCTGCTGGCCACGTGTCTACTTCGCCACAACCTAATGTTAGTAACAAATGTAGGGGAGAGCCGCCAAGGTTGTAACGCTTCACGGTTGTAACATGGACGTTATATCTTGATTGGTCAACGCCACCATGACGCCATCGCGTCAGTATGTGTACAGCAACGTACTCTACGTGGCCAGGAGTTTGAAGTTTGAAGTGTTTACCTTCAAAATGCGTCTAATTTTACACCTGGAGTATATGTGTGGTACAATTTTTGTCTTTGGTGTTGGTGAATAAAAATCCACATGGATGTGTTCATGCTTATGTTCTTCATTAGTTTGCATCGTGTTTAGACGGAATTCACGTTCATTCTGGTCTGTAAGCAACTGCAAAGAAAACTTGCAAAAGCGGGTCATTTGTAACATGTGTTACAAATGGTCCGCTTCCATTCAATGCCATTATATGTAATATTTACATATTTGACATATTGGCCAATATTATATGTTCTGAAATGGTATTGTATCGTGTAGTGTATTCTGAAATTAGTTTAGGGTTGTATAACGTTGTACAACTCAATCAATCAAACGTTTGTTTAATCAATGTATTGCCCCATTGAAAAAAAAGAAATGGCCAAACTGGTACTGGTACACCCGATACTATTTAATATTTCCCTTATGTTTGATACATTTTCTTATCACATCCATGGTATAAAAACAATGCTAAGGAGTTGCTTCAATGAAATGTAATTGCTTTAAGCTGAGAACGATATGTTTAATGGTGTTTTTTAGCGTTGTTACATTTATCATGCATGCCGTTACAATTGATCCGATATGCGCAGCAAATGTAACACTGAAACAGCGTCCACGTTCGGTTGAATAACTCCCGACCTGTTTTATCAAAAAAATAACTTGAAGTGGTTTATGGTAGCTGACATGTGTAGGTCCGTTGCCTGAAAATATTACATGTGTAGCTAAACGGATCTCTGAGTAAAAGAATGAAACGTGCAAAATGTTACATCCTTGGCGGCTCTCCCCTATTAGTTTACTCACAGCACAGCACCGTCACTCCTGTCTTATTTCGTCCTAATAACTTGAAGTGGTTTATGGTAGCTGACATGTGTAGGTCCGTTGCCTGGAAATATTACATGTGTAGCTAAAGGGATCTCTGAGTAAAAAAATGGAACGTGCAAAATATGTTCTAAAATTGTATTGTATTGTGTAGTGTATTCTAAAATTAGTTTAGGGTTGTATAACGTTGTACAACTCAATCAATCAAACGTTTGTTTAATCAATGTATTGCCCCATTGAAAAAAAAGAAATGGCCAAACTGGTACACCCGATGCTATTTAATATTTCCCTTATGTTTGATACATTATCTTATCACATCCATGGTATGAAAACAATGCTAAGGAGTTGCTTCAATGAAATGTAATAGCTTTAAGCTGAAAACGATATGTTTAATGGTGTTTTTTAGCGTTGTTACATTTATCATGCATGCCGTTACAATTATTCCGATATGCGCAGCAAATGTAACACTGAAACAGCGTCCACGTTCGGTTTAATAACTCCCGAGCTGTTGTGTGTATTGCGTGGTGAAAAGGCTGTGTGTTTGTGTTGTAAACAACTCATGTTATGTCTGCGCACACTGTATGTTGCTATGGCTGCTGACGTTAGCATGTGTGCTATCAGGCAAAAGCTGAGATAGATATGCAACTACTACTGGGGAAAATGCCATACAAAACACAACACCTAATTTCGGAATGTTATTGTGACCTATTGAGCACAATCAGACCATCATGATTTGCTTGCTGGACCTATAATTAATTTATTAGCATTAAATGTCCACTCGCCCATCCAAAAGAAAAGCAAGATGGCTGCGACAGATTGTGAGCGCGACGGACTACGGAGGCCAGGAGGAACAGAGCTGGTGACGTAAGAGGCAGGCAGTGTTGCCAGGTTTGCGAATTGTAAGCGAGTTGCAGTGTATGCAAGTAGCGTGGTTAAATTCCTTGTTTCTCGGCGTGTTGTGGCACCCGTTTATCTGCTGGCTCGATCGTGATTTTCATAAAAGTAATATTTGCAGAGTAAATAAGAAACTTGAACGGCCAAAAAATAGGCTATGTCAGTTCGGGGAGGGTGGCGAATTTATTTTGCATATAGAGATGTGTGGTAAAAGTGTGGTTCGGTCGGAGATAGAGCATGAAGAATGAGTATGGGTACAACTTCTCACTTGTATATATGATAAGAATTGTGGTCAACAAAGTGTCTCTGCGAAATTGTCAGGGAGTTTGCTCTGTATCGTTCACTCATTTGATACAGTCCGTGTCCGGTGAAAATTACACTCATTTGGTGGCAGTAACATTAGTGTTTTCTCGCGGTCAGTTGATTCTTCATAGCCATACGATATCCACCGTGATCATTTGTTTATTTTTGGAACACAGTTCGTATTTGATGTGATTAAAAAAAAACAGTCTATGGGGATTGGGGAGAAAAAAAAGCACGACCCAGGTAGGATGTGTAAATTACGTCAGACTTTGGTTTCTGCCCGGCAGTGACAATGATGTACTCTTTCAAGTTTGTTGTTGCCAGTGCAGCAGCAACACCTGCAGTCTGAGTCACACACACACACACACACACACACACACACACACACACACACACACACACACACACACACACACACACACACACACACATGTACACACACACACACACACACACACACACACACTGGTGGCGTGAACAGTACATTGGCTATAGGGTCGTTGATGATGATCCACTCAGCCTGGCTTCACACCACTTTTCGTCAGTGGTGGAAATAACTAATTCTTTTTTTTTTACTTTACTGGAGTATTTCAAATTTTCTGTACTTTTACTTCTAATCCACTACAGTTTATAGGCAAATGTTGTACCTTGTTCTTTGGGTCATGACTCATGACCCCACACTTCATGACCATAGGTGAGAGTAGGAATGAAGAATGCTCGGTATAGTCCGGTAGACCAGGCGCATGTGTTTTCACATTAGCTTTGTGGTGTCTGTCTGTCTCTCGCTTTTGAGTAACAATATATATTTATTTTGTTATTGTTGACGAGTTCACACAATAGAATCAGACAAACGCATAGGCCTAATAGCTCGGATATGCACGAGCATGCACCCGCACACACACAAACGCATGCACACACACACACACACACACACACACACACACACACACACACAAAGTCACACTCACACACACACACACACACACACACACACACACACACACACACACACACACCATGTCATTAGAGCATGTTCTTATTATTAAACGTATGCTGTAGATTATTTAACAAACACATGTGACATATAAAGGTCACCCCCTCCCCAACACACACACATGCACGCACGCACACACACACACACACACACACACACACACACACACACACACACACACACACACACACACACACACACACAGTAGGTAGATGGTGATTTGCCCGGCTGTATACAGTAATGTGTTCTTCCCTCCCACATTAATCATCATTAGACAGGCTGCTGTTTGCTCCCAGCACGCAGCTTACAGCTCATGCTATTAATCAGGAAGCAGCCCTACAGTGCATGCTGCAGCGTCTCATCTGCCACCACGGCAGCTTTACAACTGAAGACATTCACTCACTGTACTGATGCACTGCACTGGCCACCGAACCAGGGAAAGGCCACCCCGGTCTGTTCTGTCGTTGTGTTTCTGTCCACAAAGTGAAGCCCTATGCTGTTGATGTTTTGTAAACGAACAACTCCAGCGTCACGGAGCTATACAACCCATAGCCTGAAGGGATGCGACGCTCGATTGGTTGTTTTAGACTGAAACTTCAAAATAGAAATTCCCCAAAAGCCATTGCACCCTGTCTTTAAAGACCTAGTGAAATGAAAAATATGTTTTTCACACTTTTAGACCATCATATGGGCATACATTTTCACTTTTCTTTTTATATTTTTATATCAAAAGTCTATAAACATCCAATTTGAATTACTTCCTTTGAACGAAAACGTGTGATGACGAGGCTCACATGCATATTAATGATTCCTATTGCGTCCTTGGTGGTTTTGATTACAAATTGATTGAAATACTGTAATTAATCTCATTCAAGATGACATCCAGACAGTGTATTACTCATTTTAAACTTAATCATCACGCTAAAATATGTATCTGAAAACATTATAGTTTAGAACTAAGCCATGAGCTTTGCTCCACGTCTCTCTATGTATCTGAAAACATTATGTTAGAACTAAGCCATGAGCTTTGCTCCACGTCTCTCTATATATCTGAAAACATTATGTTAGAACTAAGCCATGAGCTTTGCTCCACGTCTCTCTTTGTAAACAATCACTCTGCATGTGCGTGCATATGCACGCACATGTACGTAGTATAGTACGTAGCTCCATCTTATGCACGGACACATATGTGCATAAGATGGAGCTACGTACGTCCCATAGCCTAAAGGGATGCCACGCTCTGATTGGTTCAGAGGCTGAAACACACTTGCAAGCTGTTTCTAAAATGTAGAAACAACAATGTAGAAATAACAGATGTGCAAGCTCAAAAAGCACAAAGTGACACACTGTATGAGACTATTTCTACTTTGTGGTATTGGTACTTTTACACTGTATGAGACTATTTCTACTTTGTGGTATTGGTACTTTTACACTGTATGAGAGTATTTCTACTTTGTGGTATTGGTACTTTTACACTGTATGAGAGTATTTCTACTTTGTGGTATTGGTACTTTTACACTGTATGAGACTATTTCTACTTTGTGGTATTGGTACATTTACGTAAGCACAACATGTTACTTCTTCCACCACTAATGCTACAGTATCTTTCTTCTGTGTTCAGTTCACCAGACCATTACTTGTCACGGTTTTGGAAAGTGACTTAGGTTGTTTTTCTGCTACTTCATGTCAGGAAAAAAAAGCCCACAGTATTAATGATTTGTGTAAGTGTCATAAGGGAGGCTATGAGGAGTGTGATTAAATAATAGAACTCTGCATCGTCCCTGGCAAAACTCCCACAGAGACACGCCAGCGTAATAATTAGGGCAGCGAGAGAGGGAGAGATTGGCTGGCACTGCAGTGCATTCCCTCTGGCAATGTCTTATTGGAACAACACTTTCAAAGTGTTTTAAGGGTCATTAGGGTGATGGAATACCCTGGGCACATAAAGGACCACATACTGTAAAGGACCTTTAATATTGTAACTGTAAGTAAGTAAGTATTGTATTGTGTGTAGCAGCTGTACAGTGGTATATCACGGCAGAAACCTCCTATCTCCATAATATTTAAACTCTCCGTGTTTTTTCGTGAATTTACCTGTTGTTTATCATACTACAGCGTCACACAAAAGTATCCAAAGTAGCATATCCACAAGCTCGAGACGTGGCGCTAATAAGATCTGCTACTTGTGCTATATTTTGAGGGGCCTATGCCCAGCTTTGTGTGTCTGTGTGTACCACGTAATGTGATGATTTGATTGGCTGAGCACGGAATGTGATGCATGATGATAAGAGCGCCCCTCACTTCACGCAAGTGTGATTTTTAAATCAAATCCTGAAAAGTATCAGTTTTAGAGATGTGAGGTATGGACAGAGACAATATAGGGAAGAGTGTTGAGAGAGAACTTCACTTGAAGTCATCAAACTTTGACCCAGCTGTGGTTGTCCTCACTGTCCAATATATACTGTACTAGGTTCACAACAATGACACATTGTTCAACTGAAGTATAGTATAACGAGGTCTCAAAAGCCAGTAGGTATTAGAATGGATCAGTTCATTTCGCAGGGCGAGACCAGCATGCATTGCACCAGCAAGTGGGACTGAAGTCATTATAACCTCTCTCCCAGATACTTAACCTATTGATTGATTGATTACATTATTTACGCTTTAAAATTATGTTCACACTGAGGGCTTGTTGCCATTGTGCATGGTCCTATGTACTCAATTCATCATCAATGCATACAATGCAAGACAAATCGTCAACAATAGGTATCTTAACAGGAGGGGGGGGGGTGCCTGTCAGCAGGGGGTGTTGAACGGGAGTAGCAGGACTGATCTGGCAAGGTGTCCAACACAAATGTGCGAGGGTGGTTAAGTGGCATAATGACAAATTGGGGTAGAAAATAATTTACCATCTTTGGCTGAGTGGCTGTTCATGCAATGCATCATTGTCATTGTCCTGCATAACGTTCTATTCTACATGCTACTTATAGTGAGACGGAGAGACAGTGCCCTCGATGACAGAGACGGGCTGAATGATTGAGGTCATGATAAGACATGGGACAGCCTTTAGCCCGGTGCTATGACCTTTGTCTCGGGAGTCAGTTCACAATAGTGTGCTTAGAGTGACCACGATGGACACGGTGAAAAGGGGGCACACAGACAAGACGGACATCGATGACCTCATTACATGTGCTCAGAGTCACTCTTTCATGACAAAGACGACTTCTGTCTGTTCAACCGCGAGCGGCACTGTTGTTGTTGGAACTTCTAGTATGTTTTTGTTATGTTTACACCGCAATGGTAATAGCTATAGCAGTGGTTTTCAACCCTATTCATATCAAGGTCCATTATATATTCTGCATTTGCAGCACAGACCACCATTTGATGAGATTTTGCCTCTCAGACTTAGAATATTTTGTTGTAGTTGGATAAGATGCTGTATTGATGTTGGTAGAGATAACAATTCTTCTACTTTCTCTAATTTGTGTAGACTGTAAATTAAATAATGTAGATCTATGTTTAACAATAATTTAACTCTTGAATGAAGAGTGAATAAAATGAAACCAAATGGACCTTTACACGCTGTAAATCCTGAGTATGGACCAAACTCTTTTAGATGTTATGCCATACCGTACGATACAAAACGTAAAGTGGGCTAGTATAGCACCATAATGAGGCCAATTATCACAATGTGGGGTGGAGTTTCTTCCGTGACCAACTGTTGGTGTGCACGAAAAGTCTGTTTGTGTGAGATTAGCTCCTCACACACAGATGGGTTAAAACATCATCTTTGTGCCTGGCCTTTGACCATATAATAAAGTGAAACTTGGATTATTATGATGGTGCTTAGTGGCTGTTGTGGCTACTGGGAGAGTGAGAGATACCAAAACAGTGTTAATGTTAAAAAAACAAAAACAAACGAAAGACTAAGATTTTAGGAGGGACTAGTGAAGAAGAGATGCAGCGGAACAAAATAGACAAGTCTCGGGTGTTGCACTATGAAAATAGCAGATCTACAAGCTAGAGCTTGTAGAACGGCTATTTTCAGCATGCAACCAAGTGTAAAACCAGACATTACGACGCCTTCAAGGCCTTCAAGGCCTGCCAAAAGCATTATTGTCGACAAAATCAACTGTAGATTTAGTCGTCGACTAAATCGAATGATCGATTTTGCTCTTCTCACTATAGCAATGTGTTGTTCAGCTAATACACGACATAAAAACACATACGTTACGTATGGTAACTGTTTACAATGCAAAGTGACAGAAGTCAGAAGTGATACAATGATCCATTATAGATTAAAATGCTCTTGTGGGGAAACACAGGCTAGTAGTCGACGGTACTGACATCACTTGGGGGAGGTATTGACTCATTCCTAAGTGTACTACTGCAGTGGTTCTCAACCTGTGGGTCGGGACCCCCAGGGTGATCCCCACATGTTTTGCGGGGGTCCCCAGATGACAGTGAAGTGACAATTTAAGGACTTTTAAGACCCTTTTAATATCTAAAAATCACACCCGTGTGAAGTGAGGGGCGCTCCTATCATTCATCATTACAACTATTAAATTACATCCTGCACATTATCATTAATTTCCAATTCCATTCTATCCGATCTGTGGCATTTGAATGGCTTATTTCTTCATGAATCCAATGAAATAATATAATATAAATAAACGTTTTTTTTACGGCTGTTTTTCCCATATATATTTTTTTCCTAATTAGTATCATTGGTAACACCTGTGAAGGAAGTAGGCAAGCGGCCTGGAAGTAGGAAGAGTTATTCTGTGTGCATATAGCACCCATTGGCACCGGGTTACAAACATTGTGGAATACGTCATAATGTTATTCCCTGCCACACTCATAGCATGCAATCACTTTATTGTTAAGTTAATGTGTGAAATATATTAGCCACACATATATAGGCCTAAGCCCTCACCTCGGACGCAATATCAAATGATAAAGGCTATTTGAACTGAAGTCTACATCCTGGCTTCCCCCAGGCCCTCCTCCTGCATATCAGATTATGCTTCCTCAGATGGTTGCTGGTCGGAATACACTTTACACATTTTCTTGGACTGTTTAGCGCGTAACACGGTAGAACGCACCACTGAGTAAAATCATATTGAGACAAGTTTATTTTATAAGTGTGAACTGGCCAAGAGCCAAGAACACTATAAATAAGAACCACAAGAGACATTAACATAAAATATCATAGCGTAGCATTCTCAACTCAACTAAACTCAATTTTATTTACAGTGTGTAGCACATTTAGCATGACCAGGTCAACCAAAATACTGTACAGGTTAGAAGAAAACAAAGAGCAAACAGACATTAGCAGACAATATAATAAGCACAAACAAGCAAACATTAGCTCCGGTGAGGGAATAAAGGACTACCTCAGCTGTCACTGAAGGCCAAGGAGAAGAAATACATCTTTAGCAGGGATTTAAAAATAATAAAATAACTATTGAGCGGCTCTGATGTGTATGGGCGAATTATTCCAGAGCCTGGTGGCAGCCGCCGCAAAGGCCTGTTCAGTGACTCTATGCCTCAGCCATACAGAAAAATATTTGTTTCACTGAGTTTTAGATCGAGGGAAGTGTAGCAGCTAGAGCACAGACTGTGAAGTGTGTGGCCTTCATTCAGGCAGACCCTTACAGCCTACTACTACTGTGTAAGTGACACACAGCCCCAGAGACCAAGGTAGTGACAGCTACACACACTGCTGTCAGCCTCACAATGGCTGAAACATGACAAAGGAGGTTGGGATACGATCGATAAGGTTATCCCTCCCTATTCCCTATATACCACTTCAGGGATCGCCGTGGGATTACTCACCTTAATGTTCACTCGAGTGAAAAACGTGCCGAGGCTTTCAGCGAGGATGAGAGTTTGTAAGTGATGCTGAGCAAAGAATATCACTAACGCTGTATCCTACTGGTCGTAGACCAGTCTACTGCAGCAAAGTTGGGTCCGGGACCCAATTCAATTCAAAGAGCTTTATTGGCATGAGAAAACATACGTTTACATTGCCAAAGCAGGGGACCCCCAATGTCACTTTTAGTGTGCATGCACTGGCTATTTGAAAATAGCCGATCTACAGTACAAGCTCATTGTGAACTTCAAAATCTGCTATTTCTGAGTCCCTGGCACAGCATATTTTTAGATGAGGGTTCACTGCTGTAGTGTCAATATTGCTGTTTCTGTACTATAATCATCAACATTTATTCATTGTGTTTTTCTCATCTCCTCCACAGTGATCTGTAACTTCCGAGGCTCCGTCGCTCAGGGTCTGGCTCTGGAGGTCGGTGAGACGGTTCAGATCCTGGAGAAATGTGAAGGTACGTACGTATCTAATAAGGTCTCATCCCAGGGTGTCCAATTAGACCTGGGTGTGTCTGCAGCTTCTCATTCCAACAGCGTACAGTTGGTTTAGCTAATGAGCACGGGGAGGCGATGGGGGGAGAAATTGGATACTTTATTGATAGCTTACCCTGGGCGGTTCTTCTGAATCTGTTCACATAACTCCTCGAAGCACGCACGCGCACGCACACACACACACACACACACACACACACACACACACACACACACACACACACACACACACACACACACACACACACACACACACACACACACACACACGATGTTCTACAGAGGCAGTACCGGCAGTTGCATTTGTGTATTTTGTTAGGCCTTTGCTGAGAGGTTCTTTGATCAAATTCTGTAGGGATCGACGCTGACTGCAATCAGTTCAGCAGCAGGCCAAGGGTTCTTTTAGGACAAGGAAACTAGTTAGTCTCTAGTATTTACTACCTTGCCCCCTCCATTCCATGCCTGGAATGACGATGTCTTCTCCTCCAGGCTACAATCACTGCTTGGGAAGCAGGGGTGGAAAAAGTACCTGTACTCAAATGTCTTAATCAAGTGAAAAGTGTCAATGCTGCAATGTAGACATGATCTACTACGTTCTAAGTGAAAGCCTGGGGTTCTAAATGTACATGAGTAAAATTACAAATGTGTATCAAATTAGAAAGTGTGCATTATGCCTGTCCTATTTCACACATTTTCAAATGTATATATTTGTAAATAGCTGATCTACAAGTCTACAATGTGTTGCATATCGTATCTCCATATTTTAGATTTTTGTGTGTGTTTTAGTAAATCAACGCCCCACTTGATCATACTACAGTGTCGCACAAAAACATTAACTTAGCAGATCAATAAGCTACTTTTTCTATTTTGGAATTTGAATCCTGAAAAGTAACAGTTTGGTACATAATGAAGTTTCCACCCGAACAGAGACAATATTATATGGTGGTGTTCAGTGGGGGAAAACCTTGATCTGTAGCCTTGGGTCCACAATCATGGTCCTTGTGAGCTGTAATAACAGCCCCAAGCAATACATTCCATGATTTTATACTTTTGCTATTCAATTATTCAAATAGCAGATATGCAAGCTCATAGCACGTCACTTTGTGTCGTGCTATGAGCTTGTAGATCTGCTATTTAACCATTGTGAAGCTTTTGCAAAATCTTTGCTTCTGGGGGTCTATGGAACAAAATATGTTGAGATGGACAGCCTGCGGCCAAATACATATCATTTTATTTTCACTGTTGACAGAGTAACTTTCACTATTAATATTAGTATTTTTCCTTGTCTCAACTATACTGGCGTTGATTGAGTACTTTAACTTTAATCTATAATGCTGTGTATGATCTGCTGGATGCTGACTGTTACGAACACACGTCTGACTCACTTTACTCTCATCAACTTTAATAAGATCAAATACACATCAATACACATCATCACTGTCACACAGAAACATTATAATTCAAACTTGGTCCATATTCTGTATGACAAACACTACGGTATAAAACATACCAAACTGATCATTTATACAGCATGAGATTATAAAAGTATGTTATCAGGAATCATTTAATCTGTTTAACTATCTGTCCACCTTGTCTGTCTGTCTGTCATTAAATAGCAATCGCTAGACATACATAGAACATTTTCTGTTCCAGACTGAAGGTTTTTAGTGGACGCCAGACGTTCTAAATGTGGTTTTCCAGAGTGACAGATCTTCCCTGGTAACAGCTTCAGAGACATGTCATGATCATAAATACCAACGTATGGAAACAGTCTCTCAGTGAAAGTGTGTGTGAAGGTGTGTAGGTGTGTGCCAGAATCAGGATCAGAGAAGGACAGCTGTCCTTCCTCCCAGTCCAGCTGGACTCTGATCCTCTGCGGTTTCTGATTCAGTGAGAGAACAGTCTCCTCTCCATCATAATCTGATGTCTCCCCATCGTGACCAGGCCCTGATGAGGAGATTGCTGTGCATTCACCCTTACATACGTCTATAAACCAGTATCTACACTCTGTGTCCGCCTCCCTCTGCTGAGACTCCTCACACACACCTACCGTGCAGATTGTATTGTCTCCAACCTCAACATCCCAGCTGTGATAACCTGAGTTAAAGCCCTCAGAACCCAGGACTTGGGGCCAGAAGTCAAACCTCTCTGGGTTGCCAGGAAGCTGCTGTGCCTCTTGTACACATCTCACACTGGTCAGATCGTCAGACAGCATGAGAAATGGACCAGCAGTGTTGGGGTCCAGGATCACGGGAGTGTAGGAGACAATGTCCTTCATCTTGTCCCAGACTCTGAAGGTCAGGTTCTTCAGGTGTTTGGCCTCATCTATCAGCGCTCCTGAGAGCGGCGGTGGGTCCTGCAGGGTGAGCTGGACACCCTCCATCGTGGTCTTGAAGTTTCGCAGGAATGAGATGTGGTCGTCGGCTCTCAGCTGGGCCTCAGCAGCTTGGATTGCATTGGAGAGGGTTTCCATTTCTCTGCTCAGACCCTCAATTCTCTCCTTCATCTCCTGACTCTTCTGAGCCTCTTCATCCCGCAGAGCGGCGATGCTGTCCACCTCTTCCTCCTGTAGGAACCGTTGAAGATTCTCAAACTGTTTCTTAATCTGCGTCTCTGTTTTCCTAGCCTGAACCTTGATGTGGTTTTCTGTTTTGCTGTAATAGTTTTTAACTTTATGAAAGCCCTTCAGTTTCTCCCAGTTTTGACCCAGTGATTCCCGGATCTTCTGTTTGCAGCATCCCGACGCTTTGTCCACGGGTAAGAACTTGTGTGCGGAATGTTCCTCTGAATCACGACACACGGTACACAGCAGCTGTTGGTCGTCCAGACAAAAGAACATGACCTTGAGCTTGAGGTTGAAGAGCCTGAGGTTCTGACCGTGTGCGGTGCAGAGGAACTCCGACGAGGCCATTTTGTCTGCCATTCACACACCTAATCTGGAATGAGGCTGTTACACCAGAGGAATAGTAGAAGACAAAACAACAACAATAACTTTATGAGTATCAATAGTAGTAATAGTTATACTAGTACTAGTATAGTATTTGTACTAGTGGTTGTAGCATTCATAGTAACAGTAATACAGTATTTGCTGCACTTCTTATAATCTGACTGTTCTTACCTCAGTAGAGATTGTAGCAGTCTGTGAGAAAAGGTAATGACATGAGCCAGGGATTCGTTGAGTATATATAATTTGCTTCTCAGCTGGATTGGCCCTGCCCCTTTTGGCGTCCCGCCTCTAGCCACAACCGTATGCAAATGTGGTTCCTGAGCTAATCAATGATTATCATCCTTGATTTGATTACTTGTGAATGACTCTTCATATCCGTTCCATTGTCCTGGGTGAACAAAGGAGAGAGAGAGAGAGAGCAGGAAGGGTTTAAACGTTTTTATACATTTCATAGATAGCTTTGTTGACTATGTTGCACACACACACACACACACACACACACACACACACACACACACACACACACACACACACACACAAAATGCTGTGTTCAAGTTCAGGAGACTTCGGAAAAAAGCAATTCTCCTGATGCTGCCTTCTGCCATGGCATGGAAAGGAGTGGCATTTGCATTTCTTTCACCATATCATAGTAAATGCTGCATTCGTGGTCTGGAAAGGGCAGTTGTTTTACAGACAGGTTAAGGGCAGGGGCTGACGCCCCCTTTGATGTCTGTGTGCACGTCCCTGGTGTCACGTGCGATGAGAACAGCCGAGACTAGCAGACCTCTAAAGCATCCGTGACGTGATGTGACATTGTATATCAGCTGTGTTCTGCGCGCAATACTGTTGCACAATGTAGTATAAATGTCTCCCTAGGGTGCGCCTCACTAGCCAACACTATAGAGCGCCGCAGTCCCCGCCCCCTTTCAGAAAGCGAGTGGCCCAGGAAGTGAAAGCCCCATGCATTCTGCCATCGGCACTTTTAATATAATTTATTTAAAGACGGTTACGCCGCGGACAAAGCCAATTCGGATCGTGACGAATCATGACAATGAACACAATATTTTGGGCCGATCAAATAATTTATAAGACGAAAAATAAAACAAATAGTGTTGTCTCCTGACTTTCTTTTCTTCTTTCTAATGATTTGATCGTCCCAAAATATTGTGTTCATTGTCATGATTCGTCACGATCCGAATTGGCTTTGTCCGCGGCGTAACCGTCTTTAAATAAATTATATTAAAAGTGCCGATGGCAGAATGCATGGGGCTTTCACTTCCTGGGCCACTCGCTTTTCTGAAAGGGGGCGGGGACTGCGGCGCTCTATAGAGCGTCGCAGTCCCTCCCCAAGGGGCCAGCTAGGCACTCCAATGTTGAAGCGCTGGTCCCTAGTGGTAAGAGGAAGGACTGCAGGCGGACCCGTGGATTCTTGACGAGGAAACCCCGTGCAACCGAGCGCCCAATGTAAAGCCCAGGTGCACTCTGGGTGCACTTCCGCATTTGGACACCAAAATTTGGTGTCCAAATGCGGAAGTAATTTCTTAAATTATTAATTTAAAGACCTTTTAAGCGTCGTACGAAGCCAACTCTTGTCGTGACAAATCATGACAACACACACAATATTTTGGACCAAACAAATAATTTCAAAGAAGAAAAACAACTAAAAAAGTGCAGTTTTTTTCTACTTTCTAATTCTTTGTTTGGCCCGAATTTTTTTGTTTGTTGTCATGATTTATCACGACAAGAGTTGGCTTCGTACGACGCTTAAAAGGTCTTTAAATTAAAAAAATGAAGAAATGCCTATGGGAAAAATGCATTGGGATTAATTTCCTGGGCCACTCGTTGTTCTGAAAGGGGGAGGGACTGCGACGCTCTATACAGGAGGTTGAATGAACTGAAACCAGCGCTCCCCAAAACAACAGGTTTGGAGATCTGTTGGGATTTGATTACATGAAACAGTCACCCATGCGACCAGTCTCAATGTTTGTAAACAAATAATTGGTCTATATGGGACTGCTACTTTTACTTAAGTTTTTTCCACCACTGCACACGCACGCACGCACACACAAGACACAATAAATGCACAATGTAAATAAGGTGGGTTTCCACTATGCAGCATCTTACAGCCCTCTCAGATAATGAGAGTGAATATAGGCTATTACAGCCTATAGCAGCACCAGGCCTGGATGTGAGCCCACATCATTAGCTGACTTTACTCCCATTGTTATTACTGGTGGTGTGACTCGCAGACATTAGCCAGAATCCATCTAAAGACTATAGGAAATGTTGTCTTTTGCCGATAATGAGTGTGAATGGGCTCCATTAGTCACGGCTGGAGAGGTCTTCCCTATCGATGAAGAAGAGACACAGATGGTAGCTATAGGAATGTCTCTCTCCCCCCAGGGGGAGAGCGTGCCGTGTGCCCTGTGCCACTGTGTGTGCGTGTGTGTGTGCGTGCGTGCGTGCCTGCATGCATACTGTAGCTGCATAACATCAGAAATGATCCCAGGCAGGATGTCTGTGTTCTGTTCTGTTCGATGACGCCTAGATTCCGCCAGCCTTTTAAAATGGTCCAGAAACAGGAACTGGACTCCTGTGTTTCCTTCTTCCGATTGGCTATACGGCCGATCACGTGACACACGCGTCGACACAGTGCAAGGCATGTTGTGTTACAAGTGCATGATGGGAAATCGGTTCATTATTATTTTTAAGATAGATGAGAGTGCGCCTAGTACACGTGTAACCTCTAGTACAAAGCAAAAAAAAATCTAAACAAATCAATGTATTTACAATTAAAATGTGAATAAAGAAATGTGTTCTTATTCCAACAACTTAGAGAAATCTATTTCACAAAGAAGTCAGAAATCTCTCTCTCTCTCACTCTCACTCACTCTCATTCCCCCTCTGGTCAAAATGTAACTGAGATCACAGCTACAGATCGATGTTGGACCATCAGCCAGCAGGACTCTCTCTCCCACTGTGTGTGTGTGTGTGTGTGTGTGTGTGTGTGTGTGTGAGAGAGCATTTCTATAGTGCGTACATGTATACAACCCACTGGGTTGATGCACAGTATAGAGGTGTGCATTGATGCATTGTGCATGATGAGTACTGGTGTTTGTCAATGTATGTGCACGTCTACCTGCTTTGTATGTACATTTTTATATGTACATTTTTTTGTGTGTGTGTGTGTGTGTGTGTGTGTGTGTCCTTCATTAGCAGCAGAAGAGCGCCTGCAGAGGTTTAAATGCAGGGCGGTGTGTTTGTTATAACAAACCCAGTGAACCCAACACTTACTGTACTTACTGTAGTGCAAAACATCAGCAGTACTTTTCATTTTGCTGAGCTGAGTGAATGGGATACACAGAGGTATAAGTGATAACATGCAGATTATGGGAATTATATCGTTATGGAATACATCCTTGGCGCTAATGCACACTGAAATGGGTACAATCACGGAACGCATAGAAAGAAGTTCACCACTGCAGCCTACACAGAAAATGTATCTCTCTCTTTCTGACTCTCCCGCTGTCGCCCGCAATTCGAACCTGTGTTAGCCACATTGTTGCTGATACGTCATCAGCCAGCACCACTCTGTCCATGCCACATATCACTTTTTAAATAAAATAGCGCCAGTTCGAAACTTGAGAGTAAAAACCTACGGTTAAAAGTCAACAATTCAGTAGTCCACTGTCAGATTCAGTAGTACAAAAAAACTGACGGCTGTGTGGGGTGAGTACCGTGAGTTTAGTGACTGATAACTTGATGAGGGGACGTTGCAGGACAACAGCAGCTCTGTGCAGTGTGCATTGATACAAACTGGTGTTTTTTCTCCAACCCGCACCACAGACCAATCAGAATCCATGGATACATTTCACCCTTTTACATGTCAGCTCCTACATTGGAGATACAGTAGGACCCTTTTCAGACTGAGTAGCGAAATGACAATACAAATCCAAGGAACGCAGCGAATCAGGCTGGAACCCAGGCTAGGCTAAAACCTCTTTCTCCATATTCAAACTCACAAAAGCACAAAACACAAAAGCATAAAAAGATCCAGCCTGCATTTTTAGCTTGTAGATCTGATACTTTTGCTACTTTTAAATTGGAATCCTGAAAAGTAACGGTACAGTTCGGTTCGTTCGGGGGGGGACATTGGGGAGGCACTGGGGGGACACTGGGGAGGCACTGGAAACACGTTTTCAAACAATAGAAACGGCACACTGAACACACAAGGCAGCTTGTTGCATTGTCGGCTATAATAAAGCCTGCGGAATTGTAGCATTTAAGCCCTGCACTTAAGCCCTATTAATTAAAAAATGTGAAAAGCTGTGACCTTGTAGATCGGTGATTTGATATGTAATGACATGCCATGCCAAACCTAGGGTGAAAGTGGTTGAGGAAACCGATCCCAGGACAAGATGTCCAGAGCCTTGCTGGATGGGTTGAAGCAGAATGTGCATACTGTGCTAGATCTGTTGTGACAGGAATACACTGAAACTGTCAGCAAAACCCATGTGAGTGAGAATTACACAGATACATACTGATATTGTAATATTTGGCATACATACAGTATATGGTCCATACTATATGTGATATATAGCAGTGGTTCTCAACCAAACCCTCACCCTTGAGGGTTTCCAGGTGGTTCCCAGCTCTCAAGAGTAAAATTACTGTTAAACAAGTCTACATTAGAGAATCTCTCCTGTAGTACCAACATCGATACAGCATGGAATTGTAAACAAAATCTTTGGGTCTGAGAGGCAGCCTACATCTCATCAAAGATGAGATGTTCATGGCTCAAATGCTGAATGAATAGATGGACCTTGATATGAACAGGGTTGAAAACTACTGATTTATAGCATATATTTGGCCCATTTCTGGTCTTCAAGGCCGTGGCGTACAGTATACTGATGCAATTCTGTGAACGTACAGTATCAGACTATTTCTGCTGCAGAGAGGAACAGAAAATGAAGGCCTCTATGCTTGTGTTTATCAGACTGTATATTGTGAATTACTCTTTGCACAAATTCTGCAACACAACTGGTACAGTATATTGTGAAAATGAAACCAAGTTTATAGTTAAAAAATGTGCAAAACATCTAACAAGTCAATATCACAGGTCATTATTGACCTGGCATCCTATAGTATTTATAATTTCAATGTACAGATTATTGATTTTATTTTATGTTCTACTGTTCTACTGTTGATGATAGTTTATTGGTTTACTTATGATCCTAGATAACAATTTCGATGCATTTGATGCATGACCATGTGTTGTTCTTGCTTACTCTAAATCGCTCTAGATTAAGAGCGTTTGCTAAATGCCTAAATTGAAAATGTACAGAAAAAAAACACCAAAAGTTAGAATTGAAGATAAGAGTTTTCTGCCCCGACTGCCAGCGGCGATATGTCACATCCTAATCCATGCAGACAGACTCCTGATTGGTCCATGCCCTGTCTGATTAGCATATAGACGAGAGGTCTGGGAATAACCACAGCCCTCTCTCAACGAGGGCGGCATATGTGTCCTCTTGATTGGTCGCTAATTAACTCACCAATTAAATAGCCCACTTTAAATTTCATATCAGATTTTGGCTCAGAAATGGATGTCATGACGCCGGCGATGAGAAGATTATGACAATTACAGTAATGTGAATGTTCCTGACTCTGGCCGTCACACTTTCTCCAAAAAGGTGTGTGTGTGTGTGTGTGTGTGTGTGTGTGTGTGTGTGTGTGTGTGTGTGTGTGTGTGTGTGTGTGTGTGTGTGTGTGTGTGTGTGTGTGTGTGTGTGTGTGTGTGTGTGTGTGTGTGTGTGTGTGTGTGTGTGTGTGTGTGTGTGTGTGTGTGTGTGTGTGTGTGTGTGTGTGTGTGTGTGTGTGTGTGAGTGTGAGAATATAGTTTATTCTGGGCCAGATCTGACTTATTTCGATATGACTTAAAGGGACACTTCACCCTTTTTGCAAAAAGATATATGTTAATGACGTTTAGAAGCTTTAGATCACTTTTCTGGGGGTATTTATGTGTGTAATATGTGGTTTTAGATATTTTAGATTGTAGCAGTGAGCCTGTTGTCTCTGATGTCATGGACACTGGTCTCACTACCTTCCTGGACTACAATTCCCATAATTCTTTGGTGCACTGCTCCTCCTTGTGGATAGGGGGGGAGAGCTGTCTTACTGAGACAACATGTAGTCCAGGAAGGAAGTGAGCCCAGTGTCCATGACATCAGAGACAACAGGCTTACTGCTACAATCTAAAATATCTAAAACCACATATTACACACATAAAGACCAGTACTACATACAGTAGTACTACTACTAGATACAGTACTAAAATGACACTGATACCTTCCTGGTTCTAATGGGAAACATGTTGTACATGAGTGTTTCCCAAACTGTGGTGCGCAAGCGCCTTCTAGGGGGTGCGTGACATGATGGTGGTGCTTTGGTGCCAATGTATGGCAATTATATGCAGAATATAGCCTATGATGCATATATATGCCATATTCAGGTTCATATAATGTGCATATATGTGGATAAATAGGAAATGTCTCTATATATAGCTTATGCAAATCTTAGGAACCGCTGTTCACATTTTGTATTTATTGGCTAAACATGATTGTGCAGTTAATAAGTCATGGCTGTTTGAATTTCATTTGTAAATCAATATGTTCTCCAGGGTCTATTTTCAGCTAGACTCTTTAAATCAATCAGCACTTTAAAACACTTAAAAACACAACTTGGCTTTATTCACTAATCTAATTTGGTATACATTGCTTTTATGTGCTTTTAATTGCTTGCATCCTTTCATCTTCTCTGTTTTTAAATGCCCAGGGACTATACGGTAAAACATTTACAGTCTTGCTAACACTGGCACAATACTATGTTGGCATGTTGATTAATGTGCACTTTCCCTGTAAAAAAAGTTTCAAGTCAAAGTTTGTTTTCATACCGTACTGAAAAAAACAGAATCCAGGGGCTTGCTAGAAACTCTATCTATGAAGAAAAAGGTTCGTCTATACCTTTTTTCACTGACGAAAACTAAATAAAAACGCTATGCAATGATGACTAAAAAGATCACATTTAGATAAAAAATAAAATAAAGAATAAACAGAGTGGGGGCTCTCAAAAGCAGAGACATGGCTCCGGACCAGCAGTTACTTTGAAGATTTCCATTATTATTACAAAGCAAAGCATACACAAACCACCATGCGTTGTGAGCTTGTAGATCTGCTATTTCCAAACCATGTTACACATTTTGGAAACTTACAAAATGGGACATTCTGCATAATGAGAGTATTTAACTTTTGGTACTCTTTAATATTTTGATACCCATTATTTTATGGGCGTTCATGTACTTTTCCAGAGGCCCATTTCAAGACCAAATGAGCCTCCCATATCGCCTATTGGATGGACATATGCTAGATGCTGGAGGCCTGTTTCAATTGATGAAACATAGCAATTCAATTCAATTCAAAGGGCTTTATTGGCATGAGAAAACATACGTTTACATTGCCAAAGCAGAAAGAACAATACAGCAATACAATCATAGCAAAGGCCCCCTATGCTACATGGTTGTATTGATACTTTGCTCAAGTAAAAAATGTGAGTACTTTTTCCGCCACTTGTGTGGAACTATTTTTGTTGATAGGTGTGTATGGTTGGTGGCTGGCAGACGACTGTGTATGGTATAAAAACGTGTCAGTCAGGGCTGTGAAGTGTCAAGAAAGACTTATGGGAACTGTGACCTTATAGCTCTGGATCCATCATCTGTCAATCACAGGTGGAAGAAGCACTCATATTTTGTATTTAGGTAAAAGTAGCAATGTCACAATGTAGAAATACTCTGTTAGGAGTAAGTACCAGTATTCAAAATGTACTTGGGGAATAAATAGTACAAAAGTATTGGCGCCAAAATGTTCTTGAAACGTAAACGTACTCATTATGCACAATGTCCCATTTCACAAGTTTCCAAATGTATAAAAGCTATGTTGATGAACTAAATGCACGTGGTTAATGTATGTATTGTACTAATGATCAAAATCTAGCAACTAATGTTATTAAAATAATTGTGGAGTACAATATTTGCCTCTGAATGTAGTGGAGTAGAGGTTAAAGTATTGAACAGTATTGAAGTACAGTACTTAAGTAAATGTACAATACACCACTGCGGCCAATGCATTGTCTGACAGTGCAATTATGCACGCGCACACTTTGTTCTCTCTGTTGGCATTGAGTCTATTTGGATGCCAGATATCAAATCAGAGCCTGTCAAACCACTGGACAACCCAGACCTGAAGCCTGTCAAAATCACTTATCTTGAACCACTTAACCACAAAAAGTATCTTAATTTCTACAAAATGACATTTTCCAAGCTCAATTCTGCACCTATGACATGGCCAAATTTGGGATGTCATGTGTTCAGTCTACCACCTCAGTGGTTGGGAGGCCGTGGTTCGATCCCCGGCCGGGTCATACCAAAGACTTGGCACTCAGCATCAAGGGCTGGATGCGTCCCTGGCACTAGTCCACTAATAGGCGTCCAGGCCTACTAGTGTCAGTCTCGCGTAGCCAGACAACTATTCCACAATTTCCGAATGCTATTTACTGTAGAGTCTGGAACTACACTTCCCGAAATCCGAGTAAGGAAGCTGCCATTTCAGTTCACGAAAATATATTTAAAATTATTTAATATTTGCATTTCCTTTTCTGCTAAGCAGCAAGCTATATATGCTTAGATGATTTCTATTTATATTAGGATGAATTTGTGCGACTGAGGAGGCTCCACTTCCGCTTTATATTTTACTCATGACTGTATGTATTTGTAAATTGCGAGAGGCAACAGTCTGGTAACGCGAGACTAGTGTCATGTCCATGTAGTCTACCTGCTCGTTTTGTAGCTGCCTCAGGAGATAGACTCTAGTCAGTGCTAAACCCCTTATCCCTAAACTTCCTTTTTTACTATTTTGAAAAATATAAAAAAAATATTCAACTATCTGATCTACATCAGCAAGTTGTGAGCTATTTTATTTTGAACTATTCAAAAATCATTTTCAAAATAGTAAAAAAGGCAAAGAAGTTTTAAGGGCCTTGCAAACGTGAAGCGAGGAACGCAGGCGTTGTTGCCTGGATCAACACAGGTCTCCTCCAGGTCTGTTGAAGAGGGGCGCTACAATGCAAGCGTAAAAAAAAAAGCTAAACAGAATCCAGGTCTGGTGAGTCGCGGGCGTGTGCACTTAACGAGCATGTGTGCAACAAATGCATGGGACCGCGCTCACGTAAATGCAGTACGCTTGCGTTGTCACACCGCGACAGGTCTCATTGAAAATGAACTATAGGCGCATTTTATCGCTCCCCGTTTGCAAGGCCCTTAAGGGATACAATTGGGCCCTCTTATCTCTAGTGGCGGATTAACCCTTCGTGGTGCCCGGTGCTATACGAGCCGTTTCGGTAGGGGGCAGCTCGGAAAATTGACGCTTCACTGGCAAGTTTCTCTCTATTAGCGCTCCTTCAGCTGCCTTTGCTTCTAAATTTCAGCGCTCTTGCGGCGGTAGTTCCGTCTTCTTTCACTTTCTCCCAGCCATTTTGGTGCCCCGCCCCCCAAGGTTCGTGCCCTGTGCTGCAGCACCGAAAGCCCTTCCTTCAATTGGGGCTTGCCGATGGGCCACATGGCTCTGCAAGGCTTACAGTACTTACTGTATCATTAGTCGGGTTAGTGACCAAATGCCATGACATGACCTTGATCTACCCACTTCATCAGGGATGCACCTGGAGGTGACTTGTATCCCAGAATGCAACTATAGCGCCAATGGTGGAAAAGAAAACTTTCATATTGTACACTCTGACAGTAAAATAAACACTGCTGAATTGAGCCTATACACAGTATTACAGTAACTATACTGTTTGTGACTGTTCTATGTACGTTCTAATGTATTCATAATGCTATTGTGTGATTGCTTGGGGCTCTGAATGTAAATCATCTCTGCATCTATGCCATGCACCTCTCTCGTTTCCCCCTGGAGACCTTCAATATTCATACATTCTTTTTCTCTGTATAATATATTTGGAATATGTTCTTACCTCAGTAACCCAAGGAAAGTAGGTATATTACAAATAATTCACTACTAGTGTCTGTCTAGACTAGGCTGCTTTCTTTTCTTTCTTTAGGTTTTTACACTTTATTACTTAATTACTACTAAAGTGTGCTACTATTACACTACTAAGTACACTACCAATTATCTGTAATACAACATTTTCCTTTTTGATGTGTGACATGTGGACACGTGAGCTTGTAGATCTGCTATTTTCAGACTGCAACACCCGAGCGCAACCAAGCATAAAATGACTATAGTACCTCCCGAACATTTTAGTCTAGTTTTTTTATTTGTTGACAAAATTGTCAATATTTTTATTTCTTAGTTTTACTGATCATATGCACCGTGATGCGCGACCCCAGTGGAGTGTGTGGAAACTTATGTATAGGCTATTTAAAATGCACATGAATCTCTTGATGATATTCATGTCTCCTAAGATGCCAATTATTTTGATGCTTCCGTATTTAGATTTTCACCAAGTATCCAATTCTACCTATAGCATCATTACATATCAAGTATCAAATCTATGCCCTCATACAGTATATAGTACTAATCATCACTGCTTTTTCTTTCTTCCAGGATGGTACAGGGGATTCTCAACACGGAAGCCCAATGTCAAGGTGAGCAGCAACCCCATTCACCTGACTGTTCTCCTTACTTCATTCTTAACTGTGTGCTCTTGTCGGTGACAACGATACAAAACGTGAATAAGGCGCGTGTGTCCCCAACGGCATGCTCACTCAATCACTGCACACTACTTGGCAACATAAACACACACACATACTAACTAGGGGTGTAACAATATATTTTAACAGCGATACCATATGCATCACGATACATGGTTGACAATAGAGGGTATGCACGGGACATCATCATCATACCCGGAAGTTATGCGGGAACACCTACTGAGTGGAAAAAACTACTTCCTGGCCTTGACACGTCATTGCTATTTTCAGCAAAGGCTTTCCCCACAATAACAGAAACGTGACTGAAAAGACACTAGCATAGAGCCCTGAGGGACTCCACTCAACCACATGGGGGTTTAAGTGGTTAATCAATTATAGCGTACAACTACAAGCACGAGGGTATATCCTTTATTGGTCCACAGTTCACACAGTTTCCCTTAGGGTACACATCAAAAGGAGATACAATCCTATACATCCACACATCAGATATGCATAGAGTGTTGAGTGTGGTGGATAATCCTTGACTTGGCTTTGAGGAGCACCAATTCACTGCCAATCACGTGGATTGACGTGTTTTTTTTTCTTCCAACGCCCACACCGCCAATCACGTGCTTTGATGTGTGTTTTTACATAATATGAGTCAGAATCACGTGAACACCAAAGGTCATTCACGCAAGAACGCCGGCGCCACTCTGGTCTTTAGTTCCATGATGATTGGTTATTACAGTGGTGGAAAAAGTACTCAAATGTTTTACTTAACCCATTTAGACATTCTACAAATGTCTTCTAAATCATGACAGTTTTCTGAAAAACCCATGTTTCTATGTCAGTCATTCTCAAACATTTTCATATCAAGGACTCCCAAGATTATATGTACGTAATTGGCCGCCGACCCCATCTGAAAATATGTTGTTCCAGGGAACCCCCCAGAAGCAGAGATTTGACTTAAAAATGTTATATATATTCAAAGATTTGCACTACATTTTCACGATTGTATATTGAGCTTGTAGATCTGCTATTTTTCAACAACAAAAAGGTTTCCCGCCCAAAATGGGAGGGACAAAAGTCCAGAATGTACTTAAAGTACCAGAAAAGTATAGCCTAATATTTGCCTCTGAGATATAGTGAAAGTAAAAAATACTACTGACAATTGGAAATTCTTCAGTAACGTAAAAAGTACCTCAAAATTGTACCAACTGGTTGCAGCACGTGGCATGGTTTCTTGGGCGCACATAGCCCCCAGCGCTTTGCCTCTCATTTGGAAGAGTGTATCTCTGGGTAATCATGATAGCAATACACCACAAAGTCAAGTCTCCGTCGAGGCAAACATCCCCCTGTAGAGAATGTCGACAGCCGAGCGTCAATGTCAAACAACTCAAAATAATCATCTCCTCTTAGGATTGATGACACTAGTGCTCCTTTTCTTTTCTCTCCCCAACGTAGTCGTTATGCCAACAAATTCCTCCACACACACATATTGCTGTGTGTTGTTGTCACTGCTGTTGTATCCTATAACAGACTCACTTCCCAGTGAGGAGCCCCCTGTGGGAGGGACTGAGCCTTCTCGTCCTACTCCTCCCGCCCAACACTCCCTGCTGACATGTGCTGTTTCTGTGCTGCTGGTGATTTGACTCTTAGTTGCGTCGCGCTGCGACACGTGAGCTTGTAGATCTGCTATTTTCAGACCGCAACACCCGTTTTTCTTTTTTTTGACAAAATTGTCAATATTTTTATTTCTTAGTTTTACTGATCATAGCCTAGTTTTTTTTGTCAGTGCCAAAAAGGTAATTGACGCATATTTTTCATCATCATCATCATCATCATGATCATTTAAATCTGACAATGTCTGTCTGAATGTCTGTCTGTCACTGTGACTGCCGTAGCTCCTCACTGCCTGCACCAATCACTCCCACTTTTCACACAGGCATTGACCATAATAATATGGAGGTCTTATTATAAATTAATAATGAATTAGTGAATTAAAAATGCCTAAAACGCACCCAGGGCTACCCCCGCGGTCACAGGGTGCAGTACCCCCCCGCGGCAAGTATTTCACAACGGGTAAGGGCTAGTAGTTTTAGTCGCTAGATTGATTACACTATATCTGTGCCTGGTGTACATTTTATGCAAAAAGACACTAAATCACTAAAACAAAATAAAAATGTGCTGTCAAAATCAACACTGGCTCTGATCCAGAGATTGAGAATCATACTGGTGTGAATGACCTCGCAAGATTCCAATTAAAGTCAGGTATTGCGTGTTTGTTTCCTGACAGCCTTGACAGCATCATGTTTGTTTTATCACATGAGACACCTAACATGCCCTCCAGGCCGCGATAACAAGGTCTCTTCACCGGAGCATGTTTTGAGTGGCAGACTGGTATTATTCTCCCCATTATTATGTATTTTCCTCACATTTACACCGTCAAGCTTGGGAATGTGTCAATATATCTTGGTAATTGTCTTATATTTGACACACATTTAGAATACCGTATAACTCCATTCACAATAGTGATATTCATGAATGTTTCTTTTGACCTTTTTTGACTTCTAACAATTCATTGACCACCATTGTGTACGTCATGTGGTGTTTGATCCGTCATGTGATCCTAGAACGCTGTCTCTGTATATATACATACATATATATATATATATATACACACACACACTGTATATTTTTAGAACCATGTCTGGATAACAACCTAACAGGCTTCTGGGTTTCTATCCTTTCAAAAAAGAAAAAGAGAGAGAAAGAGAAAAACAATATATAACCCTGAAAGAAAATCCTCTTTTTTGCATTTTTGTTCTGTCCCATTCTGTGCCCATGGTCCGTGTTCCTTTCTGCTTGATTCCCTGCTGATCCGTTCTATTCTGTGGCAGACTATAAGGAGCTTTACTCTCTATAGCCTACTGCAGCTCAGCTACTCTTATTATGTGAACACCAGCTCCTCCAATGGCTTTTCGTTACATATTTCCGGTCATTGAACTGCATTGCAGACACAGTATAGGAAAGCAATTAGTAATTACTACAACTATAACTGTCTGTCTGTCTGTCTGTCTGTCTGTCTGTCTGTCTGTCTGTCTGTCTGTCTGTCTGTCTGTCTGTCTGTCTGTCTGTCTGTCTGTCTGTCTGTCTGTCTGTCTGTCTGTCTGTCTGTCTGTCTGTCTGTCTGTCTGTCTGTCTGTCTGTCTGTCTGTCTGTCTGTCTGTCTGTCTGTCTGTCTGTCTGTCTGTCTGTCTGTCTGTCTGTCTGTCTGTCTGTCTGTCTGTCTGTCTGTCCGTCCGTCCGTCCGTCCGTCCGTCCGTCCGTCCGTCCGTCCGTCCGTCCGTCCGTCCGTCCGTCCGTCCGAGTCTTATGGTATCAGTGTGTGTGTGTGTGTGGGTGGTTTTGTAGGGTATACTTTCTCTCCTGTATAGGTTACAGCCCGGGCAATGAAATGCATGACAGCAGACTGAATAAACACACTGACAAGTTGAAGACTCTGCTGGAGCTGTTTTGTGTATCTTTAGCTTGGTGTGTGTGTGTGTGCGCCGCGCGTGCGTGCATGCGTACTTACTTTGAATCCCAACAGTAATATAAGCCAGCGTCCCAATCCCATTGGCTCTGGTTTAATCACCAGGGTTGTCGCTATACAATGTTGGCTGTCTGTCTGGCTGTACGGACATGCAGTGTCTACTGTCTACCCCCAGGGGGCATTGGTGAGAGTCATTGTAATCGGGGCCTGTGGACATATATAATATGCATGGTTTGGATCTGAAGGCCTTAGAATGGCATTTCAGAAACAGTTCCGCTCTAAATGGCTAAAGTTCATCCAACAAAAGGTCTCGTTGGGATGTTTCTCCCATTCTTGACCTTTACAATAATAATAATAAGTCTCTCTCTTAGAGGAGTGAGACTAGCTTTGTGCAAACCAACCCCAAGGCAGTCTGCGTGCAGACGTGCAGATGCAGACAGCTGCACGCACTTCCAACCATGTAAGCTGTTTGTGTCTATGTGCACATGGTGAGTGCCTGCGTGGATGTGTGAGTGCGTGTGTGCGTGGTGCAGCAGTGACATTTACAGTGATTTGACAGTGATTTGGTTTAGAGAATAAGGAACACACATACACATGCACATGCACACACTGACACACAGCCCCATGGGGACAGAGATATCTGTGTGTTAGTGCTACTAGAATACAGCCCCATGGGGACAGAGATATCTGTGTGTTAGTGCTACTAGAATAGCCATCGTTTGGATGCTCCTGGCTTTGGCACGTGGTGCCACGCTGTGAGCTTGTACATCTGCTATTTGGGAATTTATATAATTATTAATTTAATCTCGAAAGTATTGGAATATGTTTTATAAATTGTTTTTTATTATTATAATAATTATTATTATGTTCTAAACACAGATCTTCTCTGTGCTCCCTGGGGTAGGCATAATAAGCTAATATAGCTTCAGCCTATACTTTTTTTTGTCATAATGTATTATTTATAATTATTTATTTTGTTATACACTTTTGTTATACACTGTTATACAAAACTAATGACCAAAATAAAACATTGAAAAGTGAAGTGAAAAAGTGAAGCGAAGGGTCCCTGACACAAAAATAATTCAAATTGGGGTCCACAGCCAAATATCATTCTTTGGGTCCGACTACTGCTTCAGTAGACTGTTGCCTGGGATTGTTTGTTGGAAGTGTTACCTCTGCGACCTGACTCTGGATAAGCGGATAGACAGATGGATGGATGGAGGTTACCCACTCTCTAAAGATGCTTAGCAGGCTATTGACATTAATTCAGAGAACCATTAACTGCTCACTGTTCCGGTAAAGTGGATTTTTCCATCCCACTTCGTGTGTCTGTCTCCTCTTCAAATCCTCTGACCACGATACATAATTCACAAGAGCACACTTATTGAGGTCTCTGAGGTGTGTATGCTTCTGTATCATCATTCCATTCTTACCGTGGTTCCTCTCTTGTCCACCTTCCACTCTCGCTGCCCACACAGCCGGTCTTTCCACGCCGACAGCTGAGGCTCAAAGTGTACAGACACAGCTTCAACAGGCGCGAGGACACCATTTATAATAAGGCTGTTTGCTGTGAGTCCCCATTCCCCTGTCTTTTCTCTCTTCAAACTACTGTCAGTAAAGCACAGTTTAGCTCAGTTTAGCTCAGTCCCATATTATTACTTGCGCAAGCAGAGCATGCAAGTAATAGTTTTCGTCCAGTGCTTTGATATGTCGCAGTTTGATGTGTATGCGCCGTGCCAGTGTATGACGTAATGACTACTTGTGCTTGATATGGCAGTGGTGTCAGATTACATACATGTATACATACCTTTAATCCTCCCGACACTAAAACATATCGTCATTACGTCACCATCGAAAACCAATTGCACCCTGGCATTGGGTCCTTTAATCCACATCTTTATTACGTCATCATTGAGAGCTAGTTAAACCAGTTATACCCTGACGTCATATGCTGCTACGATACATACGCATCAAACGGGGCATACGCAAAGTAACCACAGTATACCGCTAATCAACTTACAAATTACATATACATACATACTGTAGAGGCATTTCCTTTAATCCACCCGACACTGATCGACATCGAAAGCCGTCACTCATCCGTATTAATTACAACATTACATAATTGATTGTTGTTAATTACGTAACGAAAGAATTACTTTGAAATGCTTAAATAGAATTACCTTCATGTTCTTCAACAGATCTCAAAATAGTGTCAGACTGTATTTTAGATAGCCAGGGCAAATCATCAGCATTTTCCTGAGCAGAATAACGTTTAGAAGATCAGATTCCCAACTTGATCTAATAGCTTTTACTGAAACACGCTTAAAGAAACATAATAACCTTACTTTTAAATTAAGAAAAATGAACATTAATTACAATATATTCAGGAATGACAGAGACTATTTCCATTGAAAGAATGCAACAAGCAAGTAGGCACTCGACAGAGTGCAGTTCTAGTTAATGAATAGTATGAAGAGAATGCAGCGATGGCAGCAGCCCCTGAAGAAACAAGTTCCATTGTTGAAAAGCCCAATGTACAACAGTTCCACATGCGCTATATATTTCCTTCTCTGTGTCAACATCTGCGTCATTATTCCGAATTACAGGCCTCAGGTCCTTACTAATGCTGCTGCAGTCTCTCACACCGCCTCGTCTTTCTTCATAGAATTACAGGCCTCAGGTCCTTATGTGTGCTGCTGCAGTCTCTCACGCTGCCTCGTCTTTGTTTCAGACCGCATGAAGAAGTATAGAATAATAGAGAGCAGTGTGATAGAAAAGAAAGGAACTTCATCGCCCACACCTTTTCGAATAAAATTGAATAGATGAGGAGAGGAGAGTGGTAAACCTCAACAGCAGGGAAAGGAGAATGTTTATTATGATTATTAAAGGATCCCCATGCATCACAGACGCATCTCCTACCTCTAACATTTTCATTTTTCAGAAAATGAGAAATATACATTTATCTGGAAATGATGAAAACCTTATATTTTGAAAACAAATCTATACTGCCTCATCAAAGTTGCTGTTGTGACATTATATATTGCCAATTACTTGCATGAGAGGGGGAGAGGTGATGGAGTTTGAGGATCCAATGTTAAGACTCAAGAGGTTTTGTCCGAAGCGCTTTTTACTGTTAAAGGATGCCGGATCTTCATGCACATACAGTAGCTAATACGTGTCCTGCATGGCTTATTGTCAGACGAGCCGATATATTGTTCACTGAAAAGAAGCAGTATCCAGTGTGTAGTTTGAGTGTATACTTAACTGTGCATGGTAGACGATTTGGAGAGGAACTTCTACTTTGTTAATAGTAGAGGGGGGGGGGGCATCACACCTGGTTAAGCCTCCATAAGACCCCCGATTAAGAAACTCACTCCACTTTCCTGAATCATCATTAGCACTTTGAGCAACTCATTAGTTGCTGTACCGCAAGTTCCTGGAACTTTTTGTCAAGACATAAAAGGTCGATTCGGCGTCTTCCTTTGAATCATCATGAGCCACCTTTTGACCAAAACCTCCAGGAACTTGCAGTCCAAAAACTAATGAGTTCCTGGAACTGATAATAGTGTGTGTGTTCATGGTTGGCATTTCCCTTTCCACAGCGCCTCAATAAATGTGAAGATGATTTAACTTTTTTTTACTTTTACATCTTGAGAGGCAGATGGCTCTTGTGTTCAATTTACAAACATGAATTTATTTTTCATTTGCTTAATTTCATTTACTTCCAATTAGTTCCTCTGTTCTTCCTACCTTTATTTGCCTATACCTGCACTTATCATCTTCGTTCACATTCTGATGGCGATAAATTGCCATGCGTTGAAGCTACCTCGACAGTATATTTCATCTCTGTCGGGTGGAAACCTCATATACTGTATGTCCAAAACTGTTACTCTTTAGGATTGAAATTGAAGAACAGCTAAAGTAGCAGATCTACAAGCTTGAAGAAAAGAGTCTCATTTGTGTCTCCTGTGGAAACACATTTTCGGGGTGAACTACTCCTTTAAGCCAATTTTAATATTTGAATATAGGATAAACAGAGTGCATGGTGCTGGCTTTATCTCGCAGAAGTTCTTTCTATGACCACTCAACATTTAAGAATGGTCACTCCGGCCCGGACGGTTACCTCAACGGGTTCGACTCCCGATCCCAACGGCCTTTGTCTTGTGTCTTCCATCTCTCTCCCCATTTCCTGTCAGATTACTTTCAACCTATAAATAAAGGCAGAAAAAGGTCACTCCCTGATACCCTTCTAAAATTAAATGGACAAACTGCCGCTTTAAGACCAGAGCTACTGCGACCCCCTCGCCCCCACCGTGACTCATACTGTACATAACACTATTTCCGCTGATTTGGGACAGACATCACCATTTTTGTGAGTGTTGTGTGCATTACCGTACGTGTCTCTTTTTTGGGAGCTCGCAGTGTCCCAAAACACTGCCATGAATTATTTATGACCAGACCTCACCACCACCATCATCCCCACGACCACCAGCACCACCCAGGACACCAAGGATGCACCACCTATCTATTATTCAAATGCCTGCAGCAGAGTCTCTCTCTGACATGGAGAGGGGGATGATGGAGTCATATAATCTGAACTGAACTCTTTTTTTTTTAATCAAATTCTCTAGTCAGCGGGTTTGTCAGAGAATGAGAGAGAGGGGAAAAACTAAAGGAACAAGAAAGACAAAGAGAGAGAATTGAAAGACAAACAAAAAGTAAAGCTATTGACACAGAGCGGGCAGTCTATTATCACTGATGGCTGATAGGAGAGAGAGAAAGAGAGAGATGATACAGGGGGGGATTGAAAATACGGATGGCAATGGAGACATTAAACCACTAAAGTGTGTCGTCATCATCTTTCTTCATTTATCTCTGATCCATAGCGTTAGAATGAGTTAATTCTCCTGAATGCTATGGGACTTTCCATCCCTTGTGCACGCACCCTCTAGTCTTTAGTAAAACAATCACACTCGTGTGAAGTGAGGGGCGCCCACTGTGGCTGCCACATGATGTCACGTGGTTGGGGGCCATACTCATAACTATGGTTGGGAACCTTTTAGGATTTTAATGATTCCGATTCCCTCTTAACGGTCAGATTCCTTAACGATTCCCTTTAACTATTCCTATAGGCATAGGGGGTTGAAAATGGACCCTTACCCGTAACTCTGAGAGAGTACAAATGGAACCAAATGGACCCTTACAGGACTGTAACTCTGAGAGAGTACAAATGGACCCTTACAGGACTGTAACTCTGAGAGTACAAATGGAACCAAATGGACCCTTACTCAACTCAACTCAACTCAACTTTATTTATAAAGCACATTTAAAACAACCATAGCTGCCACAAAGTGCTGTACAGTACATAGGTAAAACAGTAAGTAAACGCATAGACTAAAAACACAGAAAACAAAGACAACCCACAAAACAAAACACAAAACAAGGGAAGGAGGGTGGGGGAGGCTCGTTCAGGAACCAGAGGTCTCATGCTGTGTTAAAAGCCAAAGAATAAAAGTGCGTTTTAAGCGAGGTTTTAAAAATGGCCAGAGAGGGGGCCTGCCTAATTTGCAGGGGAAGGTCGTTCCAGAGCTTGGGGGCAGCGACTGAAAAGGCTCTGTCCCCTCTAAGCTTCCGCTTCGCCCTCGGGACCTCTAGCAGCATCAGGTCAGCTGACCTGAGGGAGCGGGCAGGAGAGTAGGGGTGGAGGAGCTCGGAGAGGTATGGAGGGGCGAGACCACTTAGAGCTTTAAAAGTAAAAAGCAGAACCTTGAACTTAATTCTAAGGTTCACTGGCAGCCAGTGGAGAGAGGCGAGGATGGGCGTTATATGCTCTCTCTTACGCGTGCCAGTAAGAAGTCGGGCAGCAGCGTTCTGAATTAGCTGGAGCCGAGCAAGGGAGGACTGACTGGCTCCAAGGTAGAGGGCGTTACAGTAATCCAGCCGAGATGTAATAAAGGCATGGATTACTGTCTCAAGGTGCTGAGTGGTTAAAAAGGGACTGTAACTCTGAGATAGTACAAATGGAACTAAATGGACCCTTACCCGTAACTCTGAGAGAGTACAAATGGAACCAAATGGACCCTTACAGGACTGTAACTCTGAGAGAGTACAAAAGAACCGGTTACAGTTCAACCCTAACAACTAGGGGTGCACGGTTATGAAATTATGACCAATATCTGATCTCCGATTATTTACAGGGTCATATCTGCCGATACCGATTCTGACCGATTCCGATATTATACAGAGGACCACAATGGAAACAAGCCTTTGCCCTAGGGGCTTGGCCCAAAGCCTGTTAATAAAGTATTCAATCAATAAATAAATAGCATAATACTTTTCCAAGTGTCTGTTTGAGTACACAAATTAAATGTAGATCTATTTTAAAATATTTTTTTGTTGGTGAAAACCGATAAAAGAATCTGTATTATTTGGAGACCATTCCGATACCGATATGGCATTGTTATGGCCGATTAACACTCTGATCCGTAAACAGTAAAAAGTGAATGGCAGCGCGTATGCACGAAAAGTACATTGCAGAAGGATAGGCCAACCCAAAAAAAGAAAGAAAATCTGAATATATGTTTTCCATTTGATATCAATGAAAAGGCGCTAGGACGTGTACACCCATCGTCGCAATCAGTCGGTTGGATTAGCTATGACGTTTCCACATGTCGTACGGTCTGAATGTGTTAATGGTGCATCCCTACTAACAACCCATTTTAGGCGGGAACCCCTAGCTAGGCCTGTTTGTAACCCTACCCTTCAGGATGGGAACCCATGATGGTATAGTACAGACAGTATAGCAACATAAACCCTTCAGAATGGGAACCCATGATGGTATAGTACAGACAGTATAGCAACATAAACCCTTCAGGATGGGAACCCATGATGGTATAGTACAGACAGTATAGCAACATAAACCCTTCAGGATGGGAACCCATGATGGTATAGTACAGACAGTATAGCAACATAAACCCTTCAGGATGGGAACCCATGATGGTATAGTACAGACAGTATAGCAACATAAACCCTTCAGGATGGGAACCCATGATGGTATAGTACAGACAGTATAGCAACATAAACCCTTCAGAATGGGAACCCATGATGGTATAGTACAGACAGTATAGCAACATAAACCCTTCAGGATGGGAACCCATGATGGTATAGTACAGACAGTATAGCAACATAAACCCTTCAGAATGGGAACCCATGATGGTATAGTACAGACAGTATAGCAACATAAACCCTTCAGGATGGGAACCCATGATGGTATAGTACAGACAGTATAGCAACATAAATGTTTTGTAATTTAGAATCGGTAACTTAGAATCGGCCTTAGCCTTAGCCCTAAATGGGTTAAAATTTGAGATTTTTCCTTAGGCTTACAGTCGTACTGTTTCTTTCCCTCTCTGGTGCTGTTTCAATTGACTGTTTCTGGTGAAGCTTTTTCCACATTGGTTACAGTTGTATTGTTGGTTACAGTTGTATTGTGGGTAACAACAGTTTGTTTTGACAGACAGACAGACACAGACAGACAGACAGACAAGAACATCATCCTCCCTGTCAAGTTAAACTGTCATTCTGGGATTGTGCTCCACTGCCGCTTGACGATAATATATATATATCTATAAAACTAGATTTCACAGCCTAAAGCGATCCTCCCTTAAAGCGCAAATAACATGCATTTTAAAACGGCTTTTAATATTTAATAATCATATTGTCTATGTCCCTCAAAGTTATTTC
This sequence comes from Protomyctophum bolini, assembly GCF_963924005.1. Taxonomy (NCBI): domain Eukaryota; kingdom Metazoa; phylum Chordata; class Actinopteri; order Myctophiformes; family Myctophidae; genus Protomyctophum; species Protomyctophum bolini. The sequence goes on from NC_137863.1 coordinate 23,237,710, forward strand.
TAATGGTTTGAGCCTCAATCACCACTCTGATATAACCAGGTCTTGTCAATTCTTTCTGGACTTTGAAAGCAGTTTTAGCTGCAGTACCACACTGTCCTGAGGTGGTGAGGGTGCTGATATGCAGATTATTTAATATTTGAGTCATTATAATACTGATGCTAGATAAAACCAGGCTTGTTTCCATTCCATGCCAGCTTGGAAAATCAACAATGGTGGACATTGTAAACAAAGTGGAAATGCAAATTTGCAACTGAAGACTGAAGAAAAGGAGGAATTATACAAAGTAGGGTGACAAAATAAATTGAAAAAGTTGAATTTTATGTTATAGGTCCTTTAATGGAAGGCTTTTGTTTTGATGTTATAGATTCCATGGCAAGCAGCAACATTGGATAATGGTAGCCCAGTTACAAGAACACTCACCCCGGGTCAAATCCGGCGACTTTGGAACGGTCGCCGCCAGGTATTCTTAAACGTAACCTCAGTAAAACTATGCCTATAACCTTATTCCTAAACGTAACTTCAGTATAAATATGCCTGAACCTAACCTTATTCCTAAACGTAACTTCAGTAAAACTATGCCTAAATCTAACCTTATTCCTAAACGTAACCTCAGTAAAACTATGCTTAAACCTAGCCTTATTCCTAAACGGTACCTCAGTAAATGAACACAAGAACCGGGTCGAGTAGTCTGCAGAAAAAAAAATCTTGTATAGCTGCTATTTTTTAATAACCAATGTCTAACGCTACAATCTAATGACACAGATGCTTTTCCGGCTATGATGGGTTAAGAGATACGGTTTTAGGTATAGTACCTTGCATTCTATAGCCTGGGAGCTCTGACAGTCACTGCTCATGTACTTGTATTGTGTTGTAAGTGCACATACTGTATGACTCAGGAGGCGGTAGAGAGACTCGATGAATCATTTAGTGTGAAAGTGGAAACACGTGAAAGTACAAAACACATGCAGGCACACTCACATTATGCATGAAACATACTACACGTACAGACAGAGACATACATACGCAATCTGAGTCTGATGAAAAGTCAGTTTGTGCATGGAATTGAAAGCAGCCACGCAGACACGCATGTCTGTACACCAGTGTTCATTTTGACAGAATCAACGCTGCTGCTAGTGCTGTCTCCTGTGCACGCAGTCATGCACGCACCAAGATACTGGACAGTGTGAGGCTCTGAGGATAGGTGTCAGTATGAAACCAAGAGACTGGACAGTGTGAGGCTCTGAGGATAGGTGTCAGTATGAAACCAAGAGACTGGACAGTGTGAGGCTCTGAGGATAGGTGTCAGTATGAAACCAAGAGACTGGACAGTGTGAGGCTCTGAGGATAGGTGTCAGTATGAAACCAAGAGACTGGACAGTGTGAGGCTCTGAGGATAGGTGTCAGTATGAAACCAAGAGACTGGACAGTGTGAGGCTCTGAGGATAGGTGTCAGTATGAAACCAAGAGACTGGACAGTGTGAGGCTCTGAGGATACAGTAGGTGTTAGTATGAAACCATACAGTACTTTCATTGAGGATAGGATACAGTATATTCATTGAGGCACCAAGGAATCTTCGCCCCACTTCCACGAACCTCTAAGACTGAAGGGTGCAGTTCCCAATGGCCCAGCAGATGTCGCTCTTTCAACAGAGTACTTCATACTCATACCCAGGACCATGTGTAGCACCCCAGGAGTTGTTTACAGCCCTAGTTAATTTGATCATCTCATTATGATTATAATGATCACCAACATCATGCAGCTGAGAGAGAGAGAGAGAGAGAGAGAGAGAGAGACTATGGTCAGACAAGGCGCCACAGCACCATAAGGCGTCAGACTCATTTATTTAAGTACCGGAAATTAACCCATTAAGACCTGAGGCGTATTCTACAAATGTCTTCTAAATCCTGAACAGTGTTCAGAAGTCCAAAAATGATATGTATTTGGTCTACAGCCAAATACATATCATTTTTGGATATCTCAAAATATGTTGTTCGTGAGACCCCCATAAGATTTGCAAAACACATTTATTGATATTACTCCCACAGATTTGGTCCAAACATAACACAAATCGGTATACACATTATGTCTGTCTGTATACTCTGTGATCAGGATGGATCTCTCCGAGTCTTCATAGTCCATCAACATTGGTGGCCCACAATAACCTACCTGACCTGGCGGAGACAAGTCTTTTTCTGTTACTGCTATACTGTACCAGCACCTCTAACACATACACACTTTATATTGTACGTGTTTACGCCAGAGAAAGGGTTAGTTACATTACATCACTTATTTATATACCGATTTATATACATGGTTGATATTAACTGGATCTCTCTCTCTCTCTCTCTCTCTGTCTCTATAGGGAGTGTTTCCAGCCAGCTATGTGCATCTGAAGAAGGCCATTGTCACCAACAGAGGGTATGATTTCTGTCTGTCTGTCTGTGGTACAGAGCCAACGGTCAATTTTACTCAGTAGTGAGGGTTTAAGTATTTAAATGTCTGAAAATACACATTAAGTAGAGAAAAACGTGACAACACGATGATAGTGCTGTCAAACAAGTCTCAGAAGCTACTGTATACCTACAATGTTTGTGCAACATATGTTATACGGCAGTGGTTTTCAACCTTGTTCATAATCATTATTTATTCTGCATTTTGTTGTCGTTGGATAAGATTGTATCCACAATTCCACTGTTATACGTTATGTAGTCCTGCTTCATCTCTCTCTTGTCTCAGCTGACCCTCCCGCCTTATACTATATTTTTACTATGACATCCAACCTTCCACATCACACTTGTTTCCTCTCTGAGCAGATGGAGAGACATGCCCGAGTCAACATGTCTCTCATCTGATCTAGTATATCTCACTGTACGCTGGCAAAGTGCACAGAGAGACAAATACAGTAATTGTACACTCTCTGAGTTACAAATAAACTACTGCCCCAACACACACACACATACGCACACACACACACACACACACACACACACACACACACACACACACACACATGCGCGCGCGTGCACCCAGACGCACGCACGCCGCAAGCTTTTCTGCTATTTTTGAAAATGGCACAAAACATTTTCAGATGGGGAGGTGGCCGTGGCCAAACACATTTTTGAGTGTACTTTACATGAAAACTTTTGAGAACCACTGGTTTAGTGAACTAACTCCATTTGTCAGTGTTTTCCCAAACACTGTTGTCCCAGGGATGCTCCTCATGCTGTTAGGTAGGAGGAAGCAGCTGGTGTCTCCCTGTGTGTTCTGTCTGTTGGGAGGAGGCGTGTGTGTGTGTGCGTGTGTGTGTGTGTGTGTGTGTGTGTGTGTGTGTGTGTGTGTGTGTGTGTGTGTGTGTGTGTGTGTGTGTGTGTGTGTGTGTGTGTGTGTGTGTGTGTGTGTGTGTGTGTGTGTGTGTGTGTGTGTGTGCGTGCGTGCGAGAGTGGGTGTGTGTCTATAGGGAGGAGGCATGTGGATGTCTCCTCACAACGGTGCTTGGCAGTAGAACATGGACTGTGTTCCGTGCTGTGGCACATCGTTGATGTGGGCGCAGAAACCTCCTATCTCTGTGTTCTAACTTTTCGTGTGTATTTGCCCGACTTGATCACACTAAACCAAATTACACCAAAACCATCAACCCTATACCCTTATGAACAGCACTGCCCTAGAGGAGGTAGAAGCTTTTACTTACCTACTGTAGACAGTGTTGTGGACAGATGCTGACATACTGTAAGAAGCAGATTGAACTAGAAATGCACTCTTGAGATGCCAACTTGCGCCTTGCACACATGAGGTAGGCCATGTATGGCCTACTTGTGCGCAAGCAGAGTGTGCCATGAGGTGCGCTCACCACTGCTGGTACGAATGCTGCTCTGAGTCCTCTGCTTTGGTCTGGGTACGACTGCTGCTCAGAGTCCTAGAGCTCTCTCCTTTTTAAATCCTTTAGACTATTCGCTATTGACCGTATACCAACCTTGTTACGTCACCAAGAATGGTGGTCCCATATTGGCTGCTGGAGGACACCAACAGCCACCAATCCCGAAACATTACAGAAAGAAACACAGAACTAGATAAAGTGCTCCTCGGAGCATATGTCTCCACCAGGTCAGGAACGTTTGTTGTGGGCGTGCATTGAGTGAAAAAAGGCCTCCTGGTGGTGCTATAAAGCGCAGATGTGAAAAAGTTTTTTCCTCTGCCAGTAATAGTGCCACCATGAGGCTGATTTGAAACATTTCAAGTTGCACTTCTTCCTCGGCCTAGTGCGAATGTGCTTGCAAAAACGGAAATCACATGCTGTGTTCATGAGGCATTTTGTTCAAATGCAGCACTTCTGCAAACTTTTGGAATATGAAAGTATGAAAATATCAGAAAGACCGTTTAATGGAGAGACTGTGTACCGATTTGCCGTAGAAGGTCAAACAAAATCTGAAGGTGCAACAGGCATTTTTGAGACGTTCAGATGTGTCATCCAGGGAGTATGTGCGCACATGCAGTTTGGCTGCGATCAAGCCAATGGTGCCAGAGATTAGCTGTTCACAGATGGACACACAGACACACAGATGGACGGACGGGGTGCTAAACATACTCTCCGCATGCCTTCGGCCTGCATGGTGGAGACAATGAGTTCTCACTCATTGTCATTGGAACTCATTGGAACAGGATCATGTGCGTGCCAGAGGGAGGGAGGGAGAGAGAGGACAGTCGGAGAGATACAGAGAGAGACAGAGACACACGCACAGCCATTCCAGCACCATGGACAGCGACACAGAGGGCTCGGCTGTACTTACTGCCTCACAGTATATAAGTTATTGGATACTGTAGATCAGTTACACACAGTACTTCTCACACTTGGCTGTCAAGGATCCCTAAATTGAAATTGGTATTTGGCTGCAGACCCCCATCTGAACATGATTTTTGAAGAGTGCAGGGTTGAAATGATTACAGTGCTATATTAAATGTAGCTGGCGGCTCTCTGAAGTCCCAGATCCACATGCGTCCATGCATGAATGTGTTTGCGTGTGCACAGCGACACAAAGCACAGACCTTTGTCCTGCATTTGACCCACAGCTTTAAGGACGTTTGACGCTGCACTGCTCTGACACTTCTGTGATATAGGGAGGTGTGTGTGTGTGTGTGTGTGTGTGTGTGTGTGTGTGTGTGTGTGTGTGTGTGTGTGTGTGTGTGTGTGTGTGTGTGTGTGTGTGTGTGTCTGTGTCTGTGTGTGTGTGTGTGTGTGTGTGTGTGCACGCTCGCGTGTGTGTGCGCGTGCGTGCGCAGTGCACAGCACGCACACTCTCTCTCTCTCTGTATTTCTCAGCCACAGAGACAGACCTGCCTGTAAGCATTTCTGTCTCTCTCCTCTCCTCTCCTCTCCTCTCCTCTCCTCTCCTCTCCTCTCCTCTCCTCTCCTCTCCTCTCCTCTCCTCTCCTCTCCTCTCCTCTCCTCTGTCTCATGTCCTCACTCCTTCCCTACCACCTCTTATCATTATTTCCTTCCTGTCGTTCTCTAGCTATAGCTTAACTTTTCACACCTTCTTCCTCTCTTTCAGTCTCTGACACCCTGCCTCTCCTTCCTCATCCTCTCCCTCTGACACCCTGCCTCTCCTTCCTCATCCTCTCCCTCTGACACCCTGCCTCTGATTCCTCATCCTCTCCCTCTGACACCCTGCCTCTCCTTCCTCATCCTCTCCCTCTGACACCCTGCCTCTCCTTCCTCATCGTCTTCCTCTGACACCCTGCCTCTCCTTCCTCATCCTCTCCCTCTGACACCCTGCCTCTCCTTCCTCATCCTCTCCCTCTGACACCCTGCCTCTCCTTCCTCATCTTCTCCCTCTGACACCCTGCTTCTCCTTCCTCATCCTCTCCCTCTGACACCCTGCCTCTCCTTCCTCATCCTCTCCCTCTGACACCCTGCCTCTCCTTCCTCATCCTCTCCCTCTGACACCCTGCCTCTCCTTCCTCATCCTCTCCCTCTGACACCCTGCCTCTCCTTCCTCATCCTCTCCCTCTGACACCCTGCCTCTCCTTCCTCATCCTCTCCCTCTGACACCCTGCCTCTCCTTCCTCATCCTCTCCCTCTGACACCCTGCCTCTCCTTCCTCATCCTCTCCCTCTGACACCCTGCCTCTCCTTCCTCATCCTCTCCCTCTGACACACAAAATAAATAAAAAATTGCAGATATACAAGCTTTGTGCTGCGTTTCCAGCTTGCAGGTCTGCTACTGTTGATGCTTTAGGTAACCTGCAGCCTAGTCCTCTACTGAGAGGCCGTATACTGTTATTGAGGAGAAGATAATAGACAGTTAATAGGAGTTAATTTTACTGTTATTGGGGGAGAAGATAATAAACAGTTAATATGAGTAAACTTTACTGTTATTGGGGGAGAAGATAATAACCAGTTAATAGAAGTTAATTTTACTGTTATTGGGGGAGAAGATAATAAACAGTTAATATGAGTTAATTTTAAGAACAACTCAAAGTTAAAATAGGGAGAAAGGAGGTTTTTGTAACAACATGTATATTTAAAAAGGTGATGAGTGGTATCGTATCCAGTGGTGGAAAGTAGCATTTACTTAAGTACTGTACTTTTTCTCCAGTACAATTATTTGACAACTTTAGTTACTAGTTACAAAATCTGTAATAACCACTTCAGTTCAGCCCTATACACATTTCGGCCAATCTACAAGCTCATGCGTCGCGAATCGCGATGTGATGCATGTATTTTCAAAATGCTTTTATTGAAAACTTGTGAAATGGGATTTTCTGCATAATGAGTATACTTTCTACTTTTGGTACTTTAAATACATTTTGAATTTTTTACGTTTACTCAAGTAAACTTTGAATTCCGGACTTTTACTTGTAACAGAGTATTTCTATACTGCAGTACTGTTACTTTAACTTAAGTAAAAGGTGTCGGTATACCTTTTCCACCACTGATGGTGTGGTGAGTTTTTGGTATTGTCGTTACTATAGCGCGGTTTGTCCTGGGTTCACCTTGCACCGCACAGCACTACTCTACTCCATGCAGTTAGTGAACCTACCATAGTGCTTCTGAAGTCTCTGGAACGAGAGAGAGAGAAGAGAGAGAGAGAGAGAGAGCGCGTGCTGTGGAAAGATAATGTGTTTTTCACTGAGAAATCCCGAGAAACCCCGTACTGTCTGTACCCTGCAGAGAGAGAGAGAGGGGAGGGGGGTGGGTCGAGCTACAGCAACTACAACTACCAGAGTTTCTACAGTACATATACAGCCTATTGCAGCCTTTAATTTAAAGCGTTTTTGAGTGTCTTTAGTAAAGATACTCTTCTGTGGGTCTTGAAAGATTAGTAAAGACTCTTTACTAATCTTTCAAGACCCACAGAAGTTAGAACATATTGTTCTAGGACGATGTAGACACCACATATCTCAAAAGAAAGATGAGACACAAAGCAGAGACATTTTAATTTTGGGGAAATCCTATAATATAATAGGATTTCTTTTGAGCACGTTTTTTCTGGTTACAAAATGTATGTTTCGGGTGAATTAACCCTTCTGGATGGGCCTCTTATGGGGCTCTTGTTGCTATGTACAGTATTTATAGCAGCATAACTTTTGTTTTTTGTTTTGTTTAGCTCAGGATTTAGATAGAAGGCGTTTCTAGAATCGGCCTCAGTCCAAAATGGGTTAATATAAGATTTTACATCGTTTTCACTTCCAGTTTATGGTTCATGAAATGTCTCGCCTTCAAAACAAAAGCTCAGAAAACAGCCCAGTCACGTGGTTCATGTACTCGCGCGAGCCCATAGACTCCAATACATTCCGTAAACTTCCGGTTGTCCGGTTGTCCCTATGTGAAGCCTTCAAATAGGGACAAACCAATAGAAGTCTATGTAGAAGCCAATGGACTGGCCCCATGAAGTGAACGGAGTTTGCGTAACTCTGTCTTACTCTATGGCTCTGAGTTCAGGTACAGTACTTACTACTTAGTTACAAAATAAGTAGCAGATTGACAAGCTCAAAACGAGGCACAGAGTGACGTGTTTAGAGCTTGTAGATCTGCTACTTTTGATGCTTTCGTGTGACGCTTTGTGTGACACTGTAGTATGATTAAGTAGAGCGTTAATTGACAAAGAAAAACAAAAAACTAATGTTGGAATATGGAGTTAAGAGGTTACTGCAGCTCGACAGCGACAATAATATAAATCACAATGGAGACAGAGAGATGAGGCGCGAGCAGAACTAAAGAGGCACATCCATGATTGATGAGGGAGAATGACAAAGATGAACATGGAAAAGAAGTAAAAGTGAGGTGCGGGGGACGGGGCGGGGGGTTGAAGATGGAAAGGCCAATAAAGAAACAAAAGAGTTATGACAGAGAGAGAGAGAGAGAGAGAGAGAGAGAGAGAGAGAGAGAGAGAGATGCAGAGCCAAAAGCAGAGGGAGGCAGGGAAGATGTAGGCTAGGTGGAGGCATGGCAGGGTGTAAGGAGGCAGGGAGAAACTTCTTTCTACTATTTTAACTTTTAGTGATTTTTCGTGAACACATTGACTGCCTGATTTATATCCAATTGCTATTCAGCCAGATATTTGTGGAGGACTTGAAGTAACAATGGAACTAATCGACTTAAGGCTTGATTGATTGATATAATACTTTATTCATCCGAAATTGACTCCGAAGCTGTCAACTATTTTAACTGTTTGGTTATTGATGATAATGGGGTGCTGAGGTGACCCGTAATCATTCCTTTTGTCTTTCTGTCTAAAGGTTGGACGAGACAGGTGTGATGATCAGAGGACAGTTTATGCCATGGTGGTTAGCACAGGGATTGAATACTGGATAGATCTTCTCTGTGAAGCTGCAGCCAGGGAAGGAATAGATAATAGACCTATCCTCCACATCATAAAAGGGCATTTTACCTTTTGCAAGATCCACAAACACACCAATCTTCACTGGCATCCTTTCATGTGAGATGGGGACATCAGTGTTATCTGAAGATTTGTATTTTCAAATTAAACAAATAATTGGCTATTATGATCAAAATAACAACATTGGAATATAATAATGGAATATCAGAATGTGCAAAATTGCCAAGGATAAGACCAGGTATTTTCCACGGACACAGACCCCTGGCTCCAGCTAAATGATGGACCCTTATAGATCTTTAACTCTTAAGAGCCTTAAGGGTCCATTTGGTTTCATTTTATGCTCTCAAGAGTAAAAGTATTGTTAAACAACTGTATTATTTATTTTGTAAGTCTACACAATTAGAGCATGTAAAATAATTGTTATTTTGATCAAGGTTTGCCTGTTCTCTCCTAATGGTACCACATCAATACAGAATGGAATTGTGGACAAAACCTAATCCAAAGACAACACAATATTCAAAGTTTTGGGTTTGAGAGGCTAGATCTCATCAAATGGTGGTCCGTGGCTCAAATGCCGAATAAATAATGGAAATTGATATGAAGTATGAACAGGGTTGAACAACACTGCTCTAAAGTGATGCACATTTCATTAGACTGTCTTAGCTGATTTAAATGATCAATGAATGCCTTTCGTTTCAAGAATGTGTCATTATTGCCCAACCCTATATGCATCAAGTGCCACTATAATTAAGTGTGTGTGTGTGTGTGTGTGTGTGTGTGTGTGTGTGTGTGTGTGTGTGTGTGTGTGTGTGTGTGTGTGTGTGTGTGTGTGTGTGTGTGTGTGTGTGTGTGTGTGTGTGTGTGTGTGTGTGTGTGTGTGTGTGTGTGTGTGTGTGTGTGTGTGTGTGCGTGCATGCGTGCGTGTGTGTGTACAGGCAGCATGAGACCGTCGTACCCCTGGAAGACCCCATCGTTACCGAGGTGACGTCAACGCTACAGGAATGGGCGTTGCTATGGAAACAGCTCTACGTGGTGAGTTGCACTGCAACACTTTCAAAATGAAAGTTGCATGGTGAAACCAGTAGAGATATGGTATAGGCCTGTGTACCAGGGTTATTGTCGTCCACTTGTCTTAAACCATGCAGAACAATGTTCGTCGACTACCCAAACTAACTACTGTACATAAAAACAAAATAAAAACTAAGCCATGATGACTAAAACTAAGACTAAATATATTGTCAGTGTTGGGTGTTGCACTCTGAAAATAACATGTGAGCTTATACGACTAAAACTAGAATAAAACAAATACTTTTCAGATGACTGAAACTAAATAGAATTTTATTCAAAAAACTATGACTAAAACTGAATTTGCTGTCAAAATGGACACTGGTTGAAAAAATGATGTCCAACCTTGACACTTGACCCCATTTGCAGAGGTGTGTGTTGTTGTTGAGACCAATGTTCCATCTTTCTCCATCCCATGAGTATTCATGCACGCACATACACATGCGTCGTGCGTGGTGGAGGAAAAGAGCCTTTGTGAATCCACTTCTGCCTGTCATTTATATTAACTTGTCACATCTGACAATCCCTTTGTTTTACCATGATTGTGTTCTGGTACTCGTTCACCATCCTCCTTCCGTCTTTTCACTTTTTGTCATCGAGAAAGTAAAAAGATAGAAGAAAAGGCATGGACATGGCAGGCAGGCAGGCAGGCAGGACAGACAGACAGACAGACAGACAGACAGACAGACAGACAGACAGACAGACAGACAGGCAAGGACAGACAGACAGACAGGCAAGGACAGACAGACAGGCAAGGACAGAGAGACAGACAGACAGGCAAGGACAGACAGACAGACAGGCAAGGGCAGAGTCAGAGAGACAGACAGAGAGGCAAGGTCAGAGAGACAGACACAGAGAGAGAGAGAGACAGCATTAAAACATCCCTGATCCTCCAGTTCTTTTGTATGTCTCTCTCCAGCTTTTGTTTTGCTCCTCTCTCTCTGCTGAGAGTTGAGGAGATGAAAGCGTAGAAAGCATCTCCACCGGGCGGTGCAGAGCCGAGCATTGTGTGTCTTTGTCTCTAAACTCATGCCTCTCCCACTGGGAAAGACTATATAAACGAGTGCTTCTCAAACTTTTTCATGCCAAGGACCTCCAAACTGATATGTGTTTGGTATATGTAAATCGCCACAGCATGTCACCCTGACTCAACTAATCAGATGCATTGGCAAGTATGTTGTTGAGTAGCTCTGGTCCATATAGCTCTAATGCGTTGCATTTAGAGCTATGTTACTCTCGGCTTCCGGCCACTCGCATGAATGCAGACCAGCCTCTCCTCTTTAGCGTAAATAAAAAGAACGTTTTTGCTAAACGGTACTTTTTGGCGGAGGAAAAATATTCTCTATGAGGCAATTCTCTCAGCAATATTGGTAGAAGGCGCAATGGAGTAACTAAAAGTATTTTCTTTCCTTTTTATTTACGCTAAAGACGAGAGGCTGGTCTGCATTCATGCAAGCGGCGGAAGTCGAGAGTAACATCGCTCTAAATGCAACGCATTAGAGCTAGTTGTTGAGGACATGCAACGACTCAAAAGATATTTGATGAGTTTGAACATCTCTCTGCCACTGCAGGGATGGTAGAGAACCACTTGGGATTTATTCAGGCTCCAAAGAAATCTAAAACATAGAGCAGATAATAGTCGACCTTCAACAACTCAACTCACAGAATGTGATCATGGCGAGGTTGCCACACTGTCACAGACTCCCCCAGTGGGACTGCCATTTCTTTCCACATTCCTTTGTTGAGAGCAATGTTCCTGTCTGTCTGTCTGTCTGTCTGTCTGTCTGTCTGTCTGTCTGTCTGTCTGTCTGTCTGTCTGTCTGTCTGTCTGTCTGTCTGTCTGTCTGTTTGACAGACAGACTTCAGAAAACACTTTATAATATAAAATAAACACTTTTCAAAAACAGGTTTACAAAGTGCTTCACATACAGTACATAAACAGGCAATTAAATTCAATGATACAAAAAAAAGCATAGGATTTGGAACATTGGTTCAGAAGAAATGTTTGAGAACCACTGGTTGAGAAGGCATTTGTAGAATCTTTTCAGGTCTTCATCAACAGCATCCCACATTTTCACTCATCACTTGTCTACAATGAGTGTGGCTGCAGCATTGTCAACCAGTGAAGTATAGAACACGTGAGTGGAATCTGTGGAAACTAAAGTGGGACGAATTCTGAATGAAAAAAACCTATTTGAGGAGCACAATAGCACAGGAGAGACCGGGTGGATTGGCCATGTTGTCCATTGAAAAGGACTGGATTTATGTTGGACTATAGGGCACATTGTGGATGCTGATCTCATAGACATATACTGTAGCACAAAGGCATAGTAGGCCTGGCTACAGTACTTGAGTAAATGTACTTAGTTACTTTACACCAGCGCTCAGAGGTCATGTGTAGAACGAGGAAAAGCACTGAGGTGTGACAAACATTGCCTGAAGGCATCATCATCATCATCAGTATGATGAAGTCACCTTTCAAACACCTCTGGCTGACTGCTGCTGACGCTCTACTCTGGCCTCCAGAAGGACCGGAGAGACGCAGATAGATGAAAGTGTTTTCGGCCTCACGATATAGTGCTTAGATACAGTATGCATCTAATGTTCCGCAACACAAACATTAAATGCCATTGACAATGAAGGGAAAATATACGTCAACTTGTCCCCACACGGCTCATATTTGCCATCGACAATGAAAGGAGAGAAATTAGGTCAAATGTCCGCCAAATATGACATACATTTGTGGCAACAGGCCAGTATGAGATGATGCATGATGATGTACGATGATAAGAGCGCTTCACACGGGTGTGATTTAGAATATGGCCATGTTATTGGGCTGGTTTTGGCTTGTTGAGGTGAGGTTTGACTTAGAACAACACAGCTTATCTGGAGTAGGCTCCGCTCAAGGACACTTTGACACTAACCCGGTGGAGGTGGCGTGGCGGGCAAGGCAGGGGGTCGTACGTACCAAGACATTTCCGGAGGGTTCCCTAGCGGATGCTCTACCTCCTGAGCCACTGCTGTCCCTGTTTTTTATGTGAAATCTTTGGTTCGGTTTGTTTTGTACGCGTGGGTTGTCTGTCCTCAAGTCTTGTTCTCTCTTGATACATTTACATTCAAAATCCTCATATGTTCTCTCAAGCCTTGGGCTTTGTTTCAAAACAAACATTATTCGAGAACTGTGGGTTTGACCTAGCATTCATTATTTTATGCGGTGGTGTTTTTGCTTTTAAATTGAGAGAAAGAGAGAGAGAGAGAGAGAGAGAGAGAGAGAGACAAGATACAAACAGAGAGCTAAGAGATACAAACTGTAATAAATATGATCACTCAAAACAGAGGCAATAGTTGGAAAAACGATGAAGACAGATTTTGCAGATTTTATTTAGCCACAGTGTACACTGTACAAGTTGGTTGATGTCCCATTTCTACTGAACTCACCATAAGGGAGCCAAGAGATTTGTGCTGCCATACAGTATTTCTGGAGTCCAAATTACATTTTCAAAGTAATCGTTTTTTGGCCACATCTCTTATTTTTGAAATACATTAACTTGATGCACTGCATCATAAAACACTGTATGAAACATGATGCACGGCAACAACACTGTATGAAACATGTCGTTTCTGCTGACCACACATTGCTGCTATGTTGTGAGCTTGTAGATCTGCTATTTTCAGAGAGTAAAATGTGACCAAGACAAAATTACATTTTATTCAAAATATATGACTAAAACTAAATCTAAAGTGACAGGTGGCGGACCTCAGCAAAACATGTACTACATGTATTATTGCACACATACTCATAGGCATGCAGTAGCCTACGCAATACTGTGTGAGACAGAGGACAGAAATGATAGAGAAGTAACAGACAGAAAGACACAAGACTCAAGATCGGTAGATTATTTGGGGGGAGAGAGAGAGAGAGAGAGAGAGAGAGAGAGAGAGAGAGAGCAGAGTTACATTGTGAGGGATCTCAAGCTGTTTGACAGCCTGTGATTACCTCCATGTGCTGCTGGAGATTCCTCCAGGTTAGCTGTTAGCTAGCGCTCTAATCAGAGAGAGAGAGAGAAGAGCAGCAGAGAGGGAAAGAGACCTGATATTCTGCCTGTAAGTAACCAATGCAATGACTTATCTACTAAATATGTCACACTTATTTGGTGTGCATGTATGTATGTATGTATTTGGTTAAAATGGGTAGGGTTTAAAAAAAGGCAAAAGCATGCTCTGTTGCACTGGCCTAAAAGTGGGTCCTTAAAAACTGTGTGTGCGTCGGTGTGTGTCTAAGAAAAAGAAGGGTTCCAACTTGTGCAGTGTCATATGGTTTCTGTGATCACATGCTGTGTCGCTGTTGCTTTGGTTGTCATGGCGATGAGGAGACCAGTAGGGATGTTTTGATTCCATCACGGTGCCTTAACGTAGGATTGTACTAGGCCTAATGTTGACAGATTGTTGCGTAAAAAGTGGGGAGGGACTAGTGGAGGAGAGATCCAGTAGAACTAAAAGACAAGTCAATTTATGTTTGGTTGCGCTCGGGTGGAAAATCTTCCAAGCATGCCTGCCAAAATGTTTTTTTGTCAACAAAATCAACTGCAGATTTGGTCGACTAAAACCTTGTCCAAGCTTTCAGATCTTGGAGCAGAGCTGTTCAGGTTGACCCCATCGATTTATTTCAATAACATGAGACCGCTTTAAAGTGGAATGAAGCGATCACATGCTTTCTAATTAAGGTCTTCAAGGGAAAAGGTGGGCGGTCATATTAAATTAACATCCTATTAGAATACTCAAGAAATACAACTTCCCTCATTTAATGACTTTCAATTTATACATCTTCATTACTCTAAATGGTAAATGCATTTATATATTGCTTTATCCAAAGCGCTTCACATAGATTCACATTACATTCACCCATTCATAGACCGGTGGTCTGAAAAAAATCATTAACATGGTGAATCACATCTTGTGATGTCATCATGTTAATGATTTTTTTCAGACCTCCAGTTCACAGAATGGGGGGGACGTTTTTTATTATTTCCACACAACAGCTCTAAGGTATATTAATGATATTTATGACATAGTAAAATGTTGAAAATGAGTGGAATGCCCCTTTAAGTTCACTGACACCTGGGGACCCCCCAAAAAAGGAGACGTCCAATTAATATTTAAAATGCAATTCAAGTATTTTTCAGACCGGACGGTGAAACCAAACGCAGCTGAAACTCCAAACACATTATTTGCTTCATGAACCCCAGCTCTCAGCTGTGAAATGGGTGCATTGAGTCTCAACATGTTGTGCTGCTGCTGACATCCGTAAAGATGTGTGAGGCTGTGGAAGAAATGTAGGGCATGCATAGCAGTGGTCGGCCATTTTGTGGTTCACCTCAAATTCACTTCAGATTAAAGAAGAATATTCATATCAATTATTTTACGCCTATAGAATCAAGCCATGCCGGTATTACGATGATGATCATCATCGTAATACCTGCATGGGAGCTGGGCAGCCATGTCATGTTAATACCTGCATGGGAGCTGGGCAGCCATGTCATGTTAATACCTGCATTGGAGCTGGGCAGCCATGTCATGTTAACTTGACTGTGCTTCAGTTCTATTCCGTTACTGGGTCACTGGGTCATGTGTTTAATGCCTACAGCCAACAGGACGATAACACTTCTGTGAACTCTATGGGCCAGTGAGGATGGTTAACTGCCACACTCTGCCCATATCAACCACCCACTGTACCCAGCACAATGTACAATATCTCAAGCAGGCACTAACTCAATCTCAAGCCACCACGATTCCCAAGTATTGTCCGATCAAATCCACTTTATTTATAGAGCAGATTTAAAACAACAGTGTTGAACCAAAGTACTGTACACTCTGTAACAAATAAATCTATAAAAAACTAAAATACCAAGAGCAAAAACAAAACACAATAAACAGGACAACGTATAGAACACATTACCTAGTGTAAACCACAGCTCTCTAGTGAGTTTTCAAATGTGATTTAAGCAGGATTTGAGATGATCTAACATGAGGTGGAAGGCACTAGAAGCTCTTTCCACAATGTTCTTTAGTTATTGACTTCTTTAGTTATACAGCAGCAGCACATACATTTTTTTTCATGTTTTTTCCCCGGTTGTCGTCTGCTCCGGCAGCCCTAGGTGAACCCATAGGGTGCTTAAAAGCGCCCTCTATCGTAAACCACTTCTCACTTCGACTCGCTCGTGCGACACCAGTAAACATTCTGCTCACACGGCATGAGTCCCGGGATGCTTGGAAGTCGTAATGACACGGCTGTCTGCTTGTCTTGTAGTGACTCAAGGTCAAGGTGTTGGGTTGTGGGTCCATGTAGTTTATATTGAACGAGACAGCTGGACAAGGTTGCATCAGGGCTTACACCCCCATCTCTATTTCTATTTCTCTCTCTGCCTCTCTCTCTCTCTCTCTCTCTCTCTCTCTCTCTCTCTCTCTCTCTCTCTCTCTCTCTCTCTCTCTCTCTCTCTCTCTCTCTCTCTCTCTCTCTCTCTCTCTCTCTCTCTCTCTCTCTCTCTCTCTCTCTAAATGTCTCTAAACTTTGCACACTGGCATGTGGATGTTCAATGTTGTACAGAATGATATACCGGTATACACACACATTAAAGGGTGTAACTCAAATGTTTTTTTTCTGACAACACTGCAGAACTCAAGAACCTGCTGTTGGATATGAAATTGTGGAGGGCAGCGATCCAGGAATCTCGAGTTGGTGTTGGCTAGACCTCACTCTCGCAGTAACATAAGCCACATAGCAGTAAACTGGTAGAGCTGGCCGACTGTCTGACTTGTAAACAAACATACTCCATGCGTCGTGCGTGCAGCAGAGCTGCCGTCGCATCGCTTGAAGGGTTGATTGGTTCAGAAACTCAGAGCCTGCCGTTTGAGGCTGAAATTAACCGCATTTCACCCCGTCTTTAAACCTTAAATCTTGTGTAGTTTTGTATAGGCCTATGCTTGCCAGTATATCAGAAACATCAAAGAACCCCGCAGAGCTCTGAAAATACATGCAAATAACTGACCAAGTAAGTTGGAGAAAATAAAAATCTAAATCTAAACGTTGCTTAGCGACCACCTTGTTTGCGGAAGCAGTCAGTCGGGGCAACCTGCTCTCTTCTTTCTACAAGACTCTCATGATGAAGGTGCAGATAGGGACCCAACGTCACGTCAATATGCTTGAAGAGAACTGATGCTGCTGAGCAAGAGAGCTGTGTGTAGGATTCCCGTTCATGGTTGTATCCTTTGTGACTATCCAATGCACCTGCATCTGTTCAGTGATGTACATGTACACCACTACTGTGCTTAAGTACAATGTTGAGGTATTATAAGTTAATAAAACATCTAATGATGCACAAGTCACTGTGTGTTTCGGGTCTTGCAACAGTCACCCTCCTCTAGCCCATTCTTAGCGGGAACCCCTTTTGGTGTTCTAACCCTTCTGGAGGGGAACCCCTCTTGGGGTTCTGTACAGTATGTACAGTATTCAAAAATGTAAAAACGTTGATGCTGCTATATAAATATTTGAAGTTTTTCCAGAAAGCTTAGGTCAGGATTTAGAGGCCTTTTTAGAATCGGCCTCAGTCCAAAATGGACTAGGCGACCTGACCGTGACTGATCAGAACCCGGCCTGTGTCTAAGTGGCATGCAATACTGCTCCCTCTGTCTCTGGGGGGATTTAGGGTGGCAGGTGAGATGTTAGCAGCAGGTGTTGGAGACACTAGAATGCTCTAGGCACTGTGGGTTGCCTCCGGGCCTGGCTCCTCCTTTGTCTGACCAGAAGTGACTTCTGTGTGTTGCCACTGGCCAGTCAAACATCTCATTCTGCCAAGAATGGATTATCGCAGTCTGTAGCTTGCTTGTGGGTTCTTCCTCTGTTTCTCCACAATAATCAACAAACTCTTTGTGATCTTGTGCTGTGCCCAAGTAACAGGGACGACGCTGACGATTTGGTTGCCCTACTCGCATATGTGTGCTGCCCGCCCCCCTCCGATGAAAGCGCTGCGTTATCTCATGCAGATCGGCTACTTTCGGTGTTTGCAAGGACGCACACATGGGCATGCGTTATTACGCGGTGTAGCCGCGGAGAAAATTGTTATTATGAGGGTCGGCTTGGCACTTTTTGCCACATTTTGTCGCCCCCCTCGGCGTGTTGCCCTACTCGCAGTGTGTATTGCGCCTATACATAGCGACGGCAGTCCCAAGTAATATTTTACTGGAGTTTTTTCAATTTCAAGTACTTTATAATTCTACATTTGAAAGGCAAAGTAGATTATTATAAAACCACTTCAGAGTCAGACCGATACAGTATATAGGAGTTTTAATACACTTTATTCAAACTTGTGAAACGGGACCGAGTACTTTTACTTTGTACAGTACATTTGATGCCAATACTTTTGTATTTCAGTCAAGTAAATTTTGAATACAGAACTTAAACTTGTAACAGCCTATTTCTGCAATATGGTATTGATACTTTTACTTGAGTAAAAATGTGAGTTTTTCTTCCATCCTTTGGGTGTATGACAATACAGTATATCATAGCTTGGAGTGAGTTATTGCTTAATTATATTTATTTTACGGTTTGTGAATTGCTATTTTTGTCTGAATACACTTATGTACAGAGGTGGTCATGATTTATACCAGTGTTTGGTTCTGAAGCTTTTTAATTTCCAGCCCCCACCCCTATACTCGAGAACCATGTTTTTTCTCATCTTTAGAGTCTCCCGTTAATGAAATGAATTGTTGTTAAATTTTATTTTGGGGCACTTTATTCTTTAGACCTATACCCCAATCTCTGAAAAAGGCCAGTGCAAATATGGCAAAGGTGACACAAAAAGCCTATAACTTGAGAATGCTCACTCTTATCTTCATAATAATTTGCTGCAGTATGAATAGACTGTCTACCCTAAATCACGTAATGTAATTTACCAAAAGAAATACTGTAAAATCATCCTACTTTATGCGGAAACTGTACTTTAGTATGAAGCGCTAGCTGTATTTTCAGGTGTACAAACAATAACATTCAACATGATGCTAGGCTATTGTACTGCATCATTCTGACCAGGACACTGGGGAGTTATGCAATTTGTTTTCCATTAACTTTCTCAAAGCTCCCTTCAGGTGCACAGAGATGGGGTAGCGAGAAGGGGAGTGAGTCAGTGAAACAAGAACTGATCAATTATCAGTTAATTACCAGCGGCTGCCTTATATCTCCAGAATTGTGCTATGAAATGTAAATAATATCTGTCTATCTGTATTTATGGATCTGTCGAGGTGACTCTGTAACTGTGACAGTGTAGCCTTAGCCTACTACAAATGGAACCAAAGGACCCTTTTATAACAATAAACTCTGAGACTGTACAAATGGACTTTTATGGGTCCATTTGGTTGTATTTGTACACTCTCAGTTAGCACATTACATTCTCCAAATCATTATATGTCGCACCTCACGCACAGCTGTTGGTGGGGGTCCGCGGTAGTCTACATGGGGGTCCGCTGTTACAGTGACTCAACTGAGACTGAAATGTGTTACTGTTACCCATTAAATCAGCGGGTGTGCTCTGCTCTCATGCAGATCTACACACTGTTTTGCTGAAATTAGTTAGCCTAAAGAATTCTGAGGCATCATGGCAGCGGCGCCGCTTGTACGACCGTTTAGACGCTGGCTAAAGTGTCTGATTGTGTAGAGACGCGGCAGCCAATCAGAACTACTGTCAGTATGACTAGCATGTCGATCTGTCTAGCAGCTTTACAAGCCGCTGGTAAAAGGGTAGTCGATTAACTTTTTTCGTCATAGTTTTTTTGTGGATTTAAAGAACACTGTCTATCTAATCTGTCGCCATCAGAAACACAAGGTAGAGTTGTTCTACAAACTTCGCCATGTGATGACGGAGCTGATTGACCTGAGGAGACAGCTGCTGTCTGGTCACCTGACCCAGGACCAGAGCCGGGAGGTCAAGAGACACGTCACTGTGCGCCTGG
>NC_137863.1:23262613-23490113 GCF_963924005.1 Protomyctophum bolini
GCGATTAACAAAAATCCTGCTGCACATTGCCTCATTCGAATCCTAATGAATCAAAGAACCGCATTCTACTTCGTCAAAAAACGGGGGTTTCGCTTCCAATCGCACTTGATTTCGATTCGGTGCAGGTGTGAATGCAATCCGCAGCAAATAAAGGAAATGAAGCAAGCTATGTGGCGGATGAGGAGCTAAACACTGATATATAATATAGGGATATAAATTTTACGCAGCGCAAAGATGCCCGTTACCGTGGATAGACGTGGGCATTGAAATACGAGGATGAGTACATTAATCAATTGCTTAAGGAAACAAATAAAAACACTGTAGTGTACAGAATATTCAGTCCGTCTGTGCGTAAACATGGAGTGTTGTCACTGCTGTCACTGTGTGGAGAGGGAGAGGGGACTTTCTTCATCTCGATAAACTTGTAAACGTCCGAGGTCGGATTAATTTTGTGCTGCTGTCTGCGCTGTGCCTCCACATGCCCAAAAGAACATTGTGTGCGTATGTGCAAGCACACACACTATGCACACAAGAGTGAGAGAGAGAGAGAGCGACGTCTAGTTACCCTAATTTTACGTCCTAACTATTACTCGAAGTATAATTTTAAAACCATAGATTTCACTGTGTAGTTTATGAATTGAACACATTGATAAAGTTCCCTGTTGCTGCGAATGACAGCGCAGTGTGAAGGCAAAGGCAGCAAATTAAATATGCAAGGATGATGCAACGAACTGATGCATCGACTCTACTGAAGTATAGATGTGAATATGACCTTATTAAGATCCAGCACTGAACAAACACAAGGCAGAGTTTAAATGAAATAGTCACTTGGAGCTCACCACCCAACCTGGCTCAGCTGGTGATGGCAGCCTTGGCAGGTGATGGCACTCAGGGCAATCAGAGTCAGAGGAGTAGGACTTGGAGAGACAGAGGAAATCATGGGCAAATTGGGAGGGGCTCAGGACGTGTGACCATGACAAGAATCCACAAAAAAATACAAATTGTTGCGAGTGTGTTTTGGGTTAGTGTTCCGGTTTTACCCCTTTACTTATGTAAAAAAAAAAAAAAAAGGGTAGCCTACTTCTTCCATCACTGTTAATAACACATAGGCCACCTAATGAGGATGCATTAATAATGCATTGACAGTGGTAAAGACGCTAGGAGCATGAAATGCTAATGGTGCTAAGTTTGCCTTGAAGTGACAGCTGAGATGCTGCACGCACGCACGCACATGGCTGTGCGCAAGGTGTGTATGTGTCTTACTCTGTCCACATGGGGTGACAGTGGGAACAGTGGGAGCTGACATTTCTCCACATGACTCCTCTCTCCACTGCAATAATTACGCCCCATGCAGACAGCATCATAGATTGCCTCATAAATGTTTGGTCGGCTCTCTTTTTATGCAATATACCCTTTATTAGTTCTGCTATTAGATGATGTGTTGCTGCTGTGACCTACTGTATACAGTACAGTAGTATTTTAATCTGACGATGTGGTGCTGCTGTGACCTACTGTATACAGTACAGTAGTATTTTAATCTGACGATGTGGTGCTGCTGTGACCTATACAGTACAGTAGTATTTTAATCTGACGATGTGGTGCTGCTGTGACCTATACAGTACAGTAGTATTTTAATCTGACGATGTGGTGCTGCTGTCATTTCCTGGGTCGTTCTGAAAGGGGGTGGGACTGCGACGCTCTATAGCTGACACCAACTCAGAACGCCTGCATTGCCATCCTCCACTCCCACCAGTGTTGCCATATCCGCTTATTAAGCGACTTTGGCCTAACGTTTTCCTGTCGCTTGTTAATATTGGTAGTTGTGGCTTCCACCTCATGGTTCCCATCTGGCAGCTCTACCGGCCACTCTACCCCTGAGCCACTACCACTGTTATTTGGGCTTGCTTCCTAAATGTTATCATAGACATAGAGAAATGGTTGCTTATTTCTATTGCGTAATCTAGCAACAGTGGCTGTCACGTGTATCTACACGGCAAGGATGTCTAATTTAGACATCCCAATTAGAGCCACTAGAGGCGACATGGTACACAGATCCTACAAATGGTCTTTTAAGTGGGTGCCGTCGTCTGACGGCAGATCTCGCGGGCGGCAGATCTCGCGGACGTCCTCTGACGTTGATAATAAAGTAGATTTTCCTCTGATTTGTTTCTCTGAAAAATCTAATTGAAGATTTTTTTTATATAATTAGGATACTTGTGATTTGTTGGTGTTTTCGATCATATATATTTTTTACACGTTTTTTTTACGAGAAAGAAAAAGCTTTTTAGGACGTTTGGGACTATAACAATTACAATTTACAATGTAGGCATTTAGTGGACGCTCTTAATCCAGAGCGATTTACAAAACCTCCCTATATCACATGTGTCTTTTCTTTGTTAACGAGTAAAAAAAAGAGCATGTTTTGAGGATGTGTGGACTATGACGTTTCTTCTTTCCTTTTCAGTGAGAGGTTTATGGTGAGACTGAACAAGAATGGAGGCCCTAAGAACCCAGAGAAGCTGGACAGGCTATGTGCTCTGTTTACGGTCAGTTGACACGCACACGCACGCACGCACACACATGCACGCACGGCCCGTGGAGTTAAGGCCCGGACCGGCCTGGGCCTGTTGTGGTACCACAGTTTTAAAGCCCGACCCGACCTGACCCGAAGCCCGACATCTTTTAATTAATTTATTATTTCTAGCATGCGCGCCGCTTTATTGGTGCACGCAGGCACTCACTCTCAGATGCGCTCTGATAAACCCACATTAAGAACAAGAAGTCAAGAACACACACATCACACTAAAAAGTACTTAATTGTAGTTGTATAAATGCTGCACTCTGTGCACTGTCAATCAGCAGTGCTCTACAGTGCATAATAATTAGGAGAGAGAGAGAGAGAGAGAGAGAGAGAGAGAGAGGTGCGCACGGAGAGACAGAGAGATAGAATGTAATGTATAAAACACGTTTGTTAAAAGTCTTTACCAGATTTTTGTGTGAGTTGGGGGGGGGGGGGGGGGGGGGGCTTGGTGGGGTTGTTTTCACGCCACAATGTCGTGGACAGCAGTATGCTGCCGAAGCAAGTCCAGTCTGGGTGAAATTCACATCGGGAAAAACCAAATTCGGTACTTTATAACACCCCAAATTAAAAGTAAACAACCATATTGGATGAACCCCGACCATACACATGTTTTCTGCAATTGTGCTAAAATACAACCTTTCTAGGTGATAATGCATACAGCCATATGTGAGGTAATAGGATACGACATTCCATGTTCTTGTCTTGTCTTGTATCTGGGTCATATAGAAGAATCTGTACCTGGTCAAAATCCTCTTAGCTGCTAGGAAAAAAGCGATCGTAAAGAACTGGCTCTAGACTGACATACCAGAATATAAACAATGGCGAACCATCATGGACAATATTGAAGACATGGAAAAGTTGAAATTCAAATTAAGAATAAGAGAAGATCTTTATGAAAAAAGATGGTAAAAATGGTCACTGTATATGAATGCAAAAGAGGTGAATTGTGATAGAGTAAGGAAGAGTTAAAGGTACCCCCAAGTAAAGGTTCTAATTGAGTATACTTTATTTTGATTCGTTTATTTTTTTGTTTTTATTTTGTTTTAATTTCTGGGTCTGTAAACCCCCAATAAAAACAAAGTTGAAGAAAAAAAAGAAATTCACATCGGAAAGTGTATATAACGGCGTGTGAGCCCGGCCCGGCCCTGGGCCCGTTGGTCAGGGACAGACACGCCCTGGCCCGGCCCTGGGCCCGTTGGTCAGGGACAGACACGGCCCGGCCCTGGGCCCGTTGGTCAGGGACAGACACGGCCCGGCCCTGGGCCCGTTGGTCAGGGACAGACACGGCCCGGCCCTGGGCCCGTTGGTCGGGGACAGACACGACCCGGCCCTGGGCCCGTTGGTCAGGGACAGACACGACCTGGCCCTGGGCCCGTTGGTCAGGGACAGACACGGCCCGGCCCTGGGCCCGTTGGTCAGGGACAGACACGGCCCTGGGCCCGTTGGTCAGGGACAGACACGGCCCTGGGCCCGTTGGTCAGGGACAGACACGGCCCGGCCCGTTGGTCAGGGACAGACACGGCCCTGGGCCCGTTGGTCAGGGACAGACACGGCCCTGGGCCCGTTGGTCAGGGACAGACACGGCCCGGCCCGTTGGTCAGGGACAGACACGGCCCTGGGCCCGTTGGTCAGGGACAGACACGGCCCGGCCCTGGGCCCGTTGGTCAGGGACAGACACGGCCCGGCCCGTTGGTCAGGGACAGACACGGCCCGGCCCGTTGGTCAGGGACAGACACGGCCCGGCCCGTTGGTCAGGGACAGACACGGCCCGGCCCTGGGCCCGTTGGTCAGGGACAGACACGACCCGGGACCCGTCAGGTCCCAACGGGCTTGTAGGGCTCTAACATACACATCACAAGTGTCTTTCTCTCTGTCTCTTTGTAGGATCTGAGTAACAAAGACATGAAGAGGGACCTTTACATCATTTCCCACGTTATCAGAACTGGTAAGTACTCATGCACATACGCACACGCACACACGCGCACGTATCTTTTGGTTAAAAATATATATTTGAAGATTTGAAAAATATATATTCAGTATAATTATGAATAGCCAAATTATGAAATATGGTTAAAACGTTTCTGGGGAGGACCGCCAGAACCCCCGAGATGTTCACTTAAACCCCTGAATGGTTATTATAATTAATTACGGGTCATTGCTTGTCATCAAATCAATTTCTGGAGGCCTTTTGTGTTTTAATGCCTGAAACTGTACCCATCATTTTTCAATGCTAGTAAAGCAAGCCTGATAAAAGTATCAAACTCCCAAAATTCACCAGAACACAGGAAATTACATCTCTGTTAAAAAGATCCCAACCTCTGGGATTCTCACAGTCCAATGTTGGCAGCCCTGGGATTACGCTTGCTGTCTCTTCAAGCCAATGAACACATTGAAACTCTTGTCACACTGTATACAGTTGTATGGTCTTTCTCCAGTGTGGAAACACAGGTGTGACTTCAGATTACTTGACTGACTGAAACTGCTTTCACACTGTTTAGTGGAAAGGTTTTTCTCCAGTGTGGACACGCTGGTGTTTCTTCATTGGATTCAATGTCGATGTGGTTTTGCTGTAAATGTCGCTGTCCAATTTACTTCAACTCATCAAGTAGGCTATATTTCCCCTCAGGTCGTATGTTGCTGAATGACAGTAAGAAGGGTCCATCTCACGTCCAGTATCGTCGTCCGTACGGCTGTGCCGTGCTGGCCATGAGCGACGTGCTTCAGACCATCTCAGAGCTCAAGGAAGAGAAGGACTTTGTCCTCAAAGTCTACACGTAAGTATAGTAGGGATGGGCAAAAAAATCGATTCAGTGATACAGTATATTGCAATTTCTAATGACACAATATCAATATCGAATCGCCAAGTTCAGAATCGATTTTTCGATATTTATGTATGTATTTTTCACGTCAGAAAGACTGACTGACGTGTATGCATTGAAGTGTATGATTATTATGTTTAGAATTGTTTTAAAATGTTCTAGTATAATAAAAGCAAAGTAACTTGCAATATCAAATCGAATCTCAATATATTTAACGATCGCATTATAAATCAAATCGGCACCCTAGGTATCGATGTCGTATCGAATCGGGAGGCAAGTGAATCGTCCCACCCCTAAAGTATAGCAACGTTCATCCATGGAGAGTTATGTATGCACTGACAACAGCACTGACGAAGGGCTCGCTTTTCTTTTTTTGTGACCAACTTTTTATTTAAATTTTCTTTAAAAGAACCCCGGGTTAGCACAGACATTACAGGAGAGGGAAACAACAGTGATGTATACGTATAACATAATACATGTTTATTTTTCTAGCAAAACAAATAAAAAGGGCTTGCTTTTCTCTATTCTCCTCTGTTCTATGATTCTATGATTCTATGATTTCCTCCCCTCTGTCTCTCAGGTGTAACAATGAGAACGAGTGGTACCAGATCCATGAGAACATTATACGCAAGTCCAGCACCAAGTACACTGCTCCCAGCAGCAACTACGGTACGATATAAGTACACTGCTCCCAGCAGCAACTACGGTATGATATAAGTACACTGCTCCCAGCAGCAACTACGGTACGATATAAGTACACTGCTCCCAGCAGCAACTACGGTACGATATAAGTACACTGCTCCAAGCAGCAACTACGGTACGATATAAGTACACTGCTCCCAGCAGCAACTACGGTATGATATAAGTACACTGCTCCCAGCAGCAACTACGGTACGATATAAGTACACTGCTCCAAGCAGCAACTACGGTATGATATAAGTACACTGCTCCCAGCAGCAACTACGGTACGATATAAGTACACTGCTCCCAGCAGCAACTACGGTACGATATAAGTACACTGCTCCAAGCAGCAACTACGGTATGATATAAGTACACTGCTCCCAGCAGCAACTACGGTACGATATAAGTACACTGCTCCCAGCAGCATCTATTTCAAATTTGTAGTTACTGATGCAACGCATTGTAAGCACTTTTGGTACTTTAAGTAAATATTTATGCCAATATGTTTTTATTTTTTTTAATTCCGGACTTAAGTAAATGAATGGAGTACTTTTTCCACCACTGCAGATCGACCAGCTCACAATACGGATGCCGGGGTGTAAAGGAGTAGTTCACCCCACAAAACATGACTTATTTTCTTTCAATTACACACCCCTTGAAGCCTTTTATTTTTGTCTCTTTTTTTACTCTTTCCGCTGGTCATGAATACAACGCTTGTGTGTAATTGTACTAATTGATAGAAAATAATTGTAATTGTAATTGTTTGGGTGAACTACACCGTTAAGTGGTTAGCCAGACTGTTGACCTATATCTGAAAAATAAATGCTTGCCAATAGCTTTCTTGACTAAATGGGTTCATAAAGGGAGGCGATCACAGTTGGGGTACCCAGAGGTTCTGGGCGAAAAACTGGGAAAATGAAAATGAGCCAATATGTGGATATGTCTAATTATGGGTGCTGAATCCATTCCAACCAGGAATGGTTTGCATGTTTATATACCGGTAATTACGGGTGACGGGTCGCTCTACGGATCAGATTATTGACGGCGGGTGCGTGTTGTCACAATTGGACCTGTGAAGGCCTCACATCAGTCATGAATGGTTTTGTGCGTGTGCGTGTGTGTGTGTGCGTGCTTCAGGCCTGGTCATCTCCCTCCAGTTGTTCCGTGGAGACATGGAGCAGGTCCGCAGAGACTGTCCGCTCATCTTCAGCAGAGGAGTGGCCGTCACACGCAAGCTGGGCTTCCCCGATGTCATCATGCCAGGTGAGGATCACATGATACACATGCACCAATAGAGTACCAGAGTCTGACGTCAATCGCTTCCGTTACCAGCCCTGGGTCACAGGGTGCCTTTCTCCAAAAGGGGATTTTGTTTCCACCAGAAAAAAATACTCTTAGTTACTCCACTGCGCCTTCTACCGAAATTGCCCAGAGAATTGCCTCATAGAGTATATTTTTCGGTAAAATAAAATCACTTTCTGGCCAAAAAGTACCGTTTATACGTGTGGTGGGGCGATCAGAGTGCTTCCACTATGGAAAGTAGGCTTTCTAATGACACAACCCGCCTTTGTTTTGGTGAGTAGCAAAAACGTAAAAGACGAGAGGCTGGTCTGCATTCATGTGAGCGGCGGAAGTCGAGATTAACATAGCTCTAAATGCAACGCATTAGAGCTATGGACCAGAGCTAGTCCCTCCCTAACATTTTTGTCTAGTTTTTATTTGTTGGCGAAATTGTCAATATATTTAGGTCGACAAACATGTTTTTGTCATAGTTTTTGTCGACACTGACGCACGTCGCACGCACACACTTACAGTACTTTGCCCAATGCTTTGGAAGTAAGTAACTGTTACTGTACGTCCTTGGTCTGATTCTCAGGTGACGTCCGTAATGACCTGTACCTGACCCTGGAGCGCGGGGACTTTGAGAGAGGAGGGAAGAGTGTCCAGAAGAACATAGAGGTCACAGTCTATGTCCTGTACGCTGATGGAGACATACTGAAGGTACAGACATGCTACTATGTGTCCTGTGTAGACTGATGGAGACATGTTAGAAGACCTTGTATTGAACTGTACTTCCCTGACGTCGCGCTATGAGTTTGTAGTTTAGTTTTTTTTAATGGGAACAACCCAAACATCTTTATCGTTGCTTCTGGGGGTCCCTGGAACAAAGACAGGCAGGCAGGCAGGCAGGCAGACAGACAGGCAGGCAGGCAGGCAGGCAGGCAGGCAGACAGGCAGGCAGGCAGGCAGGCAGGCAGGCAGGCAGGCCTAGCAGGCAGGCAGGCAGGCAGGCAGGCAGGCAGGCAGGCAGACAGGCAGGCAGGCAGGCAGACAGGCAGACAACCAGACAACCAGACGGGCGAATGGGAGGATGTTGAAACATGTCTGTGTGGAATGAAGCAGTCAGCAGTCCTAACGTGTTCTAACCTCTACTTGACCCCCGCCAGGGCTCAGCATGTGAATAAATGGCCTGTAGTCTCGCTGTTTCCTCCTGCTGGTGTCGGAAGCAATAATGCTCTATTCAAGTGGATGGGTTTTTGGCCGAACTTTACACAGGATTTTATTACCTTAATAAACATTGTCATGCTTCCGGTCGCTAGTTTAAATTTTACTTTCAGTCACCATGATAAGTGTTTTGCGATAATGGCGCCATTAATTTTTTTAAATCGATGATAAAATAGGGCATGATGTAGAAGGGGAAGACTCACCCATTGACCCGCCCCCCACTCTGGTACCAACCAATAGCATTCATTCCAATTCCATTTCAGACCATCATGTCACAATAGAAAGATAGGCTTCGTTTACGGTCTGTAAAACCAGCACGGGAGGCTGTCCATTAATTTTTTTCAGTCTACGCTCGAACCAACCTAGCTCAGTGGCCTTGTGGTTAGAGTGTCCGCCCTGAGACTGGGAGGTTGGGGTTCGATCCCCGGCCGGGTCATACCAAAGACTCTGAAAAATGGGACCCAGTGCCTCCCTGCTTGGCACTCAGCATCAAGGGTTGGATTGTAAGTCCCTGCGGCATACTAGCCTCATGTCCAGGGTGTGTACAGTACTTCAAGCTGCCTCACTCTACAGAAACAGGAGATGGGTCTCATGGCTCGGCAAGGCTTACTTGACCCAAACTCATAGAAACAGACAACATGATTGTAATCTCATGTTTAAACATTTTAATTGCACATAATAAAACAGTACAGATAATGCCCCTAATTAGCTAGCCTGGTAGGGCATGTCTGTGCCCAGGCAGGCACTAGAGTGCACACGCACGTACGTATACACACACACGCACAGACACACATACACACACACACACACACACACACACACACACACACACACACACACACACACGCACACACACAGCTGTCAGACTACCGCAGCCGGCGCCTGGGACTTCCTCCTGAGGGACTTGAAGGTGAGTTTGGAGGCGATGGTCTTGGACATGAGGAGACACAGGAAGGGGTCCAGACATGCGTGGATGCAGCAGAGACAGACGACCCCCCGGTAGTAGCGGTACAGACGGTGGTCTCCGGCGACCGCCAGGCGGGCGTAGTGTGCCGCGTGGAGCACCGCGGCCGGGGCGAAGCACAGCAGGAAGATGAGGAAGACCAGGAAGCTGACCCTGACGAAGGGCGCCCAGTGGCGCCGCCCCCCGGAGGTGGTGGACAGGTGGTACACCATGGCCCCCTGGGACAGCACGCATGCCACGAAGGGCAGCGTCACGCCCACACACACCAGCGCCAGCCTGGAACAACAACAGGGATGAGTTTATAGTTATACACACACCAGCGCCAGCCTGGAACAACCACGGGGATGAGTTTATACACACACCAGCGCCAGCCTGGAACAACCACGGGGATGAGTTTATACACACACCAGCGCCAGCCTGGAACAACCACGGGGATGATTTTATACACACCCCAGCGCCAGCCTGGAACAACCACGGGGATGAGTTTATACACACACCAGCGCCAGCCTGGAACAACCACGGGGATGAGTTTATACACACACCAGCGCCAGCCTGGAACAACCACGGTATGAGTTTATCCTCGCCCACACACACCAGCGCCAGCCTGGGACAACAACTGGGATGTGTTTATCGTCGATACGGCGTAGCCTCGGAGACCGCAGGCGTTTGGTTTTCAAAAGAAAAGAGCCAGTCCTACCCAGCGAGGCCTGCATGGGGACTACCGGTTTGGTTCCTGGACAACTTCCTGTAAATAACGTTTTCATCCACGGCACCACCTGAATTATTATTGTTGTTACTTTGTAGCAAATTACATTGATGTCATATTACGCTAGGTAAATATCTAAATCTTTCCCTCTAACATACAGGACAGGAATGACAATGATATTTGCAAAGCGCAGTCGGTCACGAAGTGATTCTGAAACGTTTTCATCCCAAGGAACCACCCAAAAACATTTCTTTGGCCTTAACCCCATCTGTAAATGTGTTGTGCCTGGGACCTCCAGAAGTAAAGATTTGAGTTAAAATGCTCGTTTAAAAACATAATGATATAGATTATTATTTTATAATAAGTATACTATGTGTACTATAAGCTATAAACTCGCAGCATGGTCGCAACCTGAAAACGCTCAGGACAAGCAGTACCTGTAGGGCACCAGCAGGGCGTGCTGTGGGCTGTCCCGCAGGGGGAGCACGTCGTGGCAGGTGGTGATCCCACCCAGACGGGGGATGCGGTAGCTCTGGTGCACCAGGAGCTCAGGGACCACGGAGGCCCCGAACAGGAGCCACACCGCCAGGCAGGAGCCCACCGCCAGGGCCGTCTTGGGCAGCCGGCGGTAGAGGAAGGGCCGCGCCACGGCCAGGTAGCGGCTCATGCTGATGCAGGCGATGGTGTGGGCGGAGCAACACACATTCCAGTAGAAGGAGGCGGTGGCCAGGCGGCAGGCCGCCTCCCCGAACACCTGGAGGAATGATCACATGACCACGTGAAACCAAACACCTGGATAGAATGATCACATGACCTGCACGTGAAACCAAACACCTGGATAGAATGATCACATGACCACATGAAACCAAACACCTGGATAGAACGATCACATGACCTGCACATGAAACCAAACACCTGGATAGAATGATCACATGACCACGTGAAACCAAACAGCTGGATAGAATGAACACATGACCATGTGAAGCCAAACAGCTGGATAGAATGATCACATGACCACATGAAACCAAACAGCTGGATAGAATGATCACATGACCACATGAAACTAAACACCTGGATAGAATGATCACATGACCACATGAAACTAAACACCTGGATAGAATGATCACATGACCACATGAAACTAAACACCTGGATAGAATGATCACATGACCACATGAAACTAAACACCTGAATAGAATGATCACATGACCACGTGAAACCAAACAGCTGGATAGAATGAACACATGACCATGTGAAGCCAAACAGCTGGATAGAATGATCACATGACCACATGAAACTAAACACCTGGAACAGCCCGATCTCACCCAAACACGGTGAAATAGCACGGATTGGCCGTACACATACACGTCTAGAAAACACCAAAATACTGCTACTGTTTTGACTGCGATGGAGGCGTAGATTTCACTGTCTCTCGTAGCTCAAGTTTTGCTTTCCTGTATAATATTAATATGTTGTCAGTGCCGTGCATGTTGGCTTTGCGCCGCCAATGCGTTCACGGATCACAACAAACTCAACAAGAACAGCACAGTTAAAAAGGTGCAATCGTGGCTTAAAAATGTGTGGAATACACGTGTGGAAGACTAGGAGAATATTTTGACTAGCAGCACTGCATGTAAAAACTGAAGTGGTGGATGTCTCGGACGGACCACAGCACTATTGCTCCAGGAGCGCCAGTGAAATGACAGGCCGGTATTGTGGTCCCAGCACAAATTGGTGCCGTTCTTTGTCAAATGGCAAAAACCCACCAATTAATATGACTCGGAAACTGGGGTTCAACATAACTGGAGTGGGGCGGAGGAGTCGCCTATACAGACATGAATTAAAACCATTTCAAACTGCACATCTTACAGTGTAATATAATAATAATAATAATAATAATAATAACCCAGTCATTGTGGTTGAGATGGTAGTGCACCCTGAGGCCCAGTGAGCAGAGCAGCAGCAGGTCGGACAGCGCCAGGCTGAGGTAGAGCACCTAGTCAAGAGATATGAAAAACATCTGAGAATAAACGCCTTACGAGGAAATGCCTTCACCAAAGTGTTTGTAAAGGTGTCTAGAACTGTGCTCTCTTCTCTGTTTCCCGCGGTCAGCACCTGCCCACTATTGATGTGCGCTCCTACATATTTGTTTGTAAAGGTGTCTAGTAACACATATCACAGATTCTGAAATTCACTTTCCCTAAAGGGGGAATCTGTAACAGCTGATGAAAATTGGGGTAGGCCTATACAGTACCATTAATAACTTTATGTAGGCAAAATGTACAAAAACTTTAACAAGCCTGTTTGACCCGTGTCAAACTAGGGTTTTTTCATGATTCTGAATCCATTGAAGCACTTTTCTTTGCACGAAAAACCCTCTTTGGGCTAAAAATAGCCATCAGCATCATGAGAAATGTGATGACTTGGAAAAGTGGCTATGGTCGTTTTTAGCCCATATAGTGTTTTCCGTGCAAAACTAAATGCTTGCAATGAATTCAGAATCATAAAAACCCCTAGTTTGACCCGTCACATGCTACTTAAAGCAGAATTAAAAATGTTAATTGTTGCCTGCATATATAGGTTAATGATAGCCCAACTTTCTGCAGCTGTCACAGATTCCCCTATAGGAAAACTGAATTTCAGTCTTTGTGAGACGTGTGTTACTAGAGTAGACACCTTTACAAACACATTGGTGAAGACAGCTTCTTAATTGGTCCTCACTGCACTAACCGTGGTGGAGGACAGGTTCTTAATTGGTCCTCACTGCACTAACTGTGGTGGAGGACAGGTTCTTAATTGGTCCTCACTGCACTAACTGTGGTGGAGGACAGGTTCTTGATTGGTCCTCACTGCACTTACTGTGGTGGAGGACAGGTTCTTAATTGGTCCTCACTGCACTAACCGTGGTGGAGGACAGGTTCTTAATTGGTCCTCACTGCACTAACCGTGGTGGAGGACAGGTTCTTGGTCCTGGCGCTCCGGGAGGTTCTGGACTTGAGGAACAGCAGGATGTAGAGGTTGGAGGGGATACCCAGCGCCATGGCCAGGACGTAGGCCGCGGGGATGAGGCACGTGCTCAGGACCCCCGCCGCGTAGCCCACCGCTGGGTTGCCGGTGTCCACCTCCAGCCAGGGCGCGGTGGGGGTTGGGGTGCTGCAAGGTTATTCGAGATAACCAAAATTAACCAAATAATAAGCAAAACGAAAATTGAAAAAACAATTTCGGTAACTGAAATTAAAAAGGTGCATAAAGGTGAACATCTACACTAATAATTGTGTGTGCCGCAGCCTCTGCCTCAGCTCATGGCTTCACATTGCGGCGTTCAGAGTATGGGTTTTATGCAGTTCAGACTATAGGTTTTATGGGTATAAAAGTATCCCATAGTCTTAGAGGCAGGCAGCCTAAAGACGAGGCAGCCAATCATGAAAAAGTGTCCACTACGGTCACTACTATAGGTAGTAGCAAATGTAGTTCATTTGATTTTCAAGCACCTGCACAAAAAACTACAATTAAAAAAATTAACTGTAACTACTGTAACTGTATTGTGTGTTTATAAGACTATATAACTATAAGCCTAACTGAAAGTATAGACAAAATGCCTTTTGTTTTTGTCAATAAGCTTTTTGGGAGGATATGAAATATGAATCTATTTATTTTGCTGTACCAGTTTTACACCAGCTGTCGGCACCTTGCGGTCTGTGACGCAAAACTAAAACCAACATTAAAACAAATAGGCTAAAAACTAACAAACTATTAGGATTTACAAAAATAAAAACTAGCAAATCCACTTTAGAAATGGAAGAAATGTCAAAATGAACTAAAATTTTAACTAAGATGAAATGAAAAATCCCAAACTATTGTAACCTGGAGGGGCGGGCTCTGTCTTTGGGGAGATGATGGTCGCCCCCCAGCAGGGAGGGGGGAAGGGTGGAGTCGTCGTCGTCGGTGGATTTGGGGAGTTTTCCGTTGAAGGTCTTCGGGTCGAGTACACCGCTGGTGTTTGTCATGCTGCTGTTATGACATCCTCTCTGTCTGTCGGTGTCGTTTTTTTGATTGATTGATTGAATGTAAACGGCATAATGGTACAGTCAGACACAAATATCAAACAAATCAACAACTACAAAAACACTCTTTTCTATGGGATCTACAGTAGGCATGTAACAACAATGTATCGGAAATCGATTAAAATGAATGCAAAAATGCAATTTAAATCTCAATTTTAAATTTGAACTAAGAAAAGAAGAAAATACAGGATCTTTGTAAAATAATTGATTAAAAAATGAGTTTTCAGTCATTTGCTACTGTAAGATAAGAAAATTAAAAGAGAAATAACAATGGTTTTGTGTGAGAGAAATACAAAAATATATGTTTTGGTCGTTTGTGAAAATCACTGGGAAATTTGTGGAGGTATGCCCAAATGACCACCGATTATGCTCCAAAAGGGTGAAAACGTATTTCACCAGACCTTTAACACTTGCTAATAACGTGTATACACGTCCTCTCAATAAAAAACACTTGGTGCCTCGGAAGTGTAGGATACGACAGGAAGCACGCAAATCTCCAGAAATTCTACAGGTGCTGGTCAAAAATACGTACAATGAAAAAGGAAGGGATGTCCGCACACTGAGTTGTAGCTCCCAGTGTGCTCCCAGTTTCGACCTATGTGGGTCTTCGCCTCGGAAGTGTATACACGTCTTTAGGTCCTTTTTAATGATATAAAACGGGATCGTGGCAATCCATTTTTTGACAGCTTCCGTTGCTAGGCAACGCATTGCACAGAGCTCCCGGACATGTGTGGGTATGGAGGTGTCACTCACTGTAGATCAGTAGTTGGACAGCTCTGAGGGTATGGAGGCCACTGTCCTTTATCCAGACGTCTGTTCTGTCTGTTCTGTCTGTTCTGTCTGATGCGTTCCTTATCCACACCTTCTGGAAAGACACACAACACATGGCCCGTCACGTTTTCCTGTTTTCTCCAGTGGTGGTAAAAGTACTCACATGTTTTACTTAACCCATTTTGTACTGAGTCAGATTCTAAAAATGCCTTCTAAATCCTGACCTAAGTTTTCTGAAAACTTCAAATATTTATGTAGCAGCATCAAAAATATATATTTTTTGAATACTGTAGTATAACCCAAGAGGGATTCCCATCCAGAATGGGTTAAGTAGAAGTATCAATACTGACATGAATAAATACTCTGTTACAAGTAAAAGTCCTGTATTTTCAAACGTATTAAAGGCGTAGTGAAATGAAAAAGACGTTTTTCACACTTCTAGACCATATCCGTGGTCATCATATGGGCATACCTAACAATGGATGCCAAAAAAATGGGAAAATTCTCATTTCTGTGTGTTTTTATATCAAAGGTCTATAAAAACGATTGTTTTATTTATTTATTAAAACGAAAACGTGCTGCGTGATGACGTGTAGAGATACGCATCGATAAAAGCCAATAAAAATGAAGCTCACCCGTTTAATTCCCCATATCTGCGCATCCGTCCAACACAGCTGCTCATGATTACAGAAATCCTCCGTTTTTATTCCCATTCAAGATAACATCCAGACAGTGTATTACTCGGTTTCAACTTAATCATCACGCTAAAATATGTATCTGAAAACATTATAGGGTAGAAATAAGCCACATAACAGTAAACATGCACGCACGTGCACACACAAACACACACACACACACACACACACACACACACACACACACACACACAAAGTGCAGTGGAAGAATGCAGAGCGAGAGAAACAGTGAGGGGGAGAGAGATAGAATAACACGGTGACATCGCATCTAATCAACTCCTAGTGAAGCAGGGACCTACTGTATACATTAAACTTTTTCAAAATAATGATTGAATCGGGGATCATCCTCACTGCTGCTGCTCTAATTTGAAAATAGCCGATCTACAAGATCACAATGCGTCGCGACTCGCGATGTGATGCATTGTGAGCTAGTACAGTAGATCTGTCATTGTATACATTTGAAAACTTGAAATGGGACATTCTGCATGATGAGTTGTACTTTTAGTACTTTAAAGTGCAAGACCACTTTGGTAGAGGTTTGAATTGTGTTACCTTGCCATGATGTAACTGCAAATTTAAAAAAACAATGCTCCAGTGATTAGAAATTGATAATTCAAAATATGCTCCTCAGCTGAAACAGCTCTCAAAGTCACTCTTTTAGTACATAAACAAACACAAAGTTGCCTTTTTTATGTTAACTTGTTAACTTCCTGTTGATTTTACTATTTGAAGATCATGGCAAAGTAACTACCGGTACACAACCCAAACCTCTACCAAAGTGGTCACTTTAAGTCCATGGATACCAATACTTTTGTAGTTTTACGCATGTACATTTTGAATTCTGAACATGAACTTGTAACAGAGTATTTCTACAGTGTAGTATTGGTACTTTTACCTAAGTAACAAATGTCAGTACTTTGTCCACCACTGCACACCAGACACTTACCGTTGCCTGCGTGTGTCCATGGCAGCGCCATCAGACACACCACCAACACACCAGATACAAGCTTAGCCATTTGAGTCCTCGCTCAATGATAAAGTACAGTATAGATTCTCTCCAAGTTATTCCTCAGTTAATGAGCAGCATATGAACGATATCAACATTCCAGTATAGATTGACTCCAGTGAGTATTCCAGGAGTTTGTGTTCTCGTCCATGGCTGTAGGGTGTGTGTTCACGTGACTCTGCTCTGCTGTAGTGTAGTGTTGACGCTAAATCCACTCTGTGCTGACAGCGGTGCGACCGCCTGTATGCCTGTCTGTCTGTCCCTCCCTGCCGGAATGAGAGCTCTGTATATTGCGTGCGTGCGTGCGTGCGTGCGTGTGCGTGTGCGTGTGCGTGCGCGCGAGTGTGAGTGTGAGTGTGTGTGTGTGTGTGTGTGAGTGTATGTGTGTGGGCGAGTGTATGTGTGACTCTGTTTCCTGCTCAGTGAGACATAGGGAACATTAATTCATGATGTCTGCATCAGTCAGTCAGTGTGTTTTCTGACTAACACTGCTCTCTCTCTCTCTCTCTCTCTCTCTCTCTCAGCTGTATGCATAGGCCTGCTCTTATGTAACGAACCTTTTCATGCTTGGTTTAAAGGATGATCTCTGTCACTCATACAGCAATAGATTTGTTGGGACATGTTCCACAGACACTGTGCTGACACAGCAATACACTTTAACAAATTCATAAAGAAGTCATGATTAATTGATTGATTGATTATAGTATATTTATTTTGCAAAAAGTTTGCAAAAAGTGCAGATAGTTATACATTATTGCTAAAAGGATAACCCAAAAACATGTGGTCATTTAATACTAATAATAATAATGAAGTAAAAACTAAAATATAGTAGAAAAGTGTGCACTCCT
Organism: Protomyctophum bolini; assembly: GCF_963924005.1. NCBI lineage: Eukaryota > Metazoa > Chordata > Actinopteri > Myctophiformes > Myctophidae > Protomyctophum > Protomyctophum bolini. The sequence goes on from NC_137863.1 coordinate 23,280,254, forward strand.
TAAGGCCCAAAACACACCATTTGCAACTAGTTGCATGTTGCAAGGAGTTGCATGGCGAATCATTTGTGTGGTTTGGCCCGAGGCTCACACATAGTTACTCCAGTTTTGAGGTGATAACCTACTCACCGCGGTGGGAAAACTAGCTGTTCACGGACACAGACGGATGGACAGGAGTTAAATCATGATACATGTTGATTGTATGACCTATGGTTCAGTTAAGTGGGGCTTTTATAGCGTCACCATGAGGCCGATTTGAAACAATGAATAAAGGATAAAGTAAGATTCTTGGGCCACAGTCATTTGATGATCAGTCCGGTTTTGTTTTCCGGACTGTGTTTATTCTGTTGTTGTGTAACTTCCTTCCTGGTGTGTCCCATCACCCCCCAGGCCCCACGTTTCCTCACCCCTCCTGTTTGTAATGTGGGAGCTGGCGAAAACTTCTGGGAACTCTGACTACCCCCCACGCAGACATGCACGTGTGCACCCACGCACACACAGTGATATAAATAGCCTGAGAAGTTGAGAACTGACGTTCCAAACAGGCCAGATAAACACCATTTGTGGTTGTGATTTTCTTCACTGCCGGGGGGGGCAGTAATGTGCCAACCACCCCTCTCTGTGTGTCTCTGACTCTGTCTCTTTCTGACTCTGTCTCTCTCTCTCTGTCTCTCTCTGACTCTGTCTCTCTCTCTCTCTCTCTGTCTCTGTCTCTCTCTGACTCTGTCTCTCTCTCTCTCTGTCTCTCTTTCTCTCCTCCCAGGATTGCATCAGTCTGGGTTCTGGAGAGCCCAACATCGCAGAGCACCGTTCCTTTGTCCTCTACCACAACAACAGTCCTCGGTGGGGCGAGGTGCTCAAACTGCCCATTCCCATAGACCGCTTCAGGGGCTCACACCTGCGCTTTGAGTTCAGACACTGCTCCAGTGAGTATGTCACTCACAGCCCATCGACAGTACAAGCGCTGCGCTGTGAACTTTATACATTTCCTTTAACCACTTTTGTGTTTAAGTGGTTAAAGTAAATCTATGAATTCTAGGAATCCCTGTATGTCCGTCCGTATGCATGTCTGCTTGTCTGTCCACATACCACCACTGCCGAACCACTCATCAGATCAACTTCACACTTGGTGGGTGTATTTTTGAGGACCCAAAACGACTGCAGCTTCAAGTGTGAAGCAGTGTTGATTTTGATGACTAAAACTATGACGAAAAATGTTCGTCGACTCCCTTTTTTCACTGACTGACTGAATATAAAACTAAGCTACGATGACTAAAACTAAGACTAAATATATTGACAATTTTTATCATTCAACAGATAAAAACTAGACTAAAATGTTAGGGAGGGACTAGTGGAGAAGAGATCCAGTAGAACTAAAAGAGAAGTCATTTTTACCGGTATTTATCTGCTCTGAAGAAGGCTACTGCCGAACCGGGTCAGCGTTCTCAATAAAATATGAGAAATTGCATCTGAGCCATGCAGTCTTGCATATTTTATTTTGGAGTGACGCTTTTTCCACTTTGTTGGTTTATGAGATGTCATTTTATGTTTGGTTGCGCTCCGGTGTTGCACTCTGAAAATAGCAGATCGGCTATTTTCAGCATGCAACCAAATGTAAAATCAAATGTATTCAAATTTATTCAAATTTATTATGACTACGCTAAATAAACATTTGCTGTCAAAATCAACACTGGTGTGAAGTTGGTTGGATAAGCAGTCCTGACCCCCTCAGAACAGGGATTCGTTCCCGACATCACTGTGCTAGAGCAGTGGTTCCCCAACTTTTTCATGTCAAGGATCCCCAAATTGACACTACTCAGCCTGCGGACCCCCATAATGGCATTTCTATCTCTGGGACCCCCAATTGTTATTGTAAAATCACTAACTGTGAGAGTGTACAGATGGATTGTATTTGTACACTCTCAGAGCCGTGCACACACCGTCTGCGAACGCCGTGCGTCAAAACAGCTGCCTCCGTTATTTTCAATGAACCTATCCCACACCGGCTCCGTCCGACGCTCGTTCACGCCTCGCCTGACGCTCCGATACGCCACTGTTCTATTTTTCAGGCGTTGCCGCGTCACTGCGCACCTGGTGTGTGTTGGGCTTTACAGACCCATAAGGGTCCATTTGGTTTCTATAACTATCATTTAGTTGGGGACCGCCTGGAACTCCCTCAAGGACCCCTGAGGGTCCCCGGACCCCAGTTTGGGAACCACTGCGCTGGAGAGAGATACATTGATTTGATACTGATAACATGGTCTGGGTTAATGGAGGTTGTACCTATTGGTCCATAAGCAGAGACACCAGTAAAGGAAGTGTCATTTGGTGTTTTCTGGTTTCACGTGTTCTCATAATTTATTCAGTGGGGCGAAATCGTCAAGATTTGAAACTAATGGTGAATGTCTTTCTTTCTTTCTTCCCGTGCGTGCCAGCCAAGGACAAAGGTGAGAAGAAGCTGTTTGGCTTCTCCTTCACTCCCCTGATGAGAGAAGATGGGACTACGCTATCGGACGAGAGCCATGAGCTCTACGTCTATAAGGTCAGGGCATGATGTGTTTGTGTCTCTCTCTCTCTCAAGTGGCCCAAGTTCTTTCCAAAATGGCGTGTGTGCATAGAGACCATTCTATAATTTATATTATTCAATTTCTATATTCTTTTTCCGACTCCCTCTGTCCTCAGTGTGATGAGAACAGCACCTTCACCAACCATGCGTTGTACCTGGGACTGCCCTGCTGCAAGGAGGACTTCAACAGCTGTCCCAGCATCCCCTCCAGCCTGGTGTTCCAGCGCAGCGCCAAGGAGACCCTGTGGATCTGCACACAGCTGTCCTCCACCAAGCTCACGCAGAACGGTACAGAAATACTCACAGCTTTTATCCCCTATGACGTGATTCTCAACCTTTTCAGGTTGTGACCTCCCAAAATAATCATTTCAACCCCCCCCCCCCCACACACACACACACACACACAAGCACAATGTAGGAGTCTAAACTCCTACCGTCCAAAACGGTTTGTTTTTAGGATTCAAATTCAAAAGTAGTCAAAACATGTCGCTTCGTGCCACGTTTCGAGCTTGCGCCAAATGGCGCAGATAATGCAGAGGTAAATTATTCCCAAGAATGGCACATAATCGCGCAAAGTTCCGTAATTTCGCAACTTTTCTCATGTTTTGCATATTTAATTTCACAATTTTCACTTTTTTTTTTAATCGCATATTTTTCAACTTTCCACAATTTAACCGCAAAACCTGCATATTTCATCACAAAATCAAGGATTTTAGCCTGCACAATCAAGGATTTTGTGTGTTGTCTTCTCAGTGGACCTCCTGGCTCTGCTGAAGTGGAAGGTCCACCCAGAGAGGGTCATGGACATCCTCAGTCGCCTCAGACACGTCAGCGGAGAGGAGATAGTCAAGGTGAGGACCAGGGGCCTCCAGGAACAGCAAGGCATTGTGGGAGGAAGACAGTCTGCATGCATGTGGGACTCCCTCTTTCTCAGGTGTTTCGCCTCGATTGCGTCTAAACCCTAACATTTAACTTCACTAAAAACTATGCCTAACCCTAACCTTAAACCTAACCTCACAGAAATGATGCCTGGGCAAAACACAGTGGAAAGATATCCTCCCGTATGCATGTGGGGCCTGTCAAAATGATTACATAAATTATTGTCTAATAGCAATTATTTGAGATAAACGCAATTATTATAATTTTTTTGCATAATCATCAGTCATTTCCATGGTGAAAAATCTTCATATATTTTCAGAAATAGAAATATAACCAATATGCAAGTAGACGCGTGTGTGGACCATCTGTGATGCTGTGTATAAATGTTACAGTTTCTCCAAGACATCCTGGACACGCTGTTTGCCATCCTTGATGACAACACAGACAAGTACGGCCCGCTGGTCTTCCAGTCACTGGTAAGTGTGTGTGTGTTGCAATGTTTCCCAGTGTCGCTCGACACATTTTTATGGGTCCCTTTATTTTTTTGTTTCCTACATTTAGTTTTTAATTATTATTTAAAAACATTCCCAACGATTCAGTAATTTCATGAAGAAATAAAATAAAAATCTAAGAAATTCCATAAATTAGAAAACAAATGTTTAAGAAGTAGTGAAAATAGCCGATCTACAAGCTTACAACGCGTCACCTTGTGCCGTGTTGTGAGCTTGTATACTGTAGATCTGCTATTTATAGTATTTTCACTATTTTGGGTCACAGGCTAAAAGATTTGGGAACCACTGTGTTAGGGTGACCAGATGTCCCACTTTGCATGGGACAGTCCCACATTTCCATGACCTTTCAGGCGTCCCACAAATTGGGACGCTGTCCCACATTGTGACTGGCAGGCGCTCTGTTCAAATGCGTGCTTTAAACCTATCCCCCTAATAGTTGGCTTTCTGTTGTCTCTCTCGTTGTCTCTTCTTTCCTGCGAGATGTGTTTATAAGCCTGTTAAAATATCCCTTAGTCCAGGGGTTCTCAACGTTTTTGGCTGGGGACCCCCGGAAATGCTTCAGCCGCATGTCTTGCGACCCCCACACCGCCCCCCTCCCCACCCCCCAATACAAATTGACCACTACAATAACCTTTTTTTTTTTTAATACTGTTTTTATTAGGCATTTTTTGTATTACAGTTTCAGAATATTATCGACAATGATAAGTAATTCAGTAAAATAAAAATGAAAAAAATAACAGGCAATGTAAATGTTCCACATACAATACATAATAAAAATGACATAAGTGTGATAAACATGAAAAAACAAAAAACAGTTAAACAATTACAAGTGTGAACAGACAAACAAAACAGACAACAGGACAGACACTCTCGCTCTCAAACTTCCAACATTGTTGTTGTAAATCAAATGAATTACAGACATTCTTTTTTGAAATAAGAAAAAATAAAATAAAGAAAAAACACTCAGTTCCTTTTTTTCCTTTTCTTTCTTTCCAATTTTCTATTGTGATATCTATTGTGTAGGAGGGGTTAGCGTGCACCTATTGAAATATTCAATGAAGGGTTGCCATGTCTGCTAGAATCGATCTTCACTCCCTCTCAATTCAAACTTAATCTTTTCCAATTGTAAGTAGTGCATAACATCTCTCATAAGTGAAGTGTGAGTCGGAACCTGTGCTTGTTTCCAATTCAACAGTATCAGTCTGCGAGCCAGTAGAGTCACATATTTTACCATGTTATATTGGAAAGTAGACAGTTTGACCCCGGGCCCCGTGACTCCCATAATTGCTGTCAGTGGATCCTGGTCAAAAGGTCTTCCAACAATGTCTGACAGTGATTTAAATATACTTATGATCCAATATGCCAATATGATCTTAGTTTAGTGCAATGCCAGAACATATGAGCTAGAGTGGCCGGTGACTGGCCACATCTGTCGCAGGCTGGATTCACATTTGGATACATTCTCCTTTGACAAATATAACCTGTGTAATATTTTAAACTGTATAAGACTGCAATAACCTTATTAATAGAGAAAATACATCATAAATAAATACTAAAACCAGATATAATCATTAAGGAAAGTTTATGCATGTACAGCACTACAGTATGTAAACTCTTAATTTCCATTTTCCAGCCATTCAGTTGCAATTATATATATAATCTGGGGACCCCCAGGTTGAGAACCCCTTAGTCTACAGTACCAAGTCGGCCATATTTTAAATGATATCTGTCTCCTCAGGTGTTCATTATTAACCTGCTCAGGGACAGTAAGTACTACCACTTCAGGCCCGTCATGGACACGTACATCCAGAAGCACTTTGCCGGAGCTCTGGCTTACAAGTGAGTGCTTCAAGTCCACACACTGCATTACTGTACCTCAGACTGCAACGTCCATGACTCACATTATGCCGTATTTTTTAATCCTACACCCAGACCTTGAATAACCATACCAGCACAATCTGGCATGTTTGTCTCATTATGTCGAACCATACTTGAAGTTACTGCTTCAAGATGTTTGTGAAAATGTTTACACCCAGAAATGTGTTAAAATGAAAAAAATGAAAAAAATAAATAAACAATAGCAGATGTACAAGCTCACTACCGTATCAAATATGGATAAAGTGGTTAAAATTATTGTGACAGTATGATGGTTTGTGTGTGTGTGTGTGTGTGTGTGTGTGTGTGTGTGTGTGTGTGTGTGTGTGTGTGTGTGTGTGTGTGTGTGTGTGTGTGTGTGTGTGTGTGTGCGTGTGCGTGTGCGTGTGCGTCTGCGTGTGCGTCTGCGTGTGCGTGACAGGGAGTTGATCCGCTGTCTAAAGTGGTACATGGACCGCTCTGCAGAGGTGGTGAGACAGGACCACATACAAGAGGCCATGAGGGTGAGACACCTTCTACTACACCTTCTAATATACTCCGCTCTGTGTTTAATCAACCATGAAGGGGTTATTTCTAAACAACTTCCCGGGTGGAGTATATTATACGGCTTCTTTATAAATAAATTAATAAATTGACCCGAAAGTAACAACAACAAAACAAAGCATTTCCTTGCTCAGAGTAATGCAAGTATTCCATAAGTGTTGCGCTCGGTGGACACGCTCGCCTCGGAAAACAAGGACGTGTTGATCAAATAGAATCAATCTTTGGTTACTGCATTGTGTATTTCTCGCTTCAAATGTTTTCAATAACATTCTTGAAAGCAACATTTGGTCGTGTATGTGTGCATTGTGTAAATGACCATCGGTCAGAGATCTAACTCACATCAAAGATACCGGTATTATATTCTCTCTCTCTCTCTCTCTCTCTCTCTCTCTCTCTCTCTCTCTCTCTCTCTCTCTCTCTCTCTCTCTCTCTCTCCCTCTCCCCCACACACCCCAGGCCTTGGAGTATCTGTTCAAGTTCATCGTCCAGTCTCGCATCCTGTACTCGCGGGCCACCTGTGGTCTGGAGGAGGAGATGTTCAGGGTCAGCATCCAGGAGCTGTTCCAGTCCATCCGCTTCGTCCTGAGCCTGGACAGCCGCAACACAGAGACGCTCGTCTTCACACAGGTGAGGACAGACACCACAGAGACCCTGGTCTTCACACAGGTGAGGACAGACATGCAACACTGTATGTTATAGACCAGTGGTTCCAAACCCAAACTAGCCGATCTGCTATTTTCACTACTTATCAAGCATTTTGTTAATTTATTTATGGAAATGATTTTATTAACGAAAAACGATGTTTTTTTTTATAGACAAACAGTTGTTATTGATTGATTTATTGATTTATTTACTTACTTACTTATTTATTGCAAGACACAAACATTGGGATGATCTCTGATTCAGTTTACTCCTAGCTCTGCCATTGTGTTGTGCTTTCTCTAGTGACTGTTAGACAGTTAATAGTTTCCCACAGAGAGATCCCCTTCTGCTTTTAGTTGCTTTTAAATCTAATTCTCCATCCTCTATGACACCCCCACTGTCCTCTTCCTCTGCCCTGAATCTTTCCTTTGTTTTCTGTCCATCCCTTATCAAACTCTGCCACCCCATAATGCTTTCCTCCATCCTTTTTTGGGGCCCCAAATTGTTCCTTGCCCACACGTTGACCGTGCTGTCCTACCCCAGCACCCCCACCACCACGAGTCTAGCCCCGGCTCAACCCCAGCCCCGGGCCCTTGTGTCGGGCCTACCTCTCCCTTAGCTTCCAGCCAGGCCCTGCAGGGCCAATCCCAAAGCCCTGCCCCAGGACAGGCTCCTCCCAGTAGCGGGCAAGGCAGCACCACCTGCTCTCAGGGGTGGAGCTCCAGTTCTCCACGCCCCTCTCCTCTGTCAGTAAGTAACAATGGTTGGTTCGAGGAATATTGTGACAGTGTGACACCCTCCCCCTGTTTGTGAAACTAACGGCACACACATCACCCACACCTTTGTGTAATCCCTCTTGGCCTCTTACACCGGGCACATACTCCCAGGCACGCACACACGCACGCACGCACGCACGCACGCACGCACGCACGCACGCACGCACACACGCGCACACACCCACACACACACACACACACACACACACACACACACACACACACACACACACACACACACACACACACATACACTCACCCAGTCGGCCCAGTGATTGTCCATGGAGGAAACATCCCATTCCCTCACACATCTCATCCATTAGAGAGCTCCTTCTTTGTTTTTCTTTGCATATCACCTGCCCTTATGGAGTAGAAATCTAAATCACACCACTCACTCAGTCACCAGTGTCCAGTCACCACCAGTCCCTGCTGTGGTGCTACGGTCTATCAAGCACGTGTCTTCAGTCGTATCATCCCCACCTGCCATTGACGCATGTATACGTCATTTAAATCCAACGCACAATTCGACGCTTTGTGTATTATTTAATTTATTAACGCATGTGTATGTTATATCCGTGTTTACTATAGAGGGCGCTCTTCCACAACCTGTGAGTGATCTATAGGACTTCTGAAGAAGTGTACTTCACTTACCTCCCAATTCGATACAATCTTGATCCTAGGTAGCCTGGTAAAACCACTCCCCCTGCTGGACAACATTTGCATTCTGCCAGATGGGAGAGTCTGGTGTCTCTCGGGCAGAGACGATGTACTCCAGACCAAATCAGACCGGAGCGATATGCAGCCGTATGTGGCCGCTCGAGGCGGGATCAACGCAAGACTGATGACATATTGAAGCTGTGCCGCAGCACAACCTAACAAGACTGATGACATATTGAAGCTGTGCCGCAGCACAACCTAACAAGACTGATGCCATATTGAAGCTGTGCCACAGCACAACCTAACAAGACTACAACTCAAAATAATTATGGAGATATCAGATTGTTGTCCCGCTGCTCCCAGTTCATGGTTTCTGCTTGAGAGAGCCCAGATGCAGGCAGGAGGAGGGAACTTGTGAACTCAATTCTGCCGCAATCTGGCAAAGTCAGGTTATATCCTAGGTACCTAGGATGCCGATTTGATATTGCGATTCTTAATTATATTGCGATTATAAGTTACTTATAACAAGTTAATTTGCTTTTGTATTATACTAAAACATTTTAAACCAATTATAAAAAATATAAACCATGAAAAGTTGAATCATACTTCAATGCAGTGTTTCTGACATAAAAAATTACTTTAAAATCGCATAAAAAATCCCACCCCTATTACTACTGTACTGTACTGTAGGTCGTGCACATGCACATGCGTGCGACCCGTGCATGCGCTGGAACTGTGCCACTGTGCCAGTGTGTGTGTGTGTGTGTGTGTGTGTGTGTGTGTGTGTGTGTGTGTGTGCGTGTGCGTGTGCGTGTGCCTTGTTGTCTTGGGTTTGGAACTAACTTCTTCAAGGCATGAGAATTCACAGGTTAGTTTACTTTGTTGTGTAACAGTCTGCAGACAAGGTACTTCTGAGAACAAATTCACACACAAACACATACGCATGCACACACACACAGGGAGCGTGTGTGCTCCGTGTGTTCATGCGTGTATGCCGTGTTTTTATTACCACTGTCTTTCTCTGTCATCACTCTCTCGCCCTCTCTCTGTTCTATTTTTCTCCTCTCTATGCAGTATACTGTACATAAACAGTCCATAATGGCGTTCTTTTTGTCTACATTGCTCCCTACTCATTAAAATGGTACCAAACATTCCTGAACAATACAGCTCCAATGTTGGCTAAACCACGCTTTTGCGAATTCATCTGTTCTTCAGGAACATTTTCGGACCGACAAATCAATCAGCACAAAGAAATGCATTAAAACGCAATGCTTGGTGACTGTTGTCTCTGACACAGTTAGAGGGGGGAGCAAAAGAAGCATGTTCTCTCACAACGTAAAGACACAAGGACATTGAGAGTGTTTTCCATATTTCTATGTTGACATGTAGGCCTATGTGTGGTTCCTAACAGAACTACCAAAATGTCCCAGCCCTATAGTGTGAGTGCTTTATTGTTTGTCCATTATCTTCTCTGTCGGGTGGAATCCTCCTACCGTACAAAACTTTTTAGGATTCAAATTCAAACAGATAGACGAGTTTGAAATGTGACACTTTACGCTGCGTTTCAAGCTTGCAGATCTGCTACTTATGATCCGTTTGACGCTGTACTGTAGTGTGATCAAGTAGGGCGTTAATTTACCCCCTAAAAAAACACAAAAAGTTAGACAATGGAGATAAGAGTTTTCTGCCCGACAGCGGCGATGCGTTTGTCTGTTTGTCCTGCGTGGATTAAATGCCGGGGCGGTGTGATTCTCACAGGAGTGTTTCTGGATTTGCATTTTGAACCCACGACTTCTGAGTCTGACATGTCCAAGTCCATAGTCTGACACAGGGTTTGTGTCCTCTGGCTACATGCAGGCAGCTCTACTGAACTCCTTCCCGGCCATCTTCGACGAGCTCCTGCAGATGTTCAGCGTGCAGGATGTGGCAGAGTTTGTGCGCGGCACTCTGGGAAGCCTGCCGTCCACCGTGCACATTGGACAGTCCATGGACGTGGTCAAGCTGCAGGCCATCGCACGCACCGTGGACAGCAAGCTCTTCTCTTTCCCCGGTAAATAAAATGACTTTTTGTTTTTTTCTTCACGGATGAAGATTTCATGAGATGAACAGATTTTTGTGTGTGTGTGTGTGTGTGTGTGTGTGTGTGTGTGTGTGTGTGTGTGTGTGTGTGTGTGTGTGTGTGTGTGTGTGTGTGTGTGTGTGTGTGTGTGTGTGTGTGTGTGTGTGTGTGTGTGTGTGTGTGTGTGTGTGTGTGTGTGTGTGTGTGTGTGTGTGTGTGTGTGTGTGTGTGTGTGCGTGCGACTGCGTGCGTGCAGAGTCTCGTAGGGTGCTGTTACCAGTGGTGTTGCATCACATCCATCTACACCTCAGGCAGCAGAAAGAGCTGCTCATCTGTTCTGGAATCCTCAGCTCCATATTCTCCATTATCAAGACCGGCTCACTGGTAACACACACACGCACATTTAACATTGATGTTGACCCTCTGGAACAGACCCCACTTTGAGAAGCACTACACTATTATTAACCACCCTGTCGATCCAAACCTCGCTCAGGATTCATCGGTGCAGGAGGAGGTGGAAATGATGGTGGAGTCCCTATTGGACGTCCTGCTCCAGACGCTGCTGTCAATCATGAGCAAGAGCCAATGGCAGGACGGGGCGGTAAGGGGCCAACGCTGTCCGCAGTGCACAGCCGAGATCACTGTTAGTAACTAACAATACCACTACTACTACTTCTGTTCATCACTACTTCACCTGCACCCATCATACATGGTTTGTTAATTTGTTTGTTTCTTTGTTCGTTCCTTTGTTCGATCGTTCGATCCTTTTGTTCTTTTCTTCATTCATTCATTCATTCATTCATTCATTCATTCATTCATTCATTAAATTCCGTTATATCTGTCCATCCCTTAATTAATAATAATAAACGTTATTTGTATGGCACCTTTCATGACATCAAATGCAGCCCAAAGTGTAAAAAAAGAGTGTAAAAAAAGAGATCAACAAAACAAGTACTATACATATTTTTATGCATGTGTTTTGAAAGCCCACAACACTAAGTATGTATTTTGATTTGGTGTTTTAATTTTTACAATAGATGGCGCTCTTTGCTAACCTATGATACACCGTTCGGGTCTCAATGAAACCAGGAGCCAGGAAATCATGTGGTCGCAAAAACACTGCTTTCATCCACTCCTACCCATACATATAAAACATAATAGATGCCTCATTGGCCGCTGCAGTTCGTTGGGGCGACCTGTCTGCAACGGAAGCAAGAAAGCTTAGAGAAGGAAAAGACGCCAACGTCATGGTGTCACGTGACTGGACGCAAAGGGGCTGCGCCCCACCCCCTTGTGCCAAAACTCACACTGGAAGTTCGATGAATACATTGCAGTGGATGGGAGCCCGCTGGACATCTTGTAAACAAACATTATTTATGAACGATAGCGACCTTTGTCATATAATCGGTCCAGGAATATAATAGAAGACATATCACAGATTGTTTTCCGACTGGGTGTTTTTCGACTTGCTAACTGTTTAATTTTATTCAGGAATTTAAAGAGCACAGAGTATGGCTCTGGGCTGCATGGGCTTAACCTGACTCCGCCAGCTGGTGGCAGTATTGGGTTCACAATCCTGCCTTCAAAAGCCCATATGCCTATATTGTTTTTAATTCATCAACATTACAAACTAAATAACGCTTTAAAAATGTTGAGAATAAAGGATTTTGCAATATTACAAGTCAGTGGTGTTTGATGAAATACTTTTTTTCACTAAAGTAAAAGTTGCCTAGCAGTATCACAATGTAACATGCTCTACAAGTGGTTAAGTTTCAGAATAAATACGCAAATTAACAGTAGCCTTAGGACCAACCTGCCTAGTATAATACAACAGTAGTTTTAAGTAGTACAACGTAATAGTAGTCTAGTAATAACTAATAATTGTAGTGAAAGTATAATATTTGCATGTGAAATGTAGAGGTAATATTAAACGATTTAAGTGTCATGTGTCCCTCAAAATATAGTAGGCATAGGCATACCTTATTAAAGAAGTTAATGCTTGCTCTATCAACTCCAGACATTGCCTTATTCAGTTTCAAGTTAAATGTGAATGAATGACTGGCTAAATGAAATTGTACTGGTACCACGGAACGTGACACACGCACACACGTGCGTGCGTGTGCGCATCGCGGCATGCACACAGAACAGAACAGCTGCATAGCCTAAGCCTAAAACACAAAAGTAGACTTAAAATGGTCAGACAAACATCCTTACTGCACACTAGCCAAACTAAAAGGTTTGCTTTGGACGAATATATCTGTAACTGTTTCTTTGATGGAGCAGCAGTAGCCTACTGGAGCCATAGCAGTCCACACTGCTGTTAAAGTCAATGTATTTGTGCTCTTTGGATAGCTCTATAAAATTACACAGTGTACAAATCGAAAAGCAACACAGCAGACAACAATGTGTTATATGTCTTCTTTTCGTTTCCAGAAGTGATTATTTTACAAGGGTCTCAATCGTTCAGAAATAGAGTTTGTTTATGTGCTTGTCCACTCGGCTCCATTCACTCCAATGCATTCCCAGCAGATTTGACACACAGTGACGAATCTGCCGGCTTGAATTGCAAGGTAGAGAAAATGACTTTGTCGTCTTTTCCCTTTAGATGACTCAATAAAATTACATGGTTCGCAAGTTGAAAAACACCCACTCGGAAAACAACCTGTCGTATGTCTTCTTGTATATCCCTGGACCGATTATATGACAAAGGTCACTATCGTTCATAAATAATGTTTGTTTACAAGATGTCCAGCGGGCTCCCATCCACTCCCATGTATTCATCGGGGGGTGTCATGGCGCAGCCCCGGTGTCCAGTCACGTGACACCATGACGTTGGCGTCTTTTCCTTCTCTAAGCTTTCTTGAACGGAAGGAGGAAGTCAAGCGGAATCTTGAAGGCCTCTGATTGGCCCCATCGCAAGGAATCTCGGGAAAGCTTGCCAATGCAATCACGCATCGCCATCGCCTCCCTTTGCCTCCATGTTGCCTTCTGTTGAGATACAGACGCCCCAGAGCCGGAAGAGGCGTCTACCTTTATATGTCTATGCTCCTACCCAGGGTTTAAAAACACAGCCAGCTCCCATCCACTCCCACCCAGGGTTTAAAAACACAGCTCCCATCCACTTCCACCCAGGGTTTAAAAACACAGCTCCCATCCACTCCCACCCAGGGTTTAAAAACACATCTCCCATCCACTCCCACCCAGGGTTTAAAAACACACCTCCCATCCACTCCCACCCAGGGTTTAAAAACACAGCTCCCATCCACTACCACCCAGGGTTTAAAAACACATCTCCCATCCACTCCCACCCAGGGTTTAAAAACAAAGCTCCCATGCACTCCCACCCAGGGTTTAAAAACACATCTCCCATCCACTCCCACCCAGGGTTTAAAAACAAAGCTCCCATGCACTCCCACCCAGGGTTTTCTAGAACGCCTCTATCTCCCTTCATGTAGGGAAACAAAAAATAAAGGCATAATTTACTCGTGACCCATAAGAGTTTGTCCGACAGTGGGTCCCGACTCAGTGTTTGGGAAACAGTTATTTTCTAGCACAGCCCATTAGTTCCAGCCCTCCTCCTTCCATCTTTGTTCTCATTGGTCATCTCATCCTGTGTATATAATATACTACATGGTGATTGGTACAAACTGATCCTCTGTGCCTTGTGATTAGCTGACATGTCTTTCCCCCCCCATGGCCTCCCATTGGGCAGGGCGAGTACGTGTCGTGCCTGCTGTCCCTCCTCCGGCAGATGACGGACATCCACTTCCAGCACCTGATCGAGAACTTCCAGAGCAAGGAAGAACTCAAGGTAGAGCTGCACTACTTAAAGAGGAACCAGTATGTTCTTATCAGGACCATGCAATGGAGACAATATGGACATTTCCACATACTGCCTACTGCGAGTTAGGTGACTAGGACATTTAGTAAAGTGAAATTACTGCCGCTGAAGTGAAAACATTGTGAAACTGACTTACATGGCCGGATAAGACTGATATGAGGTTAGGGGACTTACGTGTCCCGTTAAGACTGAGGTTAGGGTTAGGGTTATGGATGGTAAGTAATTGTCGGACATGCTGTTGATAAGGGCTGATGACGGATATTAAATCATCTGATAGCATCCAAAGCCACTAAAGGGGAATTGAACTAAAATCATATTCTTTAGAGCTGTTGTGTGGCAATATAAAAAGTCCCCCCCCCTTTCTGTGTTGCCTAGAACTGGAGAATTGATTGTTGTGCTACATAGTGGGTATGCGCATGCATAAAGTGAGTGGAGAATTGAGTGGCAAAGTGAGTTTAATGTTGTTTAATGCAATGCAATAGGACTTTTCTGTTTCCATGTATGGGCTGCCCAGCACAGCTGTACGGTGATGCTCTGATTGCTTCCTTGAAACTACTTATGGTATAATTGAATATCAAGACATGTTAGAGCATCAGCATCAACATTCAGCCAATCAATTTCTATACTATCTACATGTACTGTCTTGTGAAACGTGATGTATAACCATATGCCTTTATAAACTTCTACAAGTCACATCAATTAGGAATTGCTAATTCATAGTTAGGGACCGTGATAATTTTCTCTTCTCTTCTCTTCTCTTCTCTTCTCTTCTCTTCTCTTCTCCTCCAGGAGTTTCTGTTGAAAATTCTCTGTGTTTTTAGGAATCTGATGAAGCTCAGCATTTTCCCTCGGGACTGGAATGTCATGAGACTTCTCACCAGCAAGTATGACTGACAAACATGCACGCACACAGACACACACTGAGCACAAGAACCACCAAACTCAAACTTGAAATATGAGGCTTAATGCCTAATATGTGTGCACGTGTGTGTGTGTGTGTGTGTGTCTCCAGTATCATCGTGACCACGGCCCAGCACCTGTCCCCTGCCTTACACAAGAACTTCACAGATGCCGATTTCGACTTCAAGGTGTGTGACTTTGACAGACCTGACCCACACATCTGTGTCTCCTTCACACACACACACACACACACACACACACACACACACACACACACACACACACACACACACACACACACGTGCACGTGCACAGCCTGTGAATTTGACCGTGCAGCCAGTTGGTGCAGCACGCTGTGTGATGTCACGCAGTGTGCTTTGATTTGGAGGTGATTCTGACATGGATGTCAGGTGTCAGGTGGACTCATGCTGCTGTTGCCTGCTTAGATAAGACACACACACACACACACACACACACACACACACACACACACACACACACACACACACACACACACACACACACACACAGCTGACTGCATGGGTAGAGAGGCCTCCTTCTAGGAATGGGAACGTATCCAGTTCGACCTTCGTCGTCTCAGCCAGTCGATGTGTGCTGAAGTGTCTGTGAACCACGGCAGCTCTTCGTTGGCGTGAGACGTTGCCAAAGCTAGTGTCAAGACTCAAAATATAATAATTTTGAATGATTCTATGATGCACGATCTTCCCCGATCTTGCGCAATGTCACGGAGAACGGTGCACAACGGTTGATCTTGTAGTGCAGCCAGACAGTGGGCCAGGCTCCTGAGTCCCGGCAGGCCGACAACACGGCAAGGATTCATTCCACTATAATCGCATAGTCTGACATGATACGTCATGAAAGAGAATAAAAAGTCGTCGAACATTGTCCATTTAAGAAGGACAACTTTATTTGTTTAGCACATTTTGTCAACAAAGCAATTCCAATGTGATTGACACGGAACACCAAGCAAAGAAAACATACTAAACTGCTCCACCCGTGGTTGATTTTGGAACTGAACCACGGGCTGGCTGTGTTACTCAGAGGCATTGAAAAGGAAATGGTACAAACTCACTGGCCAACCACTGTATGTCACATTGCGTTGTGTGTGTTTTTTTTGTGTGTCTGTGTGTGTGTGCATGCGTGCATGCGTGCGTGCGTGCGTGCGTGCGTGCGTGCGTGCGTGCGTGCGTGCGTGCGTGCGTGCATGCGGGCATGTTACCAGGTATGGAACTCATACTTCAGTTTAGCAGTGCTGTACATCAACCAGCCCAGTTTGCAGCTGGAGACTCTAACCGCTGCCAAGAGGAAGAATGTTCTGGACAAGTAAGGACACACACATTCAAGATTCAAGATTCAAGATTCAATAATTTATTTGCCATGTCAACAAGTTGATAGGAATTTGTCTTGGTTCATACTCAACATATACACAAACAAGAAGGACAGTACAATACAATAACCAGCAGCACATGCAAGCACGCACACACACACACACACACACACACACACACACACACACACACACACACACACACAGCCGAAAAGTATGATCATCTACAAGCTCACAACGTGTGAACTTAGATCTGCTATTTTTTGGTTTGAGACATCGCCGCACAACTACGTAAAAAGTGAAAATCTAACCCTGTGTCCCCACTCCTACCCCCAAACCTAGCCTCTATAGCCAAATTCCACTACCCAAAATCTCAGCCACTCGCTCACTCCCACTCGGTCACTACAACATGGTGAAATTGGTGACCTGCCGAAATATGTTACCATCTTGTGGACTTCACACAAACTACATGGAGGTCTTTAAATATGTGGCCTGAATACCGCTATAGGTTGAACTTTGCTAATGAACAAACTGCAACGATTTTCATTCGGACACTGACATTATGTGATGTCTGCAAGATTTTCACATTATTTCAGCAGGTCACCAATTTCACCGTAACACCACCATGCTGGAGTGAGCGAGTGTGAGTGAGCGAGTGGCCGAGATTTGGGGTATTGGAATTTGGCTTATAAGTCTAATCCTATAACCACCTCTGACCATAAACAAACCCATTGTAACTTCAAAGTCCATTTTAATCATGCAAATATTCATCGAAAACACAAATCCTTGGTTCTGGTTATTGATATTGTCCTACTAACGCATGTGTGTTTTGTTAATTACTTATTTTATTTTAATTTGTATAATTGTTTTGGGAAAATAAAATAATAATATTAATAACAATACTTTTGTCCTCCAGGTATGGTGACATGAGGGTAATGATGGCCTATGAGCTGTTCAACATGTGGCAACACCTGGGTAAGACACCCAGGATTCATACTACTGGTTAAATACTACCTCTCTGCTAGGATTACACATGGTTAAATACTACCTCTCTGCTAGGATTACACATGGTTAAATACTACCTCTCTGCTAGGATTACACATGGTTAAATACTACCTCTCTGCTAGGATTACACATGGTTAAATACTACCTCTCTGTTAGGATTACACATGGTTAAATACTACCTCTGCTAGGATTACACATGGTTAAATACTACCTCTCTGCTAGGATTACACTGTATTACATGGTTTTAAATACTACTGACTGCTGCATCAGTGTTCATTTTGAGTTTTAGTCTCTTGAAAACAAATTAATTTTGTTCCAGTCATATATTAGTCCTCCGAAAGGTTTTACTTGTAGTCTAGTTTTAGTTTACTAAATAACATGAGAGTTTAGTCTCCAAATCTACAGTTGATTTAGTCGACTAAAATGTATTTTGGCGGGATGGTGTTGGAATGCCTGATTTATTATTAGCTGCATGCCGAAAATAGTCGATCTACAAGCTCAGCTTGTCAGCCAAGCTTATAACATGATAATACTTGCGATACAGTAATGCCAACTCTGCCACAACCCTGACATCTAGTGGCTATGGAAGATACAACTCTTGTGCCATATTACCAGTACCACAAAAATGTTCGTCGACTACCTCTTTTCACTGATGAAAACTAAATCAAAACTAAGCTAACTAAACTAAATATATATTATTAGACTAAACAAATGATTTTGTCAACAAATAAAAACTAGACTAAAATGAAGACGGAGGGACTGGAGAATAGTTCCAGTAGACCTAAATATCTCCTCTCCTCTCCTCTCCTCTCCTCTCCTCTCCTCTCCTCTCCTCTCCTCTCCTCTCCTCTCCTCTCCTCTCCTCCACATCCCTGCAGGGGAGAATAAGATTCATTTCATCCCTGGTATGATTGGTCCATTCCTGGGAGTGACACTGGTTCCCCAGGCTGAGGTACGGAACATCATGATCCCCATCTTCCATGACATGATGGACTGGGAGCAACGCAAGAATGGCAACTTCAAACAGGTGCATGCGGACACGCACGCACACACACAGTAGTTGACTTTGACAACATATTTTTTATTTAGTTTAGTCATAGTCTTTTGAATGAAATTTTGTTTAGTTTTAGTCATAATTATTTTAGTCTATACTCTACAAAGTCATCGTCTGTCTGTCTGTCTTCAGGTGGAAGCTGAGTTGATTGACAAGTTGGACAGCCTGGTGTCTGAGGGGAAAGGGGACGAGAATTACAGAGAGCTGTTCAGTTTACTGTAAGAACTTGTTTGTCCTTGCCTATGTCTGTCTGTCTCTTAAATATTTGTCCTCTTGTGCTCGAATGAAGGTATATGAAAACATCTCTCTCTCTCTCTCTCTCTCTCTCTCTCTCTCTCTCTCTCTCTCTCTCTCTCTCTGTGTTAAGACAGCTAACACATGTTCCATCTCTGCCTGTCTTTAACACTGCCGTTGTCTTTTATTTCACTCTGTGCTGCGTGGGATTAGAACCCAGTTATTTGGTCCCTACCCCAGGTAAGGTCCTATACTCTCAACTGTGCTTCAAAACAAATACGTTTTAGCTATTATCAGATTGGTTCTGAAGCAATCTTGACTTTGTGTGATATGGACATTATTTGTTTTTGTATCATTGCATTACTTGAACCCTCACATCATGCAGATGCAAGTTCACAATGCGTCTGCAATGATGTATACGGTATCTACTAGGCCTATCTCCTACAATGATGTATACCGGTATCTACTGTACTAGGCCTATCTCCTACAATGATGTATACGGTATCTACTGTACTAGGCCTATCTCCTACAATGATGTATACAGTATCTACTGTACTAGGCCTATCTCCTACAATGATGTATACAGTATCTACTGTACTAGGCCTATCTCCTACAATGATGTATACGGTATCTACTGTACTAGGTCTATCTCCTACAATGATGTATACGGTATCTACTGTACTAGGCCTATCTCCTACAATGATGTATACGGTATCTACTGTACTAGGCCTATCTCCTACAATGATGTATACGGTATCTACTGTACTAGGCCTATCTCCTACAATGATGTATACAGTATCTACTGTACTAGGCCTATCTCCTACAATGATGTATACGGTATCTACTAGGCCTATCTCCTACAATGATGTATACAGTATCTACTGTACTAGGCCTATCTCCTACAATGATGTATACAGTATCTACTAGGCCTATCTCCTACAATGATGTATACGGTATCTACTAGGCCTATCTCCTACAATGATGTATACGGTATCTACTAGGCCTATCTCCTACAATGATGTATACGGTATCTACTAGGCCTATCTCCTACAATGATGTATACAGTATCTACTGTACTAGGCCTATCTCCTACAATGATGTATACAGTATCTACTGTACTAGGCCTATCTCCTACAATGATGTATACAGTATCTACTGTACTAGGCCTATCTCCTACAATGATGTATACGGTATCTACTGTACTAGGTCTATCTCCTACAATGATGTATACGGTATCTACTGTACTAGGTCTATCTCCTACAATGATGTATACGGTATCTACTGTACTAGGCCTATCTCCTACAATGATGTATACGGTATCTACTAGGTCTATCTCCTACAATGCTGTATATCTACTAGGTCTAGGCCTATCTACTAACAGAGATTCCATCAGCTCTAAAGGAAACATCCGTCTCTAACAATGTTCTTTCGATGACGCATTTTCAATTAAAAACAAAAAGGTGTCATTGTTGCTCTGACTCTTGTGTGTTTTGTTTACCTCGTAGCTTGCTGGAGAAGATCGAACAGGAGACGTGGAGAGAGACGGGGATATCGTTTGTCACCTCTGTCACACGGCTGATGGAAAGACTGCTAGACTACAGGCCAGTTATCACACTTAGCTTGATTGATTGATTGATTGAATGAATACTTTATTAGCAGTTTGCAAAAAAAATAACATTAATGTCCTACTTGATCATACAGCGTCACGCGGCTAAAGTCACACTAAGCATCAAAAGTATAGCTCAGCTTGTAGATGTGCTACTTTTGCTATTTTTTTATTTGAATCCTGAAAAGTAACCGTTTTGAATATATTTGAGGTTTCTGACCCGACAGAGACGATTAATACTTAATTAATATAATTACATATAACGTGTTCTCTTTCTGTTCCACAGGGACTGTATGAAGGGAGACGAGACTGAAAACAAGAAGATCGGTTGCACCGTTAACCTTCTGGTGAAAACTCTTACTATTTGTTTATTGACACAGATGCTTTCCTGGTTTTAATGAGTTCAATTCAATGATGAAATAATAACCACCCTAGTACCATGGGGTTTTCTTTAATAACCATCCTAGTACCATGGGGTTTTCTTTAATAACCACCCTAGTACCATGGGGTTTTCTTTAATAACACCCTAGTACCATGGGGTTTTCTTTAATAACCACCCTAGTACCATGGGGTTTTCTTTAATAACCACCCTAGTACCATGGGGTTTTCTTTAATAACCACCCTAGTACCATGGGGTTTTCTTTAATAACACCCTAGTACCATGGGGTTTTCTTTAATAACCACCCTAGTACCATGGGGTTTTCTTTAATAACCACCCTAGTACCATGGGGTTTTCTTTAATAACCACCCTAGTACCATGGGGTTTTCTTTAATAACCACCCTAGTACCATGGGGTTTTCTTTAATAACCACCCTAGTACCATGGGGTTTTCTTTAATAACCACCCTAGTACCATGGGGTTTTCTTTAATAACCACCCTAGTACCATGGGGTTTTCTTTAATAACCACCCTAGTACCATGGGGTTTTCTTTAATAACCACCCTAGTACCATGGGGTTTTCTTTAATAACCATCCTAGTACCATGGGGTTTTCTTTAATAACCACCCTAGTACCATGGGGTTTTCTATAATAACCACCCTAGTACCATGGGGTTTTCTTTAATAACCATCCTAGTACCATGGGGTTTTCTTTAATAACCACCCTAGTACCATGGGGTTTTCTTTAATAACCACCCTAGTACCATGGGGTTTTCTTTAATAACCACCCTAGTACCATGGGGTTTTCTTTAATAACCACCCTAGTACCATGGGGTTTTCTTTAATAACCACCCTAGTACCATGGGGTTTTCTTTAATAACCACCCTAGTACCATGGGGTTTTCTTTAATAACCACTATAGTACCATGGGGTTTTCTGTAATAACCACCCTAGTACCATGGGGTTTTCTTTAATAACCACCCTAGTACCATGGGGTTTTCTTTAATAACCACCCTAGTACCATGGGTAATTTAATAACCACCCTAGTACCATGGGGTTTTCTTTAATAACCACCCTATAGTACCATGGGGTTTTCTTTATTAACCACCCTAGTACCATGGGGTTTTCTTTAATAACCACCCTAGTACCATGGGGTTTTCTTTAATAACCATCCTAGTACCATGGGGTTTTCTTTAATAACCACCCTAGTACCATGGGGTTTTCTTTAATAACCTCCCTAGTACCATGGGGTTTTCTTTAATAACCACCCTAGTACCATGGTGTGTTCTTTAATAACCACCCTAGTACCATGGGGTTTTCTTTAATAACCTCCCTAGTACCATGGGGTTTTCTTTAATAACCACCCTAGTACCATGGGGTTTTCTTTAATAACCACCCTAGTACCATGGGGTTTTCTTTAATAACCACCCTAGTACCATGGGGTTTTCTTTAATAACCACCCTAGTACCATGGGGTTTTCTTTAATAACCACCCTAGTACCATGGGGTTTTCTTTAATAACCACCCTAGTACCATGGGGTTTTCTTTAAATGGTAAATGGTGCATTTATATAGCGCCTTTATCCAAGGCGCTTTACATAGATTGTGCATTACATTCACCCATTCATACACCGATGGCAGCGGAAACCATGCAAGGCACCAACTAGCACATCGGGAGCAATTAGGGGTTCAGTGTCTTGCTCAAGGACACTTCGACAGTAACTCTGGGGGAGCCCGGGTTCGAACTGGCAACCTTGCGGTTCCCATCCAGGCACTCTACCCCTGAACCACCCTAGTACCATGGGGTTTTCTTTAATAACCACCCTAGTACCATGGGGTTTTCTTTAATAACCACCCTAGTACCATGGGGTTTTCTTTAATAACCACCCTAGTACCATGGGGTTTTCTTTAATAACCACCCTAGTACCATGGGGTTTTCTTTAATAACCACCCTAGTACCATGGGGTTTTCTTTAATAACCACCCTAGTACCATGGGGTTTTCTTTAATAACCACCCTAGTACCATGGGGTTTTCTTTAATAACCACCCTAGTACCATGGGGTTTTCTTTAATAACCACCCTAGTACCATGGGGTTTTCTTTAATAACCACTATAGTACCATGGGGTTTTCTTTAATAACCACCCTAGTACCATGGGGTTTTCTTCAATAACCACCCTAGTACCATGGGGTTTTCTTTAATAACCACCCTAGTACCATGGGGTTTTCTTTAATAACCACCCTAGTACCATGGGGTTTTCTTTAATAACCACCCTAGTACCATGGGGTTTTCTTTAATAACCACCCTAGTACCATGGGGTTTTCTTTAATAACACCCTAGTACCATGGGGTTTTCTTTAATAACCACCCTAGTCCCATGGGGTTTTCTTTAATAACCACCCTAGTACCATGGGGTTTTCTTTAATAACCACCCTATAGTACCATGGGGTTTTCTTTAATAACCACCCTAGTACCATGGGGTTTTCTTTAATAACCACCCTAGTACCATGGGGTTTTCTTTCCCCCTTTGTTGCACATGTTGAGCATACCCCAACCAAAGAGCACCATCATCATAACCTTTTATTTTATTTTTTACTTCTGAGTAAAACTACTTTTCTGCGTAGTCCTGGTTAATATACCCCATTACTATTGTCTGTTTCTGACGTGCACATCTTTAGACTCTTACAATGGAGGCTAATGGTGTTTCGTGTGAGTCATCCTGAGGCCTAAACCTCAGATCAAAATGCTCTGCTACGTTGTGTCGTACCTTCATTTTGAGGGTGGTAAAAAAAAAGGTCCCTAGTCATGGAACGACCTACAGACTAGACTCAAATTGGCCTTGTTAATTCCCTTGAGAAATGTCAATAGGATCACTATAAATGTTTACTAGCCTCTCTGTAGGCCTATATTCTTTGTACTGTACATGTCATATGTTGTGTAAATGTGTGTATTTCTACTTTATGTAGGATTATTGGCTTTTTTTATCCCCTATTACTTGTGTGTATCGCTTTTGGGATATGTCCTATTGTTGTTTGTTCTGTAGTGTATGTTTATCAAATGTGTGTAATTGTATCCTGCCTCTTTGTCAGTTCCAACTTGATCAAACAGACTTTGGGCCTCATTTACCAACCAAATAATGGGTGTACTGTGTACGGCCCAAAGGTTGTACCCTCACGGAATACATAGCCTATTGTCCTACTGCCTGGCAAACACTGCTGTTTCCCTCCAGTGTGCCAAAATAAATGCACACGTGCACGCAGCCGCAGACATGACAGGCAGCAAGACGAGCGTTTGTTTGGTCGTATTCCGGTTGTTAATGTCGTAAAATCGGGGCGTTTGGAGAATATTAAAGGGGCGTGTTATTTAAATGACGGTCGGCTCAAAAGTTTCTTACTGGTTAAATAAAGGTTAAATATTGTGTCTGATTGTGTTTTCCAGAACTTCTACAAGTCTGAGATCAATAAGGAGGAGATGTACATCCGCTACATCCACAAACTGTGCGATATGCATCTGCAGGCCGAGAACTACACAGGTACTGCATGAGAACTTTCTACTTTTGGTACTTAAAGTAAATTTGTATTCCAAATTACCAATACTTTTGTACTTTTACTCAAGTGAATTTTGAATTCCAGACTTTTACTTAAAACAATGTCAGTAGCCACAGAGTCATTCTTGTGTGTGTGTGTGTGTGTGTGTGTGTGTGTGTGTGTGTGTGTGTGTGTGCGTGTGTGTGTGTGTGTGTGTGTGTGTGTGTGTGTGTGTGTGTGTGTGTGTGTGTGTGTGTGTGTGTGTGTGTGTGTGTGTGTGTGTGTGTGTGTGTGTGTGTGTGTGTGTGTGTGTGTGTGTGTGTGTCTGTTCCACAGAGGGTGCGTTCACTCTGTTACTGTACTGGGAGGTGCTCCAGTGGGAGGACAGGCCTCTCAGAGAGTTCCTCCATTACCCCGCTCAGAGCGAGTGGCATCGCAAGGAGGGGCTCTGTCGCAAGGTCATCCATTACTTCAACAAGGGCAAGGTATGAAACATACAGTACACATACACACAGTACTGTACTGGGCAGTGGTTCTCAAACCATTTCATGTCAAGGACCTCCAAATTAATATGTATTTGGCCGCAGAGATTCTAGTGTAAGAAATGTAGTGAAACGAGTACATGCACAAACTAATAGTGTCTGTCTGTCTGTCTGTCTGTCTGTCTGTCTGTCTGTCTGTCTGTCTGTCTGTCTGTCTGTCTGTCTGTCTGTCTGTCTGTCTGTCTGTCTGTCTGTCTGTCTGTCTGTCTCTCTGTCTCTCTGTCTCTCTCTCTCTCTCTCTCTCTCTCTCTCTCTCTCTCTCTCTCTCTGTCTCTGTCTCTGTCTCTGTCTCTCTCTCTGTCTCTCTCTCTGTCTCTCTCTCTCTCTGTCTCTCTCTCTCTCTTGCGCGCGTGTGCCAGTGCTGGGAGTATGGTATCCCTCTATGCAGGGAGTTGGCGTTCCAGTATGAATCTCTCTATGATTACCAGAGTCTAAGCTGGATAAGAGTGAGTCCATGTCTGTTGCTACTCTCTCATAAGCTTCATTTCTACTGTATACACCACAGTGCCACTCAATACAAAGATAAATAATCCTCTACACCGCTAAGCTATACCATGGAGTAGAAATTAGACCTAGTGGTTCTCAAACTTTTTTGTTTTTAAAGAACACCCCAAATTGATATGCATTTGGCCGCGGACCCCCCATCTGAACATGTTTTGTGCCAGGGAGACTCCCAGAAGAGAAGATTTGTGTTTTAAAACATTAAAACGGTGGCACAGTCGGTAGTGCTGTCGCCTCACAGCTAGAAGGTCCTGGATCCCATTCCGGCTGGGGACGCTGTGGGCTCTGGAGGCGTGTTGTCTCCTCCGCATCATCAGTCATGCCATGTCCGAGGCGGTGTTGGCGAAAGGGCCTTTCTGTGTGGAGTTTGCATGTTCTCCCCATGTCCCCTCACAAAAACATTAGCAGTAATCCTGGTCTCTAAACTATACCTTCCCCTGGCCAGCCTGATGGAGGGGAAAGGAACTGGTCGGAATAACGTGTTTCGTCCGTGCGCTACGTCCGGCTGAAGAAACTCCCCCCTGTCAGGTGAAAAGAAGCAACTTGGACTTAGAAGGAAGCATGAGGTCAGTCCACTGCCTCCCCAGGTTGGCTGAGGAAGTGTAGCGCTCAGGATTACATTTGATAATTGACACTGGGTGAAAAAATGGGTTACGAAATCGTGAAAAAAACAAAACATTTTAATCCGAATTCTTAAAAAATAGCAGTACAAGCTTGCAGCGCATGCCAATTTTTTGACAATTCTTTTAGTCCGATTTTTCAAGTGGTTTTTTCTGTTGTGTGTGTGTAGAAAATGGAGGCAGCGTACTATGATAACATCATGGAGCAGCAGCGACTGGAGCCAGAGTTTTTCAGAGTAGGATTCTATGGACGCAAGTTCCCTTTCTTCCTCAGAGTGAGTTTGATTGATTGATTGATTGATTGACTAATGCATATCTACTATTTCTTTTTTATTTGATTGATTGATTGAACTCCAGATTCCCAAAAAATTACATGTATAGGTGTGCAAGCTCTGTAATGAGCTTGTAGATCTGCTATTTTTGAATAGCCAACATATACATGGATAAAGTGGTTCAATTGATTCTGATGCTATGTTGCCGGGGACTCCATCCCTTCCACCAGAATAAGGAGTTTGTGTGTCGTGGTCACGACTACGAGAGGCTAGAGGCCTTCCAGCAAAGGATGCTGGGAGAATTCCCACAAGCCATTGCAATGCAGCATCCCAACCAGCCCGACGAGGCCATCCATCAGTGTGACGCACAGTGTATCCTTTTGAAACGAGAGAAGAGTTGTCATGTTGTCTTGGTCGGGTGGAAACCTCATGTACAAAACTGTCACTCCAAAAGTAGCATACCGGTATCTGATCTTCTACTTTTAGTCTTTTACATACTTTTGTGTGACGCTGTAGTATGATCAAGTATGCCGTTAATTTACAAAAAAGCCAAAGCCAGAAGCGTAACCACCATAGAGGCTAGGCAGGAAGCTGCCTTGCCTCTACAATTTCATTTAACTTTGCTGTTTAGCCTACTCACAATTTTGAAATGACTCAATAATTTGTGCAGGACGTCATGTTTGCCTTTACCTGTCCTTTCTCATTTCTCGCACAATTTCTCATTTCTCAGCTGTGCTTTTTTGAGAATATAAATCACAGCATGCATTTATTTTTCTTGTATTACGTTGCAATAGCTTTCTCAATAGAATGTCGACATGTTGTCCATATGTGTACCTCATGGTCATAGTATTATCCACTGTTGGGTTATTATTTCCTTGACTATCCATCCGCCTGTCAGACCTGCAGATCTATGCGGTGACACCGGTACCCGAGAGCGTGACCGTCCTCCAGATGGACCGCGTTCCCGACCGCATCAAGAGCTTCTACCGAGTCAACAACGTGCGGAGGTTCCGCTACGACCGCCCGTTCCACAAGGGATCCAAAGACAGAGACAACGAGTTCAAGGTTAGCTTAGGAGGGGTGAAGGAACGCATTGCTTTCACAGAATATGACTAGGGTTCACCCTGTCAGATTTATTTATCAATTGAGACCTGCTCCAATTGATTATCCCTTGCATATAGAAACCTGATTGTAGTTATTGTAACGTTTCGTGCACCGAGCTGGAATCGAACCCTGGGTCTCGGCAGACCAGTAACAAACAACGCCCAGAGAGCTAGCCCACTTAAAGGAGAAGTTACGGACAGTCTTTTTGCGGGGTCATTACTCTACCCCCTCCTTTCAGAAGCACGCTTCACGGTTCACTCACATTCTTCACGCAAGGGCACGCTCCACCGGTCCTCTGCCACTTCCGACACCAATGTACCAACAATCTCAGGAAATGGAGGCAGAGCCGTAATACAGGGTTTGAGGCTCTGTCTTTATTATTCCAATTTACAAGCATGGAGCTCAGTATAACAGCAGTTATCTCTCAGTATAACAGCAGTTATCTCTCATAGCGGTAAGACCTTAGAGTATATACTCTAAGGGTAAGACCCACAACAACAACAGCACCATCATTTCCCCTGGAAGTCGCCCCCCCTCAGTCACTCTCATTGGCTGCCAACACATCAAATATTGGCACCAGGCTGCTACACTATAGTTACTGATGGTTTCCTGGTGTATCTGATGAGAAGAATCACATCATTTGTAATGTCTTAACGGTGTGGAGTAGTGCAAATGCATAACATTTATACAAAGGCATGATGTTATTATACATTTGTATACATTTATGTGTGTCTTCCAGAGTCTCTGGATAGAGAGAACCACCCTGATCCTTAGCCACCCTCTGCCTGGCATCTCACGCTGGTTTGAGGTGGAGAAGAGAGAGCTGGTGAGCAACAAAGTAACTGTAGTGGTGTAAAAGCACAATATTTGCCTCTGAAGTGCAGTACTTGAGTAAATGTCCCTAGTTCCTTCACAGTAGTGGTTAACACCACCTTGTGTCCCAGGTGGAGGTGAGTCCTCTGGAGAACGCCACCTACGTGGTGGAGAACAAGAACCAGGAGCTGAGGACTCTGATCAGTCAGTATCAGCACAAACAGCTGCACGGAAACATCAACCTGCTCAGCATGACGCTCAACGGAGTCATCGACGCCGCCGTCAACGGAGGCGTCGCCCGCTACCAAGAGGTAAACGACACGACACACCCGTGTTCATCAACTAGTTTTGAGTAGGGCTGAGTTAACTGAGTTAGCGTTAAAGGCTGCACAATTTACAGCAGCAGCTCAAATCACATAGCACGACGGGTATCACAGATACAGGAAGCAGCATTGCCAATTATGTCGGACATTGAACATTGAACATATAAATAAATAAAACAAAAACTCCCCAACACATAACATAATATTGAAAAAATACAAAGCACACACAAATGAGACGATGAAACGAGTTACAGTATTATACTTTGATGCCCCTGCATATATGATGTGTGAATGCATTCCAGCTGGGTCAGTAATCAGTCGACCTTGATTCTTCTAATCATGTCACTTGCTTGTTCCACAGGCGTTCTTTGACAAGGAATATATCACCAGTCACCCTGAAGACACCGACAAGATCACCCAACTGAAAGACCTCATGCAGGAGCAGGTATGATGGAGACACGAGCCCACAGTATGTGGTCAATGGTCATGTGTATATGAGCGAGACACCTCGACACCAGCTCAGCCTTGCGGTTCGAGATTGGGAGGTCGGGGTTCGATCTCCAGGAGTAACCAGGAGTGGAGAACAATGTTGTCATCATCATCGTCTCTCTTCCTTCCACAGGTTCACATCCTAGGCGTGGGCCTGGCAGTGCACGAGAAGCTGGTGCACCCAGAAATGCGTCCCCTGCACAAGAAGCTGATCGATCAGTTCCAGATGATGAGGAGTAGCCTCTGCCATGTGAGTGCTGATGGAAACTATTACACAGAACCCTCACAACATGCACACAACATTTAGATTTATTTTGATCCTATTTTGAACAGTATCACAAGTGCAACACATCACACACTGTAATCCAACATGCACAAGGCCACACATACATGCACACGCAGGGCAGTCAGTGTGTGTTTCTCTGCTGCATGTGTTCCAGAGTCTGCCTGGTCTGGATAAGGCTGGTTCAGGAGCCAACACTCCCCGAGGGATCCTGGCCTCTCACAGTCCCATGAGCCCCGAGAGCTTCAAACTCTTGCACAGACACAGGTCAGTGTAACACACACACACACACACACACACACACACACACACACACACACAGGTCAGTGTAACACGCACACACACACACACACACACACACACACACACACACACACACACACACACACACGCACGTGCACACAAATGCACACATGCTCAAACACCTCACAACTTCCAACTCATTTAGCTGGGGAACCCCTTGAACCAGGCCCCGGACCCTCACTCCGAGGACCAGAAGCCTATCCCACAATCCTTTGCATCACACCATTCTTCAACCTCAATGACAATCATGTCACCACACCGTCACGCTTCACACATCTATCTATCTATCTATCTATCTATCTATCTATCTATCTATCTATCTATCTATCTATCTATCTATCTATCTATCTATCTATCTATCTACCTACCTGTCTATCTATCTATCTATCTATCTATCTATCTATCTATCTATCTATCTATCTATCTATCTATCTATCTATCTATCTATCTATCTATCTATCTATCTATCTATCTATCTATCTATCTATCTATCTATCTATCTATCTATCTACCTACCTACCTACCTACCTACCTACCTACCTACCTGTCTATCTACCTATCTATCTATCTATCTATCTATCTATCTATCTATCTATCTATCTATCTATCTATCTATCTATCTATCTATCTATCTATCTATCTATCTTGTAACATTGCCATATTTTCTCTTTCTACCATTCCATTTCTCCTCTCATTCCTCTCATCCATCCTGCTTCGTCATTTTTTTCGTTCATCCCACACATCCCTTCCTTTTTGGTTTATTGCATCTCTCTCTCTCTCTCTCTCTCTCTCTCTCTCTCTCTCCTATTCTCCCACCACCATTCGTCTTTTTTCCTCCCTACCACCTCCCCCCTCCCTCCCCGGCGCCCCCTGCAGTCCCATAGCTGTGTTGACGGCGGTGAGAAACTCTCTCTCCTCTCACCAAAGCAGTGAGTTGGGTGTTGGTGGGACGGTGGGGAACCTCCTCATCCTGGCTGACGGCGTGGTGGTGGAGCACCCTGACGACTTCTACCGCATGCAGGTGGGTCAAGTCCAGGCAGGCTGCCGCAGAATCCTTTGATAATATTTGGCTTTGTAATACAGACCTGAGTTGGAGAGTTCTTCTTCAGTCTACACCAAATCTCTTCACCAAAAATAGCTGATCTACAAGCTCACTGTAGATCAGCTATTTCTGGTGAATGTTCCCCTCAGACTATAGGGTAGAGAAACGTCAAGTATACAATTATTTTCAATCTGTCCTAATGGAAATGGATATTCGCTCAAGTTTTCCTCTTTTTTTTTATATATATATTTTTTATCCCACGATTTTGTAACTTGTTTGACCCACTAGTGGAACAGGGTGGAAATGGTTGTTGGTGCAAACCATCTTTCTTCCAGATGGGTGTAAGGAGCAACATACTGTAGTCACTGCCAGAGGTATACTAGCGGCTTTTGTAGACGTGGTATTGTTTAGACTCCTCTGCATTGTAGCTGTTTCCTTGGTTTCATCTGATTTTGCATATCGCTGTTGTCGGGCAGAAACCAATATCAGAAACAATAATCTCCATATTCTAACTTTGTTGTGTGTCCGTCCCCCCGCAAAATTCTACTACAGTGTCATACAGAAGACATTATTGTATTTCAAGTGCCATATCTATACTTTAGCTATCAAGGTGCTAACTTTGACTGTGATTTATATATCTAGTAATAATGTTATGCCATATTATGATCTTTCCACAGCCAAGCCCCTCCTCCTCCAGTCTGAGCTCCACCCACTCTGCTCCCTCTCAGATGATTAACTCCGCCCCCTCGACCATCAGGAGTAAGAATCTACTTGGGATGGGTTCCTAACAAACAACAGAAATCTGATCATCACAAAATCAATGGAAATAGGGATAGAACTGTACATGCATAATACTGTATGCACCTGTAGGCTACCTTCGTACCATTGCATTTCATTCCCTATAATGAAAATGAAAATAAAAAAGTAAACTGATAGGGAAACCTGCTTTCAATCCCTCATAGCAGTGTTCTAATTCTGAACCCACTTACACATTTACTTTACATTAGGAGTCTATTCCTAGTGCAGCTTTTCTTCTAAGCACAATGATCTATAAGCAAGGAAATCAGTGTTAATTCTGTCGACTAAAACTATGATCATCAACTACCGTTTTTCACTGACGAAAACAAAATAAAAACTAAGCTATGATGACTAAAACTAATACTAAATATATTGGCAATTTCGTCAACAAATTCAAAACTAGACAAAAAATGTTAAGAAGAGATCCAGTAGAACTAAAAGATAAGGAATGCTCTCTGAAAATAGCCTGCCAAAATCGTATGATATTTAGTCGACTAAAACTAGTCTAAAGCTAAAACCTTTCTCATGAGTAAAGTATGACTAAAATAAAACTACATGAAATTGCATTCAAAAGTCTATGACTAAACTAATTAAAGAATTGCTGTAAAAATCAGCACTGCACTGTAGGGAATTAATAGCTCTGGATAAGAACAGCTAAAGAGGAAAATTGTTTTTAAATGTTTAAAAAAAAAGATTTTTAAGTATGGAGATATTTTCGTAATCAAATTTTAGGGGTACACTTATAATTTGTATATCTGCCTATTTCTGATCAGTTTCTGTCAAACTTTCTCTCTTTCTTCACAGTAAGCTCTCCGTCTCTGCCGGACAAATACAGACACAACCGAGAGATGCTGATGTTGCTGCCGCCCCACAGGGAGAGGCCCAGCAGTGCCATGTACCCCAACATGAATGAGAACGGACAGGTATGTACCCCAACATGAATGAGAACGGACAGGTATGTACCCCAACATGAATGAGAACGGACAGGTATGTACCCCAACATGAATGAGAACGGACAGGTATGTACCCCAACATGAATGATAACGGACAGGTATGTACCCCAACATGAATGAGAACGGACAGGTATGTACCCCAACATGAATGAGAACGGACAGGTATGTACCCCAACATGAATGAGAACGGACAGGTATGTACCCCAACATGAATGAGAACGGACAGGTATGTACCCCAACATCAATGAGAACAGACAGGTATGTACCCCAACATCAATGAGAACAGACGGGTATGTACCCCAACATCAATGAGAACAGACAGGTATGTACCCCAACATGAATGAGAACAGACAGGTATGTACCCCAACATGAATGAGAACAGACAGGTATGTACCCCAACATCAATGAGAACAGACAGGTATGTACCCCAACATCAATGAGAACAGACAGGTATGTACCCCAACATGAATGAGAACAGACAGGTATGTACCCCAACATGAATGAGAACAGACAGGTATGTACCCCAACATGAATCATGTAAAAATGCTTTTGACAAGCATGCATACCACAGTTTGAAACTGTGTTAGATATAGATAGTACTTTATTGTCAGTTTGCACTGAAATGTGTCTTGCGACAAAATAAATACAATTACATACATGGAAACATAAAGGCAAGAGCGATGTCCACAGCTCAGTGTAGTCTAGTCTAGTGTTACTCCATTTTGTTTTTAAAGACCTCACTTTTCAAAAAGGCTAGGCAAAATAAGCCTCTGCTTCAGGCTATCATTAGTGGACATATCTGCTCTAAGTAAATTAATGAATAAATTAATAATAATTAAGTAAGCAAGTAAATATAGTATATTTTTTGTGTGACACTGTAGTTAGTATGTTCAAGTAGGGCGTTAATTTGCGTGGGGAGAAACACAACACGTTAGAATGTGGAGATAAGAGGTTTTTGCCCGACACGATATGATACTTTTTGTGATTGGATAACATATCAGATGATGTCATTGTGTGTTTCTCCAGCCAACCAGCTTCCAGAGAGCATTGTTCCATCAGGTGATTGGTCCGTGCAAGCCCTGCAGCGACCCCAACCTCTCTGTGGCTGAGAAAGGTACTGTAGGTCCACGCCATTATGACATTAAAGACCATTCAACCTCTCTGGCTGAGAAATAGAAGATCTGCAGGCTCACAGCTTGTAGAGCTGCTATTCCCACTGTTTTTGAAAATATATGACAAGTTTTCAATATTTAAATGATTATGACGATTATGCATAACATTTATTAAAATTGTGATTGGGCGATTAGCCTACTGTATGTAACAATTGTGTCACACAGAAGGGGACGTTCGGTAGGTCAGAGTTAATATAAACGTTTCTTTTCTCACGCCAATAAAGCTCATTTGGATGTGATTTGCCAGTAGTCACTTGAGTGGTAGCGACGCAGCGTGCCTTATGCTTGACTTCCGCCTTACAGTGCTATACGGATCGCTCCAATGCACTGCATCTAGGTTTTTATATCTATGAGATACTCACCTCTGTTCTCCTCTCTTCTCTAGTTCTGACCACTCCCAGTAGTTGGAGTTTGGACAGTGGCACCAGAGACGCTCTTCCGTTCCTGGCAGCTCACGTTGGCAGTGTGCTGGCACCTCCTGTACCCCCACGCAGCCTAGCTCATGGTGAGTGAGTGAGTGAGTGAGTGAGTGAGTGAGTGCATTAAGTTTGTGCGTGTATTATAAGTTCTCAGTCGCCGCAGCTGATTTCAGTACTTTGGATTCCATAGAAGTCAGGTGTCAGCAGGTGTTCTATGGAAGCATGTTGCAGGACAATGTGACCACTTGCCATTCACATTTTCTGTTCCAATCTTTACAAGCCATTTGAATATCATTAAATGTAGGCTGTAAGTGGCAACATGTGGATATCCTGAATGTATCTGAAAACTTAGAATATACTGTAGTTTGGTGTTTATAGTAAATCTATTCACAAAAACTTAAACTTGCATCATTGTGTGGACTTGAAGCTGATTTCCATTGGCTATAGTCATTCCTTATGCTGCATTGTACAAAAGATACAATGGCACGAAGCGACATTATATTTCTGTCGCTGTTGATTTGTTGATCGTGGGTGTTGACGTCCCAACGTGTCTGCTGAGGTAGAAAAATCTGAAGTTCTCCTCCCATTACAAGCAGGAACAGTGTGAAGAGAGAAGGTGAGTGGAAGTGCTGAAACAACACTAGCTGCAGGTGAAGCGGAGCCAGATCAACTTGGATTGTAGCGTTGTAGAGTTTGTAGCTACAAACTTGGGGGGTCGTTTGGTATCTTCACGTCGCTGCAGGACGTCCACTGAAAATTAACGGTAGACTGCAGGTTTGTAGCTGCCAGGGTGAACACTGTGTTAAACTAATGAACGGTAGACTGCAGGTTTGTAGCTGCCAGGGTGAACACCGTGTTGAACTAATGAACGGTAGACTGCAGGTTTGTAGCTGCCAGGGTGAACACCGTGTTAAACTCTGAAACGGCCTGTTCAAAATATCGTTGTTGATAGAAACCTCTTAGCTCCTCTTATTTTTAAGTGGTGCAAGTAACTTTGTGTGTGCCAGGGTGGCTGGGTGGCTGGGTGTGTCTGAGCACGGAAATTGCATTTGGTTGGTTTTCAAAACCAAGTGTCACTGTTGTGCAGCCTACCACACACATATTAACTGTACATATGATGATTTCAGGTATAAGTACAGTACAGTACAGTACAGTACAGTACAGTAAAGGGACGCCCACATGGTAACTCTTTCTCAACCGTTTCGGACGCGGGGCGGCTCGCCGGAACCGCCCCGCCCCGCCCCCTGGGCGCATTCCTGGGTGTCTGGAAGTTCCGGGGACCTCCACACGGAGTTGCACCACTTACTTCACACGGGTGTGATTTGTAAATGAACACTCTATAGAGTCACACAAAAGCATAGACCCTGAAATCCAGAAATTTCTGAAAAGAACATACTAGCCCTTACCCGTTGTGAGATATTTGCCCCCCTCTTGTGGCCATGGGGGGGGGGGGGGGGGGGGGTACTGCGCCCGGGTGCGTTTTAATTCACTAATAAATTCATTATTAATAATTAATGTGTCAAATTGAAAAAAGGGCTCCGTTAAGACCACCATGTGAAAAGTGGGAGTGATTGGTGCAGGCAATGATGATTTTTGATTGATTGATTATTTTATTAGACAATATATCATATGCAGAAAAAACAGTACATGGTACAGTCAAAAAAGCACATTTTATCCAAAAGGATGGCACCGAAAAAAGTCCTTGCGGTCTTGTTTCCATTCGGGTCCCAATGCATTCATAATACAGTGATGATATAATCGAGGATACCTCACAACACATGAAAGTTGAGATAACGCGCTGTTTCTGACACACACACAGACAGACACACACACACTCAGACATTGACTGAATTATAGTATGATGATGAGCTTTCCACCTGACACAGGCCCTGTTTAGAGTCTCTGGAGAAAACAGCAAAATAAAATATCAGCTGTGCCTTCCGTTTAGACGGCACCAGTGTTTTCGAAGGTTGAAAGCCCCTTGGCCACCAAGCCACCGGCATGCACACTACAGCGTTTTCAAACACTGTTGTGTCACCATGCAAAGTAAACAGAGAAGAAATAGTGAGAACACAACAGCACATTGCCGTTCTCTGTTCTGATCGTTGCCGTGACGATATTGAAGATATGTGGCCGAATGTCGTCCGTCACCTTCTTATCATTTCCAACATCTTTCCAGCCTTGTGTGAATATTGGGTTCTCATGAAGATAATATACTAATTCACGCACGCACGCATGCACGCACGCACGCACGCACGCACGCACGCACGCACGCACGCACGCACACACACACACACACACACACACACACACACACAGACATACACACACACACACACAACCTGTGCTTTTCCTCCACATCCTCCTATCCAGGGGTCAACGCCATGCTGGCTAGTTGTGGTGGACATTTTTGTCCACCACAAAATGAGTGCACCCACTGCACCATAATATTTCCAGAAACACTCAAAAGCTAGCCCTGAATGACTATAACAGGTCTGTAAATCTAAGAGTGTAAATGGAACCCAATGGACCATTACGGGTCCATTGGGTCGTATTTGTACACTCTCAGCCAGGGGGTCCTTTAAAACATTAAACCACTAGTACCAGTGGACTCTGAATGTGTCATTAGGGTCGTAGTAAATCTTGACATTCAGAAATTGGATATTATGTTCAAAATGATAACATTATAATTTAAAAATAAAATAAAAGATTTCCCACGAACACATTTTGTCCGTATATGGGCATATTGATGACCTCTGCTCCTATCCCTTCTTTGTTATCCTGTCGTGTCTCCTCACTTTCCTCTCCTTCTTTTCCACCTCCCTCCCTCCACACCTCTGCTCTTCTCCTCTATGTGTTGTGGTTATCTCTGAGCGGTTCCTGCTGTTGTCTCCCCCTGTAGGCCAACTCCTGTCGATGCACTTTGACGCTTTCCACCAGCAGCTCAGCGACCTCCCTCCAGCTCTCCCTGCGCGCTCCTTAAGAAAGGTACCCACCTCCTCCTCCTCTTCCTCCTCTCCTCTCCTCTCCTCCCATTCCTTCTCCAGTCCTCCTTTGCTCCCTCCACCAGTGCTGCCAGATTTTGCGAGAGAAACCCGCTCGGTCTGTGAAAACAAGCCCATTGTCAGACGCCTGGCTGTAGTGTGATTTCTGCTCGCTTTGCCTGCTATTTTACTATCTATGCTCTGGCGGATAAAAAGTGTCACTGACTTGTAAGTTATGTCACTTGTTCATATTGGAAGTGTCGATTAGTTGAATAATTGACTGAGATATTAATGTGTGGAGAGTTGGCACTGCCATGCGATACAGCACTGATCATGTCGTCACTGTAAGAGCACATTAAAGGATGTTTACACTCCTCTGTGTGTGTGTGTGTGTGTGTTTCTCTCTCTCTCTCTCTTCAGTCCCCCCTGCACCCTATACCTGCCTCGCCCACCAGTCCTCAGTCCAACCTGGATGGCAGTAGCTCCACGCTGTCAGGCAGCGCCAGCTCCGGCGTCTCCTCCCTCAGCGAGAGCAACTTCGGACCCTCGTCCTCAGACCCCCCTCCCCCCGGCGGCCGCACCTCGGACACTCTGGAGTCTGGGGTCCCTAGCAGCAGCAGCACCTCGGACACTCTGGAGTCTGGGGTCCCTAGCAGCAGCAGCAGCAGCAGCCATCAGGCCTGGGCTACGTCGGACCAGGAGGACCCCGACTCGCCGTACCTGCCCGTCAGGTACAGCGTGTCCGAGCCCGAGGTTTTGGACGTCGCCAAGCCCCCGCCCTCCCGCAGCCACTCGGCCCCCGGAGAAGTGGCCCACCCCCACCCTCACCTCCATGCTCAGGGTCTGGAGACCCCCCTCCAGCCCCCTCACGTCCTCCCCCAGTACCACCACTACTTCTACCCACACTACCACCACCAGCCGCCCGTCTACCTCCACCAGCACCACCACCAGCCGCCGCCCGTGCTGCCGCCCAAGCCCTACCTCAGGGAGGGCTGCATCCCGGAGGAGGACCCCCCTCCACCTCCTCCGCCTCCAGCCCCCGCGCCCAGAGCAGCTGTGCAACCACGCAGCATCTGCCAGTCTGCCAAGGAGGAGCAGGCCAGGGTGGCGTGGGAGCATGGCGTGGGTGAGGAGTGAGTTTATTATAGATGGTAGACGTTGGCCAACAGTGGTACACAGACTCCATTCACAGAGAGAGAGACAGAGAGAAAACCAGCTAGATTAAGGTTTATGTCAGGGGAACTTTTTAACCACTTAAAACCTTGCATCCCTATTCTGAAGGGAACATTAGCTGATAATAGCCAATCCACAAGCTCACAATGCCTGGCACTGCGAGGCGTTGTGAGCAAAGAGGTTGGTGTAGAGGGCAAAAGTACAATGAAAGCTCAAGTTTACTTTAAATCGTTAAACATCTGAAAATACACATTACATTGAATCCAACATAAACTGATGACAGTGATGTCAAACAAGTCTATGAAAGAATCTGCAACATGATTGTATACAATGTGTAGTGTGGGGTCCCTGCTTCATCTCTCTCTCAGCTAAGGGGTCCCTGCTTCATCTCTCTCTCAGCTAAGGGGTCCCTGCTTCATCTCTCTCTCAGCTAAGGGGTCCCTGCTTCATCTCTCTCAGCTAAGGGGTCCCTGCTTCATCTCTCTCAGCTAAGGGGTCCCTGCTTCATCTCTCTCAGCTAAGGGGTCCCTGCTTCATCTCTCTCTCAGCTAAGGGGTCCCTGCTTCATCTCTCTCTCAGCTAAGGGGTCCCTGCTTCATCTCTCTCAGCTAAGGGGTCCCTGCTTCATCTCTCTCAGCTAAGGGGTCCCTGCTTCATCTCTCTCAGCTAAGGGGTCCCTGCTTCATCTCTCTCAGCTAAGGGGTCCCTGCTTCATCTCTCTCTCAGCTAAGGGGTCCCTGCTTCATCTCTCTCAGCTAAGGGGTCCCTGCTTCATCTCTCTCTCAGCTAAGGGGTCCCTGCTTCATCTCTCTCAGCTAAGGGGTCCCTGCTTCATCTCTCTCTCAGCTAAGGGGTCCCTGCTTCATCTCTCTCTCAGCTAAGGGGTCCCTGCTTCATCTCTCTCAGCTAAGGGGTCCCTGCTTCATCTCTCTCAGCTAAGGGGTTCCTGCTTCATCTCTCTCAGCTAAGGGGTCCCTGCTTCATCTCTCTCAGCTAAGGGGTCCCTGCTTCATCTCTCTCTCAGCTAAGGGGTCCCTGCTTCATCTCTCTCTCAGCTAAGGGGTCCCTGCTTCATCTCTCTCTCTCAGCTAAGGGGTCCCTGCTTCATCTCTCTCTCAGCTATAAGGGGTCCCTGCTTCATCTCTCTCTCTCAGCTAAGGGGTCCCTGCTTCATCTCTCTCTCAGCTAAGGGGTCCCTGCTTCATCTCTCTCTCAGCTAAGGGGTCCCTGCTTCATCTCTCTCTCAGCTAAGGGGTCCCTGCTTCATCTCTCTCAGCTAAGGGGTCCCTGCTTCATCTCTCTCAGCTAAGGGGTCCCTGCTTCATCTCTCTCAGCTAAGGGGTCCCTGCTTCATCTCTCTCTCAGCTAAGGGGTCCCTGCTTCATCTCTCTCTCAGCTAAGGGGTCCCTGCTTCATCTCTCTCTCAGCTAAGGGGTCCCTGCTTCATATCTCTCTCAGCTAAGGGGTCCCTGCTTCATCTCTCTCAGCTAAGGGGTCCCTGCTTCATCTCTCTCAGCTAAGGGGTCCTTGGCCTGCAAACTGTTGAACACCCCTGGTTTATGTTAAAGGTTATAATGTGAAGTCAAGAGAAAGGGACCAGGTCCTTGAATGCTGCATTTTCCTTTGTGCATTTTTGGATAATAATTACCCCAAAAAAAGAAAAAAGATAAGTGCCCTTTCATAGCATGAACAAATCACTGCATTCTCTCAAAATTCACCATTTATTGCAACATCCTTTTATAACATTATCTGTTGTTAGTGTTCACCTAACTGGATGAATATAAACAAAAAATGTTAAGATATATTTTTGTGCTTTTATGCCTTTATTGGTAGGACAGACTGACAGGACATGGGGAGAGACCCACAGCAAAGGTAGTTGGGATCGGGATTCGAACCCGCGACACGCTGTCAGGCTGGAATGCAGACTAGGGTGCCCGGACTACCACGCCGGCGGCCCGGGCCATAAACATGTTTTTTTAAGCAATTAAATTAATTTAATTTGATCTAATAGATTAGAGGGAGAGAGACGGAGATTCACTTTTCTTTTTTGATTAAATCAGTAATTTACAAGACTCAAAATTTGAGTTTGGTGATTCTATACAGTAATTGCACACTCAAATATGAGTTACTATAGAGAGTAGTAGAGACATGTTCCTGTGTGTTTTTGTACTAACTTCACAGAGTAAACATGGCTCGTAAAGGTCATCCATCAAACACAAAGGCTCAAGGAATTACTATTGAGTGATGAAAACCCTGATTCCATCCTATCGATGGCTCTCTTTTCAAATGAGCAGCACTTTAAAAAGACATGAACACGGCACCAAAACCTTCTTTCTGCAGCTCTGTGTATTTTTCAACAGAGACCCCTAGGGGTCCTCAACAGAGGGGTCCTCAGAAAAATACAAAATAAGTCTCCTTAATAATATGCAAACCTGGCAACGACAACCCGAGGGGTCAGGTCAAAAGATGTCACTCATTTTAGTTTGTTTTAACAAGACCGGTCAAGGCTTGCTCTCATAAAGCCTCACAAGGTTAAAAGGAATATACCATGGGGATTTAGTATATATATTTTACAAACAGAAAACTAAAGATATATTCAAAAGTATATAGATATATATTTAATATAGTATAAACAACCATATATATATATGCTTTAGATATTCATCCTTATAGTGTGGATTGAATGGGAAAGTTGTTAAAGCTATACGTAGAAATATGCAAGACAAATACAGCCATGGGAGCTGCTGGATGGTTCACTCCTTTAAAAGTGGGACGCGACGTCAGCCCCTTTCTCACACCCCCGTTAAACAGATTCATAAACCCAGGGGTTTACTTCAAATGCATCGTAGAAGCTAAATGGATTCAGCTGGGGTTGTGCACAAGCAAAGTAATAAAGTGTTAAGCATAGAAAAGAATAGCCAATGTAAAAGCTCACGATGTGTTATGATGATGCAATGCGTTGTGAGCTTGTAGATTGGCCATATTTACGTATTTTTTTAACGTGTGACACTGTTGTGTGATGAAGTATAACATTGGACTTGAGTGGTTAATGGATGACATTTATATATAAAATGTACATAGAAAGTTTTATATAACAATTATCCACATTTATATCAGGGTACCCTTTTTGTATGCATGATAATTCAGTGAAAGCCGGCATACAACTTGGGACTGTGCTCTCCTGGGCTGCCAGGGCTGGCCATAGGGATAGCTAAACTTGTAACCACTGGAATAAATGTAGTGATTATTTTGTCTGTTGGAATTGAATTGGAATCATAACAGAGTCAAGTACAAGAAGTGGATTTGGTCTCGATGGACTAACTGTGAAGATTAGAACTCTTTGAGAGTTTTGTGCAAGAATTTAAGTGGTCGGCACTTTCTTATTTTTCAGCCAATATTGTAAACACTGGACCTAAATCAATGGACAGTCTTTTTCCCCTTGTCAATGTATCTGTACTGAAATGAGTAAA
The DNA here is from genome assembly GCF_963924005.1 of Protomyctophum bolini. Classification (NCBI taxonomy): domain Eukaryota; kingdom Metazoa; phylum Chordata; class Actinopteri; order Myctophiformes; family Myctophidae; genus Protomyctophum; species Protomyctophum bolini. The sequence continues at coordinate 23,321,907 of NC_137863.1, forward strand.
GATGATGACTAAAGAGGAAACGGAGACTATAGAATGTTTCTACTAAGCCTAATATATCGTACGTTCTGCCAACAAAGCAATGTGGGGTCAGTTGAATTGCCTGACAGAACTCTGTGTGGTTGTTGTCAGGATTGAAAAAGGTTGAAATGATCATTGAATGATCGCCCATCTCATTAGGGTGATCACTGAATGGTTTTGCTCATTGGTTTTCTTATAACCACGTGTAAATACAATGCAATATGTTTCTGTTATTCTTATTATAGTGCAGCCTGGACACAATATGAACTCTGGGGGAAGCTGACGGGGTCATTTGTGGATTACTTCTCAACGTGATTCAGTAAATGGACCCGATGTATCTTTACTCGCAAGGGCATTATTTCACAAAATCACTGATGGGAAATGTGATTTGGTGTCTTTGAGTGTGACTAGACAATGTGGTGTTTTTGTTTTGTTTTTGTTTTCTCCAGAGAGTGTTTTAAAATGGTGTTTTCTCAACAGCCATGATCAACTATTAATAGCATTTATCATTTATATATGGCCTTTTTCTTACTCAAAGTGATCGGTATAAATGCGTATGGCAATGCTCTAACCCCATAAGACCTGAGGCCGATTCTACAATTGCCTTCTATCAGTACTTCATCTCACACTTTCAAGATTTTTCAAAAATGTTCAGAAATAGCAGATGTACAAGCTCGCAGCGCGGCCCGTTGTGAGCTTGTAGATCGGCTATTTTGAGCATGCAAATAAGTGTAAAATCAGCCATTAAGACGCCATCAAATCGTATGTCGTAAAAATCGTATATTTTGTCTAAACCACAACTAATTAAATTAAAACATTTAAAAAAATGTTTTAGACTAAAACTAAATCTAAATATGCTGTCAAAATTAACACTGTTACGTCTCTCTAAAATGCCTTGGCTTCAATCAGCCAAAAATGTACACAGTATGATGAGTGCTGAAAGATTGTCTCATATAGTCAATATAGTCCCTCACACAAGAATAAGACTCTTAAGTAAACGTGAGTTCAAACTGATTGATTGATCTACATTTTTATGTATTTAAATTAAATTCATGTAACTTTTGTGTATGGAAACGTTTTCCAATATCTTCTCTTGTCGGGTGGAAACCTCATTATGTTACTTTTCTAATTCAAAAGTGCCTAAAGTAGCAGATCTACAAGCTCTGCTGCTTTTGGTACTTTTGTGTGATGCTGTACGATCAGTAGGGCATTACTTTACAGGTTATTTCAATCCGCCTCACTTCAAAACAAACACCTCCCACCATGTTAAAGAGATTTGTTTTAACAATAATATAAATACTAGGGACTTTAGGGATGCTCTCCCACCATGGACATAAATTCATTCAACCCAACACCAATGGACTGAACACAGCTATTTCCTTTGTTATAGATTTTGGATTTTTTTTTCCTCTTGTAAATACTATAGTGGATAAAGCGAGGGCAAAGAGCTGATATTCAGAGCATGCATGGACGATGATCACAGATTGCATTCTGGGTGTGTACAGAGCTTAGGACAGAGCGTGTGTACAGGAGAATATGAAGGTGAACCTTGTATAGATTGTGTTTAATTGTCTTGCCTTGTACTTTCTGATGTAAAACTATGTTTTTAAACCTAGCCAACAAATATATACAACTTCATTTTTGTGATATTATTATTATAGTTACTATAATAATTATTATTATTTGGGGTAGTGGATAGTTTGTGTTTTGTTTTGTTTTTGTTTGCATCAAGGAGTGGACAGGTCCAGCTGATTACTACAAAGGGATTTCTTTGTACAACGATGCAAAGAATGATTTCTTGTACTGTGTGTATATATATATCAAAACTTCTCCATTTTGTTAGCATGGGTATGAAACTGTGACGTGAATGACTTTAGATGTAAATACTTACTCTTTTTTTCCTACTCACTTAACTACTTGTGTTGTGGATTTATCATTAAAAGGATACTACACCCAAAAATGTCATTTTTATTGATTACTTAACATGTATTGCTTGAAATATACCTCTGACCACGTGTCACTAGTATTCAATTTTTTTTATAGTATATATACTACTAGTATAATAGTACTACTACTAGTATATATACTACTACTATACTATAGTATATCGTTTTTCATTGTTTTTCACCCACGCGGCAGAATGCTGCGTGGGTGGCGCTTCATTCACCAGCTGTCTAAAAACCCGGAAGAGACTCCTGCTCTGAGCGGAAAATTGTCGCGCCTAGACGCCTAAGTCCGCAATTTCCATTTCCGCAATTACCATTTCCGCAATTTCCGCAATTTCCGCAATTCCGCAATTTGACAAAAACGATGGGTTATAGCCCATGTTTTTTTAAATTTTGAAAAAAAAAGTTATCCTCGTTTCTCATCATTTTGGACCATGGGCTATAGCCCATATCGTACGGCATACTATAGCGCGCCGTTTTTCATCATTTTTGAGGATTTGAAAAAAATGACGAAATTACAAAAACGATGGGTTATAGCCCATGTTATTTTAAATTAAAAAAAAAAAAGTTAGCCTCGTTTCTCATCATTTTGGACCGTGGGCTATAGCCCATATCGTACGGCATACTATAGCGCGCCGTTTTTCATCATTTTTGAAGATTTGAAAAAAATTACGAAATGACAAAAACGATGGGTTATAGCCCATGTTTTTTGAAATTTTGAAAAAAAATGTTAGCCTCGTTTCTCATCATTTTGGACCGTGGGCTATAGCCCATATCGTACGGCATACTATGGCACGCCGTTTTTCATCATTTTTGAAGATTTGAAAAAAATTACGAAATGACAAAAACGATGGGTTATAGCCCATGTTTTTTGAAATTTTGAAAAAAAAAGTTAGCCTCGTTTCTCATCATTTTGGACCGTGGGCTACAGCCCATATCGTACGGCATACTATAGCGCGCCGTTTTTCATCATTTTTGAAGATTTGAAAAAAATGACGAAATGACAAAAACGATGGGTTATAGCCCATGTTTTTTGAAATTTTGAAAAAAAAAGTTAGCCTCGTTTCTCATCATTTTGGACCGTGGGCTATAGCCCATATCGTACGGCATACTATAGCGCGCCGTTTTTCATCATTTTTGAAGATTTGAAAAAAATGACGAAATGACAAAAACGATGGGTTATAGCCCATGTTTTTTGAAATTTTGAAAAAAAAAGTTAGCCTCGTTTCTCATCATTTTGGACCGTGGGCTATAGCCCATATCGTACGGCATACTATGGCACGCCGTTTTTCATCATTTTTTAGGATTTGAAAAAAATGAAAAAATGAAAAAAACGATGGGTTATAGCCCATGTTTTTTGAAATTTTGAAAAAAAAAGTTAGCCTCGTTTCTCATCATTTTGGACCGTGGGCTATAGCCCATATCGTACGGCATACTATGGCACGCCATTTTTCATCATTTTTGAGGATTTGAAAAAAATGACGAAATGACAAAAACGATGGGTTATAGCCCATGTTTTTTGAAATTTTGAAAAAAAAAGTTAGCCTCGTTTCTCATCATTTTGGACCGTGGGCTATAGCCCATATCGTACGGCATACTATAGCGCGCCGTTTTTCATCATTTTTGAAGATTTGAAAAAAATGACAAAATGACAAAAACGATGGGTTATAGCCCATGTTTTTTGAAATTTTGAAAAAAAAAGTTAGCCTCGTTTCTCATCATTTTGGACCGTGGGCTATAGCCCATATCGTACGGCATACTATAGCGCGCCGTTTTTCATCATTTTTGAAGATTTGAAAAAAATGACGAAATGACAAAAACGATGGGTTATAGCCCATGTTTTTTGAAATTTTGAAAAAAAAAGTTAGCCTCGTTTCTCATCATTTTGGACCGTGGGCTATAGCCCATATCGTACGGCATACTATGGCACGCCGTTTTTCAGGTAGATTGTTTTATTTTACTCAGTCAGCCATATCACTACTCATTTTTTTTCATGAAAAAGGTCATAGCTGGGTAATCTATTTTCAGGCAAATTGTGTTTATTGTATTTTATTTTACTCGGCCATAACAATTTATTTTCTGTTAACCAACTTGCTGGCTGGCAGGCAGGCAGACAGCTACTCATAGACAGGCAGACAGACAGACAGCTACTCATGGAGAATTGGACAGGCAGGCAGTCAGACAGCTACTCATAGACAGGCAGACAGACAGCTACTCATGGAGAATTGGACAGGCAGGCAGACAGCTACTCATGGACAATTGGACAGGCAGGAAGGCAGACAGCTACTCATAGACAGACAGACAGCTACTCATGGACAATTGGACAGGCAGGAAGGCAGACAGCTACTCATAGACAGGCAGACAGACAGCTACTCATGGACAATTAGGCAGGCAGGCAGACAGCTACTCATAGACAGGCAGACAGACAGCTACTCATGGACAATTAGGCAGGCAGGCAGACAGCTACTCAGACAGGCAGACAGACAGCTACTCATGGACAATTGGACAGGCAGGCAGGCAGACAGACAGACAGCTACTCATAGACAGGCAGGCAGACAGCTACTCATAGACAGGCAGAAAGTAAGACAGCTACTCATTGACAGACAGACAAAAAACTACTCATGGACAGACAGACAGACAGACAGACAGACAGGCAGGCAGGCAGGCAGGCAAAGAGCTACTCATGTTATGTTATTATGTTATTATAACAGCTACTCATGTTATGTCATGTGCAATAATTTGTGCAGTTATGGAAACAGCTCTTTGTGTTTATGCAAGAAAATGTAACACATTTATTTATTTACATATTGTGTTTCTCATCATTTTGGACCATGGGCTATAGCCCATATCGTACGGCATACTATGGCACGCCGTTTTTCATCATTTTTGAGGATTTGAAAAAAATGAAAAAATGAAAAAAACGATGGGTTATAGCCCATGTTTTTTGAAATTTTGAAAAAAAAAGTTAGCCTCGTTTCTCATCATTTTGGACCGTGGGCTATAGCCCATATCGTACGGCATACTATAGCGCGCCGTTTTTCATCATTTTTGAAGATTTGAAAAAAATGACGAAATGACAAAAACGTTGGGTTATAGCCCATGTTTTTTGAAATTTTGAAAAAAAACGTTAGCCTCGTTTCTCATCATTTTGGACCGTGGGCTATAGCCCATATCGTACGGCATACTATAGCGCGCCGTTTTTCATCATTTTTTAGGATTTGAAAAAAATGAAAAAATGAAAAAAACGATGGGTTATAGCCCATGTTTTTTGAAATTTTGAAAAAAAAAGTTAGCCTCGTTTCTCATCATTTTGGACCGTGGGCTATAGCCCATATCGTACGGCATACTATAGCGCGCCGTTTTTCATCATTTTTGAAGATTTGAAAAAAATGACGAAATGACAAAAACGATGGGTTATAGCCCATGTTTTTTGAAATTTTGAAAAAAAACGTTAGCCTCGTTTCTCATCATTTTGGACCGTGGGCTATAGCCCATATCGTACGGCATACTATGGCACGCCGTTTTTCATCATTTTTTAGGATTTGAAAAAAATGAAAAAATGAAAAAAACGATGGGTTATAGCCCATGTTTTTTGAAATTTTGAAAAAAAAAGTTAGCCTCGTTTCTCATCATTTTGGACCGTGGGCTATAGCCCATATCGTACGGCATACTATGGCACGCCGTTTTTCATTATTTTTGAGGATTTAAAAAAAATGACGAAATGACAAAAACGATGGGTTATAGCCCATGTTTTTTTAAATTTTGAAAAAAAAAGTTAGCCTCGTTTCTCATCATTTTGGACCGTGGGCTATAGCCCATATCGTACGGCATACTATGGCACGCCGTTTTTCATCATTTTTTAGGATTCGAAAAAAATGAAAAAATAAAAAAAACGATGGGTTATAGCCCATGTTTTTTGAAATTTTGAAAAAAAAAGTTAGCCTCGTTTCTCATCATTTTGGACCGTGGGCTATAGCCCATATCGTACGGCATACTATGGCACGCCGTTTTTCATCATTTTTGAGGATTTGAAAAAAAATGACGAAATGACAAAAACGATGGGTTATAGCCCATGTTTTTTGAAATTTTGAAAAAAAAAGTTAGCCTCGTTTCTCATCATTTTGGACCGTGGGCTATAGCCCATATCGTACGGCATACTATAGCGCGCCGTTTTTCATCATTTTTGAAGATTTGAAAAAAATGACGAAATGACAAAAACGATGGGTTATAGCCCATGTTTTTTGAAATTTTGAAAAAAAAAGTTAGCCTCGTTTCTCATCATTTTGGACCGTGGGCTATAGCCCATATCGTACGGCATACTATAGCGCGCCGTTTTTCATCATTTTTGAAGATTTGAAAAAAATGACGAAATGACAAAAACGATGGGTTATAGCCCATGTTTTTTGAAATTTTGAAAAAAAAAGTTAGCCTCATCATTTTGGACCGTGGGCTATAGCCCATATCGTACGGCATACTATGGCACGCCGTTTTTCATCATTTTTGAGGATTTGAAAAAAAAGAAAAAATGAAAAAAACGATGGGTTATAGCCCATGTTTTTTGAAATTTTGAAAAAAAAGTTAGCCTCGTTTCTCATCATTTTGGACCGTGGGCTATAGCCCATATCGTACGGCATACTATGGCACGCCGTTTTTCATCATTTTTGAGGATTTGAAAAAAATGACGAAATGACAAAAACGATGGGTTATAGCCCATGTTTTTTGAAATTTTGAAAAAAAAAGTTAGCCTCGTTTCTCATCATTTTGGACCGTGGGCTATAGCCCATATCGTACGGCATACTATGGCACGCCGTTTTTCATCATTTTTGAGGATTTGAAAAAAAATGACGAAATGACAAAAACGATGGGTTATAGCCCATGTTTTTTGAAATTTTGAAAAAAAAAGTTAGCCTCGTTTCTCATCATTTTGGACCGTGGGCTATAGCCCATATCGTACGGCATACTATAGCGCGCCGTTTTTCATCATTTTTGAAGATTTGAAAAAAATGACGAAATGACAAAAACGATGGGTTATAGCCCATGTTTTTTGAAATTTTGAAAAAAAAAGTTAGCCTCGTTTCTCATCATTTTGGACCGTGGGCTATAGCCCATATCGTACGGCATACTATGGCACGCCGTTTTTCATTATTTTTGAGGATTTTAAAAAAATGACGAAATGACAAAAACGATGGGTTATAGCCCATGTTTTTTGAAATTTTGAAAAAAAAAGTTAGCCTCGTTTCTCATCATTTTGGACCGTGGGCTACAGCCCATATCGTACGGCATACTATAGCGCGCCGTTTTTCATCATTTTTGAAGATTTGAAAAAAATGACGAAATGACAAAAACGATGGGTTATAGCCCATGTTTTTTGAAATTTTGAAAAAAAAAGTTAGCCTCGTTTCTCATCATTTTGGACCGTGGGCTATAGCCCATATCGTACGGCATACTATAGCGCGCCGTTTTTCATCATTTTTGAAGATTTGAAAAAAATGACGAAATGACAAAAACGATGGGTTATAGCCCATGTTTTTTGAAATTTTGAAAAAAAAAGTTAGCCTCGTTTCTCATCATTTTGGACCGTGGGCTATAGCCCATATCGTACGGCATACTATGGCACGCCGTTTTTCATTATTTTTGAGGATTTTAAAAAAATGACGAAATGACAAAAACGATGGGTTATAGCCCATGTTTTTTGAAATTTTGAAAAAAAAAGTTAGCCTCATCATTTTGGACCGTGGGCTATAGCCCATATCGTACGGCATACTATGGCACGCCGTTTTTCATCATTTTTGAGGATTTGAAAAAAAAGAAAAAATGAAAAAAACGATGGGTTATAGCCCATGTTTTTTGAAATTTTGAAAAAAAAGTTAGCCTCGTTTCTCATCATTTTGGACCGTGGGCTATAGCCCATATCGTACGGCATACTATGGCACGCCGTTTTTCATCATTTTTGAGGATTTGAAAAAAATGACGAAATGACAAAAACGATGGGTTATAGCCCATGTTTTTTGAAATTTTGAAAAAAAAAGTTAGCCTCGTTTCTCATCATTTTGGACCGTGGGCTATAGCCCATATCGTACGGCATACTATGGCACGCCGTTTTTCATCATTTTTGAGGATTTGAAAAAAAATGACGAAATGACAAAAACGATGGGTTATAGCCCATGTTTTTTGAAATTTTGAAAAAAAAAGTTAGCCTCGTTTCTCATCATTTTGGACCGTGGGCTATAGCCCATATCGTACGGCATACTATAGCGCGCCGTTTTTCATCATTTTTGAAGATTTGAAAAAAATGACGAAATGACAAAAACGATGGGTTATAGCCCATGTTTTTTGAAATTTTGAAAAAAAAAGTTAGCCTCGTTTCTCATCATTTTGGACCGTGGGCTATAGCCCATATCGTACGGCATACTATGGCACGCCGTTTTTCATTATTTTTGAGGATTTTAAAAAAATGACGAAATGACAAAAACGATGGGTTATAGCCCATGTTTTTTGAAATTTTGAAAAAAAAAGTTAGCCTCGTTTCTCATCATTTTGGACCGTGGGCTACAGCCCATATCGTACGGCATACTATAGCGCGCCGTTTTTCATCATTTTTGAAGATTTGAAAAAAATGACGAAATGACAAAAACGATGGGTTATAGCCCATGTTTTTTTAAATTTTGAAAAAAAAAGTTAGCCTCGTTTCTCATCATTTTGGACCGTGGGCTATAGCCCATATCGTACGGCATACTATAGCGCGCCGTTTTTCATCATTTTTGAAGATTTGAAAAAAATGACGAAATGACAAAAACGATGGGTTATAGCCCATGTTTTTTGAAATTTTGAAAAAAAAAGTTAGCCTCGTTTCTCATCATTTTGGACCGTGGGCTATAGCCCATATCGTACGGCATACTATGGCACGCCGTTTTTCATTATTTTTGAGGATTTTAAAAAAATGACGAAATGACAAAAACGATGGGTTATAGCCCATGTTTTTTGAAATTTTGAAAAAAAAAGTTAGCCTCGTTTCTCATCATTTTGGACCGTGGGCTACAGCCCATATCGTACGGCATACTATAGCGCGCCGTTTTTCATCATTTTTGAAGATTTGAAAAAAATGACGAAATGACAAAAACGATGGGTTATAGCCCATGTTTTTTGAAATTTTGAAAAAAAAAGTTAGCCTCGTTTCTCATCATTTTGGACCGTGGGCTATAGCCCATATCGTACGGCATACTATAGCGCGCCGTTTTTCATCATTTTTGAAGATTTGAAAAAAATGACGAAATGACAAAAACGATGGGTTATAGCCCATGTTTTTTGAAATTTTGGAAAAAAAAGTTAGCCTCGTTTCTCATCATTTTGGACCGTGGGCTATAGCCCATATCGTACGGCATACTATGGCACGCCGTTTTTCATCATTTTTTAGGATTTGAAAAAAATGAAAAAATGAAAAAAAACGATGGGTTATAGCCCATGTTTTTTGAAATTTTGAAAAAAAAAGTTAGCCTCGTTTCTCATCATTTTGGACCGTGGGCTATAGCCCATATCGTACGGCATACTATGGCACGCCGTTTTTCATCATTTTTGAGGATTTGAAAAAAATGACGAAATGACAAAAACGATGGGTTATAGCCCATGTTTTTTGAAATTTTGAAAAAAAAAGTTAGCCTCGTTTCTCATCATTTTGGACCGTGGGCTATAGCCCATATCGTACGGCATACTATAGCGCGCCGTTTTTCATCATTTTTGAAGATTTGAAAAAAATGACAAAATGACAAAAACGATGGGTTATAGCCCATGTTTTTTGAAATTTTGAAAAAAAAAGTTAGCCTCGTTTCTCATCATTTTGGACCGTGGGCTATAGCCCATATCGTACGGCATACTATAGCGCGCCGTTTTTCATCATTTTTGAAGATTTGAAAAAAATGACGAAATGACAAAAACGATGGGTTATAGCCCATGTTTTTTGAAATTTTGAAAAAAAAAGTTAGCCTCATCATTTTGGACCGTGGGCTATAGCCCATATCGTACGGCATACTATGGCACGCCGTTTTTCATCATTTTTGAGGATTTGAAAAAAATGAAAAAATGAAAAAAACGATGGGTTATAGCCCATGTTTTTTGAAATTTTGAAAAAAAAAGTTAGCCTCGTTTCTCATCATTTTGGACCGTGGGCTATAGCCCATATCGTACGGCATACTATGGCACGCCGTTTTTCATCATTTTTGAGGATTTGAAAAAAATGACGAAATGACAAAAACGATGGGTTATAGCCCATGTTTTTTTAAATTTTGAAAAAAAAAGTTAGCCTCGTTTCTCATCATTTTGGACCGTGGGCTATAGCCCATATCGTACGGCATACTATAGCGCGCCGTTTTTCATCATTTTTGAAGATTTGAAAAAAATGACGAAATGACAAAAACGATGGGTTATCGCCCATGTTTTTTGAAATTTTGAAAAAAAAAGTTAGCCTCGTTTCTCATCATTTTGGACCGTGGGCTATAGCCCATATCGTACGGCATACTATGGCACGCTGTTTTTCATCATTTTTGAGGATTTGAAAAAAATGACGAAATGACAAAAACGATGGGTTATAGCCCATGTTTTTTGAAATTTTGAAAAAAAAAGTTAGCCTCGTTTCTCATCATTTTGGACCGTGGGCTATAGCCCATATCGTACGGCATACTATAGCGCGCCGTTTTTCATCATTTTTGAAGATTTGAAAAAAATGACAAAATGACAAAAACGATGGGTTATAGCACATGTTTTTTGAAATTTTGAAAAAAAAAGTTAGCCTCGTTTCTCATCATTTTGGACCGTGGGCTATAGCCCATATCGTACGGCATACTATGGCACGCCGTTTTTCATCATTTTTTAGGATTTGAAAAAAATGAAAAAATGAAAAAAACGATGGGTTATAGCCCATGTTTTTTGAAATTTTGAAAAAAAAAGTTAGCCTCGTTTCTCATCATTTTGGACCGTGGGCTATAGCCCATATCGTACGGCATACTATGGCACGCCGTTTTTCATTATTTTTGAGGATTTTAAAAAAATGACGAAATGACAAAAACGATGGGTTATAGCCCATATCGTACGGCATACTATAGCGCGCCGTTTTTCATCATTTTTGAAGATTTGAAAAAAATGACGAAATGACAAAAACGATGGGTTATAGCCCATGTTTTTTGAAATTTTGAAAAAAAAAGTTAGCCTCATCATTTTGGACCGTGGGCTATAGCCCATATCGTACGGCATACTATGGCACGCCGTTTTTCATCATTTTTGAGGATTTGAAAAAAATGAAAAAATGAAAAAAACGATGGGTTATAGCCCATGTTTTTTGAAATTTTGAAAAAAAAAGTTAGCCTCGTTTCTCATCATTTTGGACCGTGGGCTATAGCCCATATCGTACGGCATACTATGGCACGCCGTTTTTCATCATTTTTGAGGATTTGAAAAAAATGACGAAATGACAAAAACGATGGGTTATAGCCCATGTTTTTTTAAATTTTGAAAAAAAAAGTTAGCCTCGTTTCTCATCATTTTGGACCGTGGGCTATAGCCCATATCGTACGGCATACTATAGCGCGCCGTTTTTCATCATTTTTGAAGATTTGAAAAAAATGACGAAATGACAAAAACGATGGGTTATCGCCCATGTTTTTTGAAATTTTGAAAAAAAAAGTTAGCCTCATCATTTTGGACCGTGGGCTATAGCCCATATCGTACGGCATACTATGGCACGCCGTTTTTCATCATTTTTTAGGATTTGAAAAAAATGAAAAAATGAAAAAAAACGATGGGTTATAGCCCATGTTTTTTGAAATTTTGAAAAAAAAAGTTAGCCTCGTTTCTCATCATTTTGGACCGTGGGCTATAGCCCATATCGTACGGCATACTATAGCGCGCCGTTTTTCATCATTTTTGAAGATTTGAAAAAAATGACGAAATGACAAAAACGATGGGTTATCGCCCATGTTTTTTGAAATTTTGAAAAAAAAAGTTAGCCTCGTTTCTCATCATTTTGGACCGTGGGCTATAGCCCATATCGTACGGCATACTATGGCACGCTGTTTTTCATCATTTTTGAGGATTTGAAAAAAATGACGAAATGACAAAAACGATGGGTTATAGCCCATGTTTTTTGAAATTTTGAAAAAAAAAGTTAGCCTCGTTTCTCATCATTTTGGACCGTGGGCTATAGCCCATATCGTACGGCATACTATAGCGCGCCGTTTTTCATCATTTTTGAAGATTTGAAAAAAATGACAAAATGACAAAAACGATGGGTTATAGCACATGTTTTTTGAAATTTTGAAAAAAAAAGTTAGCCTCGTTTCTCATCATTTTGGACCGTGGGCTATAGCCCATATCGTACGGCATACTATGGCACGCCGTTTTTCATCATTTTTTAGGATTTGAAAAAAATGAAAAAATGAAAAAAACGATGGGTTATAGCCCATGTTTTTTGAAATTTTGAAAAAAAAAGTTAGCCTCGTTTCTCATCATTTTGGACCGTGGGCTATAGCCCATATCGTACGGCATACTATGGCACGCCGTTTTTCATTATTTTTGAGGATTTTAAAAAAATGACGAAATGACAAAAACGATGGGTTATAGCCCATGTTTTTTGAAATTTTGAAAAAAAAAGTTAGCCTCGTTTCTCATCATTTTGGACCGTGGGCTACAGCCCATATCGTACGGCATACTATAGCGCGCCGTTTTTCATCATTTTTGAAGATTTGAAAAAAATGACGAAATGACAAAAACGATGGGTTATAGCCCATGTTTTTTGAAATTTTGAAAAAAAAAGTTAGCCTCGTTTCTCATCATTTTGGACCGTGGGCTATAGCCCATATCGTACGGCATACTATAGCGCGCCGTTTTTCATCATTTTTGAAGATTTGAAAAAAATGACGAAATGACAAAAACGATGGGTTATAGCCCATGTTTTTTGAAATTTTGAAAAAAAAAGTTAGCCTCGTTTCTCATCATTTTGGACCGTGGGCTATAGCCCATATCGTACGGCATACTATGGCACGCCGTTTTTCATCATTTTTTAGGATTTGAAAAAAATGAAAAAATGAAAAAAACGATGGGTTATAGCCCATGTTTTTTGAAATTTTGAAAAAAAAAGTTAGCCTCGTTTCTCATCATTTTGGACCGTGGGCTATAGCCCATATCGTACGGCATACTATGGCACGCCGTTTTTCATCATTTTTGAGGATTTGAAAAAAATGACGAAATGACAAAAACGATGGGTTATAGCCCATGTTTTTTGAAATTTTGAAAAAAAAAAGTTAGCCTCGTTTCTCATCATTTTGGACCGTGGGCTATAGCCCATATCGTACGGCATACTATAGCGCGCCGTTTTTCATCATTTTTGAAGATTTGAAAAAAATGACAAAATGACAAAAACGATGGGTTATAGCCCATGTTTTTTGAAATTTTGAAAAAAAAAGTTAGCCTCGTTTCTCATCATTTTGGACCGTGGGCTATAGCCCATATCGTACGGCATACTATGGCACGCCGTTTTTCATCATTTTTGAGGATTTGAAAAAAAATGACGAAATGACAAAAACGATGGGTTATAGCCCATGTTTTTTGAAATTTTGAAAAAAAAAGTTAGCCTCGTTTCTCATCATTTTGGACCGTGGGCTATAGCCCATATCGTACGGCATACTATAGCGCGCCGTTTTTCATCATTTTTGAAGATTTGAAAAAAATGACGAAATGACAAAAACGATGGGTTATAGCCCATGTTTTTTGAAATTTTGAAAAAAAAAGTTAGCCTCGTTTCTCATCATTTTGGACCGTGGGCTATAGCCCATATCGTACGGCATACTATGGCACGCCGTTTTTCATTATTTTTGAGGATTTTAAAAAAATGACGAAATGACAAAAACGATGGGTTATAGCCCATGTTTTTTGAAATTTTGAAAAAAAAAGTTAGCCTCGTTTCTCATCATTTTGGACCGTGGGCTACAGCCCATATCGTACGGCATACTATAGCGCGCCGTTTTTCATCATTTTTGAAGATTTGAAAAAAATGACGAAATGACAAAAACGATGGGTTATAGCCCATGTTTTTTGAAATTTTGAAAAAAAAAGTTAGCCTCGTTTCTCATCATTTTGGACCGTGGGCTATAGCCCATATCGTACGGCATACTATAGCGCGCCGTTTTTCATCATTTTTGAAGATTTGAAAAAAATGACGAAATGACAAAAACGATGGGTTATAGCCCATGTTTTTTGAAATTTTGAAAAAAAAAGTTAGCCTCGTTTCTCATCATTTTGGACCGTGGGCTATAGCCCATATCGTACGGCATACTATGGCACGCCGTTTTTCATTATTTTTGAGGATTTTAAAAAAATGACGAAATGACAAAAACGATGGGTTATAGCCCATGTTTTTTGAAATTTTGAAAAAAAAAGTTAGCCTCGTTTCTCATCATTTTGGACCGTGGGCTACAGCCCATATCGTACGGCATACTATAGCGCGCCGTTTTTCATCATTTTTGAAGATTTGAAAAAAATGACGAAATGACAAAAACGATGGGTTATAGCCCATGTTTTTTGAAATTTTGAAAAAAAAAGTTAGCCTCGTTTCTCATCATTTTGGACCGTGGGCTATAGCCCATATCGTACGGCATACTATAGCGCGCCGTTTTTCATCATTTTTGAAGATTTGAAAAAAATGACGAAATGACAAAAACGATGGGTTATAGCCCATGTTTTTTGAAATTTTGAAAAAAAAAGTTAGCCTCGTTTCTCATCATTTTGGACCGTGGGCTATAGCCCATATCGTACGGCATACTATGGCACGCCGTTTTTCATCATTTTTTAGGATTTGAAAAAAATGAAAAAATGAAAAAAAACGATGGGTTATAGCCCATGTTTTTTGAAATTTTGAAAAAAAAAGTTAGCCTCGTTTCTCATCATTTTGGACCGTGGGCTATAGCCCATATCGTACGGCATACTATGGCACGCCGTTTTTCATCATTTTTGAGGATTTGAAAAAAATGACGAAATGACAAAAACGATGGGTTATAGCCCATGTTTTTTGAAATTTTGAAAAAAAAAGTTAGCCTCGTTTCTCATCATTTTGGACCGTGGGCTATAGCCCATATCGTACGGCATACTATAGCGCGCCGTTTTTCATCATTTTTGAAGATTTGAAAAAAATGACAAAATGACAAAAACGATGGGTTATAGCCCATGTTTTTTGAAATTTTGAAAAAAAAAGTTAGCCTCGTTTCTCATCATTTTGGACCGTGGGCTATAGCCCATATCGTACGGCATACTATAGCGCGCCGTTTTTCATCATTTTTGAAGATTTGAAAAAAATGACGAAATGACAAAAACGATGGGTTATAGCCCATGTTTTTTGAAATTTTGAAAAAAAAAGTTAGCCTCATCATTTTGGACCGTGGGCTATAGCCCATATCGTACGGCATACTATGGCACGCCGTTTTTCATCATTTTTGAGGATTTGAAAAAAATGAAAAAATGAAAAAAACGATGGGTTATAGCCCATGTTTTTTGAAATTTTGAAAAAAAAAGTTAGCCTCGTTTCTCATCATTTTGGACCGTGGGCTATAGCCCATATCGTACGGCATACTATGGCACGCCGTTTTTCATCATTTTTGAGGATTTGAAAAAAATGACGAAATGACAAAAACGATGGGTTATAGCCCATGTTTTTTTTAATTTTGAAAAAAAAAGTTAGCCTCGTTTCTCATCATTTTGGACCGTGGGCTATAGCCCATATCGTACGGCATACTATAGCGCGCCGTTTTTCATCATTTTTGAAGATTTGAAAAAAATGACGAAATGACAAAAACGATGGGTTATCGCCCATGTTTTTTGAAATTTTGAAAAAAAAAGTTAGCCTCGTTTCTCATCATTTTGGACCGTGGGCTATAGCCCATATCGTACGGCATACTATGGCACGCTGTTTTTCATCATTTTTGAGGATTTGAAAAAAATGACGAAATGACAAAAACGATGGGTTATAGCCCATGTTTTTTGAAATTTTGAAAAAAAAAGTTAGCCTCGTTTCTCATCATTTTGGACCGTGGGCTATAGCCCATATCGTACGGCATACTATAGCGCGCCGTTTTTCATCATTTTTGAAGATTTGAAAAAAATGACAAAATGACAAAAACGATGGGTTATAGCACATGTTTTTTGAAATTTTGAAAAAAAAAGTTAGCCTCGTTTCTCATCATTTTGGACCGTGGGCTATAGCCCATATCGTACGGCATACTATGGCACGCCGTTTTTCATCATTTTTTAGGATTTGAAAAAAATGAAAAAATGAAAAAAACGATGGGTTATAGCCCATGTTTTTTGAAATTTTGAAAAAAAAAGTTAGCCTCGTTTCTCATCATTTTGGACCGTGGGCTATAGCCCATATCGTACGGCATACTATGGCACGCCGTTTTTCATTATTTTTGAGGATTTTAAAAAAATGACGAAATGACAAAAACGATGGGTTATAGCCCATGTTTTTTGAAATTTTGAAAAAAAAAGTTAGCCTCGTTTCTCATCATTTTGGACCGTGGGCTACAGCCCATATCGTACGGCATACTATAGCGCGCCGTTTTTCATCATTTTTGAAGATTTGAAAAAAATGACGAAATGACAAAAACGATGGGTTATAGCCCATGTTTTTTGAAATTTTGAAAAAAAAAGTTAGCCTCGTTTCTCATCATTTTGGACCGTGGGCTATAGCCCATATCGTACGGCATACTATAGCGCGCCGTTTTTCATCATTTTTGAAGATTTGAAAAAAATGACGAAATGACAAAAACGATGGGTTATAGCCCATGTTTTTTGAAATTTTGAAAAAAAAAGTTAGCCTCGTTTCTCATCATTTTGGACCGTGGGCTATAGCCCATATCGTACGGCATACTATGGCACGCCGTTTTTCATCATTTTTTAGGATTTGAAAAAAATGAAAAAATGAAAAAAACGATGGGTTATAGCCCATGTTTTTTGAAATTTTGAAAAAAAAAGTTAGCCTCGTTTCTCATCATTTTGGACCGTGGGCTATAGCCCATATCGTACGGCATACTATGGCACGCCGTTTTTCATCATTTTTGAGGATTTGAAAAAAATGACGAAATGACAAAAACGATGGGTTATAGCCCATGTTTTTTGAAATTTTGAAAAAAAAAAGTTAGCCTCGTTTCTCATCATTTTGGACCGTGGGCTATAGCCCATATCGTACGGCATACTATAGCGCGCCGTTTTTCATCATTTTTGAAGATTTGAAAAAAATGACAAAATGACAAAAACGATGGGTTATAGCCCATGTTTTTTGAAATTTTGAAAAAAAAAGTTAGCCTCGTTTCTCATCATTTTGGACCGTGGGCTATAGCCCATATCGTACGGCATACTATAGCGCGCCGTTTTTCATCATTTTTGAAGATTTGAAAAAAATGACGAAATGACAAAAACGATGGGTTATAGCCCATGTTTTTTGAAATTTTGAAAAAAAAAGTTAGCCTCGTTTCTCATCATTTTGGACCGTGGGCTATAGCCCATATCGTACGGCATACTATAGCGCGCCGTTTTTCATCATTTTTGAAGATTTGAAAAAAATGACGAAATGACAAAAACGATGGGTTATAGCCCATGTTTTTTTTTATTTTGAAAAAAAAAGTTAGCCTCGTTTCTCATCATTTTGGACCGTGGGCTATAGCCCATATCGTACGGCATACTATAGCGCGCCGTTTTTCATCATTTTTGAAGATTTGAAAAAAATGACGAAATGACAAAAACGATGGGTTATAGCCCATGTTTTTTGAAATTTTGAAAAAAAAAGTTAGCCTCATCATTTTGGACCGTGGGCTATAGCCCATATCGTACGGCATACTATGGCACGCCGTTTTTCATCATTTTTGAGGATTTGAAAAAAATGAAAAAATGAAAAAAACGATGGGTTATAGCCCATGTTTTTTGAAATTTTGAAAAAAAAAGTTAGCCTCGTTTCTCATCATTTTGGACCGTGGGCTATAGCCCATATCGTACGGCATACTATGGCACGCCGTTTTTCATCATTTTTGAGGATTTGAAAAAAATGACGAAATGACAAAAACGATGGGTTATAGCCCATGTTTTTTTTAATTTTGAAAAAAAAAGTTAGCCTCGTTTCTCATCATTTTGGACCGTGGGCTATAGCCCATATCGTACGGCATACTATAGCGCGCCGTTTTTCATCATTTTTGAAGATTTGAAAAAAATGACGAAATGACAAAAACGATGGGTTATAGCCCATGTTTTTTGAAATTTTGAAAAAAAAAGTTAGCCTCGTTTCTCATCATTTTGGACCGTGGGCTATAGCCCATATCGTACGGCATACTATAGCGCGCCGTTTTTCATCATTTTTGAAGATTTGAAAAAAATGACGAAATGACAAAAACGATGGGTTATAGCCCATGTTTTTTGAAATTTTGAAAAAAAAAGTTAGCCTCGTTTCTCATCATTTTGGACCGTGGGCTATAGCCCATATCGTACGGCATACTATGGCACGCCGTTTTTCATCATTTTTGAGGATTTGAAAAAAATTTAAAAATGAAAAAAACGATGGGTTATAGCCCATGTTTTTTGAAATTTTGAAAAAAAAAGTTAGCCTCGTTTCTCATCATTTTGGACTGTGGGCTATAGCCCATATCGTACGGCATACTATGGCACGCCGTTTTTCATCATTTTTGAGGATTTGAAAAAAATGAAAAAATGAAAAAAACGATGGGTTATAGCCCATGTTTTTTGAAATTTTGAAAAAAAAAGTTAGCCTCGTTTCTCATCATTTTGGACCGTGGGCTATAGCCCATATCGTACGGCATACTATGGCACGCCGTTTTTCATCATTTTTGAGGATTTGAAAAAAATGACGAAATGACAAAAACGATGGGTTATAGCCCATGTTTTTTGAAATTTTGAAAAAAAAAGTTAGCCTCGTTTCTCATCATTTTGGACCGTGGGCTATAGCCCATATCGTACGGCATACTATAGCGCGCCGTTTTTCATCATTTTTGAAGATTTGAAAAAAATGACGAAATGACAAAAACGATGGGTTATAGCCCATGTTTTTTGAAATTTTGAAAAAAAAAGTTAGCCTCGTTTCTCATCATTTTGGACCGTGGGCTATAGCCCATATCGTACGGCATACTATGGCACGCCGTTTTTCATCATTTTTGAGGATTTGAAAAAAATGAAAAAATGAAAAAAACGATGGGTTATAGCCCATGTTTTTTGAAATTTTGAAAAAAAAAGTTAGCCTCGTTTCTCATCATTTTGGACCGTGGGCTATAGCCCATATCGTACGGCATACTATGGCACGCCGTTTTTCATCATTTTTGAGGATTTGAAAAAAATGAAAAAATTAAAAAAACGATGGGTTATAGCCCATGTTTTTTGAAATTTTGAAAAAAAAAGTTAGCCTCGTTTCTCATCATTTTGGACCGTGGGCTATAGCCCATATCGTACGGCATACTATGGCACGCCGTTTTTCATCATTTTTGAGGATTTGAAAAAAATGACGAAATGACAAAAACGATGGGTTATAGCCCATGTTTTTTTTAATTTTGAAAAAAAAAGTTAGCCTCGTTTCTCATCATTTTGGACCGTGGGCTATAGCCCATATCGTACGGCATACTATAGCGCGCCGTTTTTCATCATTTTTGAAGATTTGAAAAAAATGACGAAATGACAAAAACGATGGGTTATAGCCCATGTTTTTTGAAATTTTGAAAAAAAAAGTTAGCCTCGTTTCTCATCATTTTGGACCGTGGGCTATAGCCCATATCGTACGGCATACTATAGCGCGCCGTTTTTCATCATTTTTGAAGATTTGAAAAAAATGACGAAATGACAAAAACGATGGGTTATAGCCCATGTTTTTTGAAATTTTGAAAAAAAAAGTTAGCCTCGTTTCTCATCATTTTGGACCGTGGGCTATAGCCCATATCGTACGGCATACTATGGCACGCCGTTTTTCATCATTTTTGAGGATTTGAAAAAAATGAAAAAAACGATGGGTTATAGCCCATGTTTTTTGAAATTTTGAAAAAAAAAGTTAGCCTCGTTTCTCATCATTTTGGACCGTGGGCTATAGCCCATATCGTACGGCATACTATGGCACGCCGTTTTTCATCATTTTTGAGGATTTGAAAAAAATGAAAAAATGAAAAAAACGATGGGTTATAGCCCATGTTTTTTGAAATTTTGAAAAAAAAAGTTAGCCTCGTTTCTCATCATTTTGGACCGTGGGCTATAGCCCATATCGTACGGCATACTATGGCACGCCGTTTTTCATCATTTTTGAGGATTTGAAAAAAATGACGAAATGACAAAAACGATGGGTTATAGCCCATGTTTTTTTTAATTTTGAAAAAAAAAGTTAGCCTCGTTTCTCATCATTTTGGACCGTGGGCTATAGCCCATATCGTACGGCATACTATAGCGCGCCGTTTTTCATCATTTTTGAAGATTTGAAAAAAATGACGAAATGACAAAAACGATGGGTTATAGCCCATGTTTTTTGAAATTTTGAAAAAAAAAGTTAGCCTCGTTTCTCATCATTTTGGACCGTGGGCTATAGCCCATATCGTACGGCATACTATAGCGCGCCGTTTTTCATCATTTTTGAAGATTTGAAAAAAATGACGAAATGACAAAAACGATGGGTTATAGCCCATGTTTTTTGAAATTTTGAAAAAAAAAGTTAGCCTCGTTTCTCATCATTTTGGACCGTGGGCTATATCCCATATCGTACGGCATACTATGGCACGCCGTTTTTCATCATTTTTGAGGATTTGAAAAAAATTAAAAAATTAAAAAAACGATGGGTTATAGCCCATGTTTTTTGAAATTTTGAAAAAAAAAGTTAGCCTCGTTTCTCATCATTTTGGACTGTGGGCTATAGCCCATATCGTACGGCATACTATGGCACGCCGTTTTTCATCATTTTTGAGGATTTGAAAAAAATGAAAAAATGAAAAAAACGATGGGTTATAGCCCATGTTTTTTGAAATTTTGAAAAAAAAAGTTAGCCTCGTTTCTCATCATTTTGGACCGTGGGCTATAGCCCATATCGTACGGCATACTATGGCACGCCGTTTTTCATCATTTTTGAGGATTTGAAAAAAATTACGAAATGACAAAAACGATGGGTTATAGCCCATGTTTTTTGAAATTTTGGAAAAAAAAGTTAGCCTCGTTTCTCATCATTTTGGACCGTGGGCTATAGCCCATATCGTACAGCATACTATGGCACGCCGTTTTTCATCATTTTTGAGGATTTGGAAAAAATGAAAAAAACGATGGGTTATAGCCCATGTTTTTTGAAATTTTGAAAAAAAAAGTTAGCCTCGTTTCTCATCATTTTGGACCGTGGGCTATAGCCCATATCGTACGGCATACTATGGCACGCCGTTTTTCATCATTTTTGAGGATTTGAAAAAAATGAAAAAATGAAAAAAACGATGGGTTATAGCCCATGTTTTTTGAAATTTTGAAAAAAAAAGTTAGCCTCGTTTCTCATCATTTTGGACCGTGGGCTATAGCCCATATCGTACGGCATACTATGGCACGCCGTTTTTCATTATTTTTGAGGATTTGAAAAAAATGACGAAATGACAAAAACGATGGGTTATAGCCCATGTTTTTTTTTATTTTGAAAAAAAAAGTTAGCCTCGTTTCTCATCATTTTGGACGGGCTATAGCCCATATCGTACGGCATACTATAGCGCGCCGTTTTTCATCATTTTTGAAGATTTGAAAAAAATGACGAAATGACAAAAACGATGGGTTATAGCCCATGTTTTTTGAAATTTTGAAAAAAAAAGTTAGCCTCGTTTCTCATCATTTTGGACCGTGGGCTATAGCCCATATCGTACGGCATACTATAGCGCGCCGTTTTTCATCATTTTTGAAGATTTGAAAAAAATGACGAAATGACAAAAACGATGGGTTATAGCCCATGTTTTTTGAAATTTTGAAAAAAAAAGTTAGCCTCGTTTCTCATCATTTTGGACCGTGGGCTATAGCCCATATCGTACGGCATACTATGGCACGCCGTTTTTCATCATTTTTGAGGATTTTTAAAAAATGAAAAAATGAAAAAAACGATGGGTTATAGCCCATGTTTTTTGAAATTTTGAAAAAAAAAGTTAGCCTCGTTTCTCATCATTTTGGACCGTGGGCTATAGCTCATATCGTACGGCATACTATGGCACGCCGTTTTTCATCATTTTTGAGGATTTGAAAAAAATTAAAAAATGAAAAAAACGATGGGTTATAGCCCATGTTTTTTGAAATTTTGAAAAAAAAAGTTAGCCTCGTTTCTCATCATTTTGGACCGTGGGCTATAGCTCATATCGTACGGCATACTATGGCACGCCGTTTTTCATCATTTTTGAGGATTTGAAAAAAATGAAAAAATGAAAAAAACGATGGGTTATAGCCCATGTTTTTTGAAATTTTGAAAAAAAAAGTTAGCCTCGTTTCTCATCATTTTGGACCGTGGGCTATAGCCCATATCGTACGGCATACTATGGCACGCCGTTTTTCATCATTTTTGAGGA
This sequence comes from Protomyctophum bolini, assembly GCF_963924005.1. Taxonomy (NCBI): domain Eukaryota; kingdom Metazoa; phylum Chordata; class Actinopteri; order Myctophiformes; family Myctophidae; genus Protomyctophum; species Protomyctophum bolini. Next base: position 23,344,453 of record NC_137863.1, read on the forward strand.
TTTGAAAAAAATGAAAAAATGAAAAAAACGATGGGTTATAGCCCGTGTTTTTTGAAATTTTGGAAAAAAAAGTTTGCCTCGTTTCTCATCATTTTGGACCGTGGGCTATAGCCCATATCGTACGGCATACTATGGCACGCCGTTTTTCATCATTTTTGAGGATTTGAAAAAAATGAAAAAAACGATGGGTTATAGCCCATGTTTTTTGAAATTTTGAAAAAAAAAGTTAGCCTCGTTTCTCATCATTTTGGACCGTGGGCTATAGCCCATATCGTACGGCATACTATGGCACGCCGTTTTTCATCATTTTTGAGGATTTGAAAAAAATGACGAAATGACAAAAACGATGGGTTATAGCCCATGTTTTTTTAAATTTTAAAAAAAAGAAGTTAGCCTCGTTTCTCATCATTTTGGACCGTGGGCTATAGCCCATATCGTACGGCATACTATAGCGCGCCGTTTTTCATCATTTTTGAAGATTTGAAAAAAATGACGAAATGACAAAAACGATGGGTTATAGCCCATGTTTTTTGGGAAAAAAAAGTTAGCGTTCGTTTCTCATCATTTTGGACCGTGGGCTATAGCCCATATCGTACGGCATACTATAGCGCGCCGTTTTTCATCATTTTTGAAGATTTGAAAAAAATGACGAAATGACAAAAACGATGGGTTATAGCCCATGTTTTTTGAAATTTTGAAAAAAAAAGTTAGCCTCGTTTCTCATCATTTTGGACCGTGGGCTATAGCCCATATCGTACGGCATACTATGGCACGCCGTTTTTCATCATTTTTGAGGATTTGAAAAAAATGAAAAAATGAAAAAAACGATGGGTTATAGCCCGTGTTTTTTGAAATTTTGGAAAAAAAAGTTAGCCTCGTTTCTCATCATTTTGGACCGTGGGCTATAGCCCATATCGTACGGCATACTATGGCACGCCGTTTTTCATCATTTTTGAGGATTTGAAAAAAATGAAAAAAACGATGGGTTATAGCCCATGTTTTTTGAAATTTTGAAAAAAAAAGTTAGCCTCGTTTCTCATCATTTTGGACCGTGGGCTATAGCCCATATCGTACGGCATACTATGGCACGCCGTTTTTCATCATTTTTGAGGATTTGAAAAAAATGACGAAATGACAAAAACGATGGGTTATAGCCCATGTTTTTTTAAATTTTTAAAAAAAGAAGTTAGCCTCGTTTCTCATCATTTTGGACCGTGGGCTATAGCCCATATCGTACGGCATACTATAGCGCGCCGTTTTTCATCATTTTTGAAGATTTGAAAAAAATGACGAAATGACAAAAACGATGGGTTATAGCCCATGTTTTTTGGGGAAAAAAAGTTAGCGTCGTTTCTCATCATTTTGGACCGTGGGCTATAGCCCATATCGTACGGCATACTATAGCGCGCCGTTTTTCATCATTTTTGAAGATTTGAAAAAAATGACGAAATGACAAAAACGATGGGTTATAGCCCATGTTTTTTGAAATTTTGAAAAAAAAAGTTAGCCTCGTTTCTCATCATTTTGGACCGTGGGCTATAGCCCATATCGTACGGCATACTATGGCACGCCGTTTTTCAGGTAGATTGTTTTATTTTACTCAGTCAGCCATATCACTACTCATTTTTTTTCATGAAAAAGGTCATAGCTGGGTAATCTATTTTCAGGCAAATTGTGTTTATTGTATTTTATTTTACTCAGCCATAACAATTTATTTTCTGTTAACCAACTTGCTGGCTGGCAGGCAGGCAGACAGCTACTCATAGACAGGCAGACAGACAGACAGCTACTCATGGATAATTGGACAGGCAGGCAGTCAGACAGCTACTCATAGACAGGCAGACAGACAGCTACTCATGGAGAATTGGACAGGCAGGCAGACAGCTACTCATGGACAATTGGACAGGCAGGAAGGCAGACAGCTACTCATAGACAGACAGACAGCTACTCATGGACAATTGGACAGGCAGGAAGGCAGACAGCTACTCATAGACAGGCAGACAGACAGCTACTCATGGACAATTAGGCAGGCAGGCAGACAGCTACTCATAGACAGGCAGACAGACAGCTACTCATGGACAATTAGGCAGGCAGGCAGACAGCTACTCAGACAGGCAGACAGACAGCTACTCATGGACAATTGGACAGGCAGGCAGGCAGACAGACAGACAGCTACTCATAGACAGGCAGGCAGACAGCTACTCATAGACAGGCAGACAGTAAGACAGCTACTCATTGACAGACAGACAAATAACTACTCATGGACAGACAGACAGACAGACAGGCAGGCAGGCAGGCAGGCAAAGAGCTACTCATGTTATGTTATTATGTTATTATAACAGCTACTCATGTTATGTGCAATAATTTGTGCAGTTATGGAAACAGCTCTTTGTGTTTATGCAAGAAAATGTAACACATTTATTTATTTACATATTGTGTTTCTCATCATTTTGGACCATGGGCTATAGCCCATATCGTACGGCATACTATGGCACGCCGTTTTTCATCATTTTTGAGGATTTGAAAAAAATGAAAAAATGAAAAAAACGATGGGTTATAGCCCATGTTTTTTGAAATTTTGAAAAAAAAAGTTAGCCTCGTTTCTCATCATTTTGGACCGTGGGCTATAGCCCATATCGTACGGCATACTATAGCGCGCCGTTTTTCATCATTTTTGAAGATTTGAAAAAAATGACGAAATGACAAAAACGATGGGTTATAGCCCATGTTTTTTTAAATTTTGAAAAAAAACGTTAGCCTCGTTTCTCATCATTTTGGACCGTGGGCTATAGCCCATATCGTACGGCATACTATAGCGCGCCGTTTTTCATCATTTTTTAGGATTTGAAAAAAATGAAAAAATTAAAAAAACGATGGGTTATAGCCCATGTTTTTTGAAATTTTGAAAAAAAAAGTTAGCCTCGTTTCTCATCATTTTGGACCGTGGGCTATAGCCCATATCGTACGGCATACTATGGCACGCCGTTTTTCATCATTTTTTAGGATTTGAAAAAAATGAAAAAATGAAAAAAACGATGGGTTATAGCCCATGTTTTTTGAAATTTTGAAAAAAAACGTTAGCCTCGTTTCTCATCATTTTGGACCGTGGGCTATAGCCCATATCGTACGGCATACTATGGCACGCCGTTTTTCATCATTTTTTAGGATTTGAAAAAAATGAAAAAATGAAAAAAACGATGGGTTATAGCCCATGTTTTTTGAAATTTTGAAAAAAAAAGTTAGCCTCGTTTCTCATCATTTTGGACCGTGGGCTATAGCCCATATCGTACGGCATACTATGGCACGCCGTTTTTCATTATTTTTGAGGATTTTTAAAAAATGACGAAATGACAAAAACGATGGGTTATAGCCCATGTTTCTTTAAATTTTGAAAAAAAAAGTTAGCCTCGTTTCTCATCATTTTGGACCGTGGGCTATAGCCCATATCGTACGGCATACTATGGCACGCCGTTTTTCATCATTTTTTAGGATTCGAAAAAAATGAAAAAATAAAAAAAACGATGGGTTATAGCCCATGTTTTTTGAAATTTTGAAAAAAAAAGTTAGCCTCGTTTCTCATCATTTTGGACCGTGGGCTATAGCCCATATCGTACGGCATACTATGGCACGCCGTTTTTCATCATTTTTGAGGATTTGAAAAAAATGACGAAATGACAAAAACGATGGGTTATAGCCCATGTTTTTTGAAATTTTGAAAAAAAAAGTTAGCCTCGTTTCTCATCATTTTGGACCGTGGGCTATAGCCCATATCGTACGGCATACTATAGCGCGCCGTTTTTCATCATTTTTGAAGATTTGAAAAAAATGACGAACTGACAAAAACGATGGGTTATAGCCCATGTTTTTTGAAATTTTGAAAAAAAAAGTTAGCCTCGTTTCTCATCATTTTGGACCGTGGGCTATAGCCCATATCGTACGGCATACTATAGCGCGCCGTTTTTCATCATTTTTGAAGATTTGAAAAAAATGACGAAATGACAAAAACGATGGGTTATAGCCCATGTTTTTTGAAATTTTGAAAAAAAAAGTTAGCCTCATCATTTTGGACCGTGGGCTATAGCCCATATCGTACGGCATACTATGGCACGCCGTTTTTCATCATTTTTGAGGATTTGAAAAAAATGAAAAAATGAAAAAAACGATGGGTTATAGCCCATGTTTTTTTTAATTTTGAAAAAAAAAGTTAGCCTCGTTTCTCATCATTTTGGACCGTGGGCTATAGCCCATATCGTACGGCATACTATGGCACGCCGTTTTTCATCATTTTTGAGGATTTGAAAAAAATGAAAAAATGAAAAAAACGATGGGTTATAGCCCATGTTTTTTGAAATTTTGAAAAAAAAAAAAGTTAGCCTCGTTTCTCATCATTTTGGACCGTGGGCTATAGCCCATATCGTACGGCATACTATGGCACGCCGTTTTTCATCATTTTTGAGGATTTGAAAAAAATGAAAAAATGAAAAAAACGATGGGTTATAGCCCATGTTTTTTGAAATTTTGAAAAAAAAAGTTAGCCTCATCATTTTGGACCGTGGGCTATAGCCCATATCGTACGGCATACTATGGCACGCCGTTTTTCATCATTTTTGAGGATTTGAAAAAAATGAAAAAATGAAAAAAACGATGGGTTATAGCCCATGTTTTTTTTAATTTTGAAAAAAAAAGTTAGCCTCGTTTTTCATCATTTTGGACCGTGGGCTATAGCCCATATCGTACGGCATACTATGGCACGCCGTTTTTCATCATTTTTTAGGATTTGAAAAAAATGAAAAAATGAAAAAAACGATGGGTTATAGCCCATGTTTTTTGAAATTTTGAAAAAAAAAAAAGTTAGCCTCGTTTCTCATCATTTTGGACCGTGGGCTATAGCCCATATCGTACGGCATACTATGGCACGCCGTTTTTCATCATTTTTGAGGATTTGAAAAAAATGACGAAATGACAAAAACGATGGGTTATAGCCCATGTTTTTTTTAATTTTGAAAAAAAAAGTTAGCCTCGTTTCTCATCATTTTGGACCGTGGGCTATAGCCCATATCGTACGGCATACTATAGCGCGCCGTTTTTCATCATTTTTGAAGATTTGAAAAAAATGACGAAATGACAAAAACGATGGGTTATAGCCCATGTTTTTTGAAATTTTGAAAAAAAAAGTTAGCCTCGTTTCTCATCATTTTGGACCGTGGGCTATAGCCCATATCGTACGGCATACTATAGCGCGCCGTTTTTCATCATTTTTGAAGATTTGAAAAAAATGACGAAATGACAAAAACGATGGGTTATAGCCCATGTTTTTTGAAATTTTGAAAAAAAAAGTTAGCCTCGTTTCTCATCATTTTGGACCGTGGGCTATAGCCCATATCGTACGGCATACTATGGCACGCCGTTTTTCATCATTTTTGAGGATTTGAAAAAAATGAAAAAATGAAAAAAACGATGGGTTATAGCCCATGTTTTTTGAAATTTTGAAAAAAAAAGTTAGCCTCGTTTCTCATCATTTTGGACCGTGGGCTATAGCCCATATCGTACGGCATACTATAGCGCGCCGTTTTTCATCATTTTTGAAGATTTGAAAAAAATGACGAAATGACAAAAACGATGGGTTATAGCCCATGTTTTTTGAAATTTTGAAAAAAAAAGTTAGCCTCGTTTCTCATCATTTTGGACCGTGGGCTATAGCCCATATCGTACGGCATACTATGGCGCGCCGTTTTTCATCATTTTTTAAGATTTGAAAAAAATGACGAAATGACAAAAACGATGGGTTATAGCCCATGTTTTTTGAAATTTTGAAAAAAAAAGTTAGCCTCATCATTTTGGACCGTGGGCTATAGCCCATATCGTACGGAATACTATGGCACGCCGTTTTTCATCATTTTTGAGGATTTGAAAAAAATGAAAAAATGAAAAAAACGATGGGTTATAGCCCATGTTTTTTGAAATTTTGAAAAAAAAAGTTAGCCTCGTTTCTCATCATTTTGGACCGTGGGCTATAGCCCATATCGTACGGCATACTATGGCACGCCGTTTTTCATCATTTTTGAGGATTTGAAAAAAATGAAAAAATGAAAAAAACGATGGGTTATAGCCCATGTTTTTTGAAATTTTGAAAAAAAAAGTTAGCCTCGTTTCTCATCATTTTGGACCGTGGGCTATAGCCCATATCGTACGGCATACTATGGCACGCCGTTTTTCATCATTTTTGAGGATTTGAAAAAAATGACGAAATGACAAAAACGATGGGTTATAGCCCATGTTTTTTTTAATTTTGAAAAAAAAAGTTAGCCTCGTTTCTCATCATTTTGGACCGTGGGCTATAGCCCATATCGTACGGCATACTATAGCGCGCCGTTTTTCATCATTTTTGAAGATTTGAAAAAAATGACGAAATGACAAAAACGATGGGTTATAGCCCATGTTTTTTGAAATTTTGAAAAAAAAAGTTAGCCTCGTTTCTCATCATTTTGGACCGTGGGCTATAGCCCATATCGTACGGCATACTATAGCGCGCCGTTTTTCATCATTTTTGAAGATTTGAAAAAAATGACGAAATGACAAAAACGATGGGTTATAGCCCATGTTTTTTGAAATTTTGAAAAAAAAAGTTAGCCTCGTTTCTCATCATTTTGGACCGTGGGCTATAGCCCATATCGTACGGCATACTATGGCACGCCGTTTTTCATCATTTTTGAGGATTTGAAAAAATGAAAAAATGAAAAAAACGATGGGTTATAGCCCATGTTTTTTGAAATTTTGAAAAAAAAAGTTAGCCTCGTTTCTCATCATTTTGGACCGTGGGCTATAGCCCATATCGTACGGCATACTATGGCACGCCGTTTTTCATCATTTTTGAGGATTTGAAAAAAATGACGAAATGACAAAAACGATGGGTTATAGCCCATGTTTTTTGAAATTTTGGAAAAAAAAGTTAGCCTCGTTTCTCATCATTTTGGACCGTGGGCTATAGCCCATATCGTACGGTATACTATGGCACGCCGTTTTTCATCATTTTTGAGGATTTGGAAAAAATGAAAAAAACGATGGGTTATAGCCCATGTTTTTTGAAATTTTGAAAAAAAAAGTTAGCCTCGTTTCTCATCATTTTGGACCGTGGGCTATAGCCCATATCGTACGGCATACTATGGCACGCCGTTTTTCATCATTTTTGAGGATTTGAAAAAAATGAAAAAATGAAAAAAACGATGGGTTATAGCCCATGTTTTTTGAAATTTTGAAAAAAAAAGTTAGCCTCGTTTCTCATCATTTTGGACCGTGGGCTATAGCCCATATCGTACGGCATACTATGGCACGCCGTTTTTCATCATTTTTGAGGATTTGAAAAAAATGACGAAATGACAAAAACGATGGGTTATAGCCCATGTTTTTTTTAATTTTGAAAAAAAAAGTTAGCCTCGTTTCTCATCATTTTGGACCGTGGGCTATAGCCCATATCGTACGGCATACTATAGCGCGCCGTTTTTCATCATTTTTGAAGATTTGAAAAAAATGACGAAATGACAAAAACGATGGGTTATAGCCCATGTTTTTTGAAATTTTGAAAAAAAAAGTTAGCCTCGTTTCTCATCATTTTGGACCGTGGGCTATAGCCCATATCGTACGGCATACTATAGCGCGCCGTTTTTCATCATTTTTGAAGATTTGAAAAAAATGACGAAATGACAAAAACGATGGGTTATAGCCCATGTTTTTTGAAATTTTGAAAAAAAAAGTTAGCCTCGTTTCTCATCATTTTGGACCGTGGGCTATAGCCCATATCGTACGGCATACTATGGCACGCCGTTTTTCATCATTTTTGAGGATTTTTAAAAAATGAAAAAATGAAAAAAACGATGGGTTATAGCCCATGTTTTTTGAAATTTTGAAAAAAAAAGTTAGCCTCGTTTCTCATCATTTTGGACCGTGGGCTATAGCTCATATCGTACGGCATACTATGGCACGCCGTTTTTCATCATTTTTGAGGATTTGAAAAAAATGACGAAATGACAAAAAAGATGGGTTATAGCCCATGTTTTTTGAAATTTTGAAAAAAAAAGTTAGCCTCGTTTCTCATCATTTTGGACCGTGGGCTATAGCCCATATCGTACGGCATACTATAGCGCGCCGTTTTTCATCATTTTTGAAGATTTGAAAAAAATGACGAAATGACAAAAACGATGGGTTATAGCCCATGTTTTTTGAAATTTTGAAAAAAAAAGTTAGCCTCGTTTCTCATCATTTTGGACCGTGGGCTATAGCCCATATCGTACGGCATACTATGGCACGCCGTTTTTCATCATTTTTGAGGATTTTAAAAAAATGAAAAAATGAAAAAAACGATGGGTTATAGCCCATGTTTTTTGAAATTTTGAAAAAAAAAGTTAGCCTCGTTTCTCATCATTTTGGACCGTGGGCTATAGCCCATATCGTACGGCATACTATGGCACGCCGTTTTTCATCATTTTTGAGGATTTGAAAAAAATGACGAAATGACAAAAACGATGGGTTATAGCCCATGTTTTTTGAAATTTTGAAAAAAAAAGTTAGCCTCGTTTCTCATCATTTTGGACCGTGGGCTATAGCCCATATCGTACGGCATACTATGGCACGCCGTTTTTCATCATTTTTGAGGATTTGAAAAAAATGAAAAAATGAAAAAAACGATGGGTTATAGCCCGTGTTTTTTGAAATTTTGGAAAAAAAAGTTAGCCTCGTTTCTCATCATTTTGGACCGTGGGCTATAGCCCATATCGTACGGCATACTATGGCACGCCGTTTTTCATCATTTTTGAGGATTTGAAAAAAATGAAAAAAACGATGGGTTATAGCCCATGTTTTTTGAAATTTTGAAAAAAAAAGTTAGCCTCGTTTCTCATCATTTTGGACCGTGGGCTATAGCCCATATCGTACGGCATACTATGGCACGCCGTTTTTCATCATTTTTGAGGATTTGAAAAAAATGACGAAATGACAAAAACGATGGGTTATAGCCCATGTTTTTTTAAATTTAAAAAAAAAGAAGTTAGCCTCGTTTCTCATCATTTTGGACCGTGGGCTATAGCCCATATCGTACGGCATACTATAGCGCGCCGTTTTTCATCATTTTTGAAGATTTGAAAAAAAATGACGAAATGACAAAAACGATGGGTTATAGCCCATGTTTTTTGGGAAAAAAAAGTTAGCCTCGTTTCTCATCATTTTGGACCGTGGGCTATAGCCCATATCGTACGGCATACTATAGCGCGCCGTTTTTCATCATTTTTGAAGATTTGAAAAAAATGACGAAATGACAAAAACGATGGGTTATAGCCCATGTTTTTTGAAATTTTGAAAAAAAAAGTTAGCCTCGTTTCTCATCATTTTGGACCGTGGGCTATAGCCCATATCGTACGGCATACTATAGCGCGCCGTTTTTCATCATTTTTGAAGATTTGAAAAAAATGACGAAATGACAAAAACGATGGGTTATAGCCCAAAAAAAGTTAGCCTCGTTTCTCATCATTTTGGACCGTGGGCTATAGCCCATATCGTACGGCATACTATGGCACGCCGTTTTTCATAATTTTTGAGGATTTGAAAAAAATGAAAAAATGAAAAAAACGATGGGTTATAGCCCATGTTTTTTGAAATTTTGAAAAAAAAAGTTAGCCTCGTTTCTCATCATTTTGGACCGTGGGCTATAGCCCATATCGTACGGCATACTATGGCACGCCGTTTTTCATCATTTTTGAGGATTTGAAAAAAATGACGAAATGACAAAAACGATGGGTTATAGCCCGTGTTTTTTGAAATTTTGGAAAAAAAAGTTAGCCTCGTTTCTCATCATTTTGGACCGTGGGCTATAGCCCATATCGTACGGCATACTATGGCACGCCGTTTTTCATCATTTTTGAGGATTTGAAAAAAATGAAAAAAACGATGGGTTATAGCCCGTGTTTTTTGAAATTTTGGGAAAAAAAGTTAGCCTCGTTTCTCATCATTTTGGACCGTGGGCTATAGCCCATATCGTACGGCATACTATGGCACGCCGTTTTTCATCATTTTTGAGGATTTGAAAAAAATGAAAAAAACGATGGGTTATAGCCCATGTTTTTTGAAATTTTGAAAAAAAAAGTTAGCCTCGTTTCTCATCATTTTGGACCGTGGGCTATAGCCCATATCGTACGGCATACTATGGCACGCCGTTTTTCATCATTTTTGAAGATTTGAAAAAAATGACGAAATGACAAAAACGATGGGTTATAGCCCAAAAAAAGTTAGCCTCGTTTCTCATCATTTTGGACCGTGGGCTATAGCCCATATCGTACGGCATACTATGGCACGCCGTTTTTCATCATTTTTGAGGATTTGAAAAAAATGAAAAAATGAAAAAAACGATGGGTTATAGCCCATGTTTTTTGAAATTTTGAAAAAAAAAGTTAGCCTCGTTTCTCATCATTTTGGACCGTGGGCTATAGCCCATATCGTACGGCATACTATGGCACGCCGTTTTTCATCATTTTTGAGGATTTGAAAAAAATGACAAAATGACAAAAACGATGGGTTATAGCCCATGTTTTTTGAAATTTTGAAAAAAAAAGTTAGCCTCGTTTCTCATCATTTTGGACCGTGGGCTATAGCCCATATCGTACGGCATACTATGGCACGCCGTTTTTCATCATTTTTGAGGATTTGAAAAAAATGAAAAAATGAAAAAAACGATGGGTTATAGCCCGTGTTTTTTGAAATTTTGGAAAAAAAAGTTAGCCTCGTTTCTCATCATTTTGGACCGTGGGCTATAGCCCATATCGTACGGCATACTATGGCACGCCGTTTTTCATCATTTTTGAGGATTTGAAAAAAATGAAAAAAACGATGGGTTATAGCCCATGTTTTTTGAAATTTTGAAAAAAAAAGTTAGCCTCGTTTCTCATCATTTTGGACCGTGGGCTATAGCCCATATCGTACGGCATACTATGGCACGCCGTTTTTCATCATTTTTGAGGATTTGAAAAAAATGACGAAATGACAAAAACGATGGGTTATAGCCCATGTTTTTTGAAATTTTGAAAAAAAAAGTTAGCCTCGTTTCTCATCATTTTGGACCGTGGGCTATAGCCCATATCGTACGGCATACTATGGCACGCCGTTTTTCATCATTTTTGAGGATTTTAAAAAAATGACGAAATGACAAAAACGATGGGTTATAGCCCATGTTTTTTGAAATTTTGAAAAAAAAAAGTTAGCCTCGTTTCTCATCATTTTGGACCGTGGGCTATAGCCCATATCGTACGGCATACTATGGCACGCCGTTTTTCATCATTTTTGAGGATTTGAAAAAAATGAAAAAATGAAAAAAACGATGGGTTATAGCCCGTGTTTTTTGAAATTTTGGAAAAAAAAGTTAGCCTCGTTTCTCATCATTTTGGACCGTGGGCTATAGCCCATATCGTACGGCATACTATGGCACGCCGTTTTTCATCATTTTTGAGGATTTGAAAAAAATGAAAAAAACGATGGGTTATAGCCCATGTTTTTTGAAATTTTGAAAAAAAAAGTTAGCCTCGTTTCTCATCATTTTGGACCGTGGGCTATAGCCCATATCGTACGGCATACTATGGCACGCCGTTTTTCATCATTTTTGAGGATTTGAAAAAAATGACGAAATGACAAAAACGATGGGTTATAGCCCATGTTTTTTTTAATTTTTAAAAAAAGAAGTTAGCCTCGTTTCTCATCATTTTGGACCGTGGGCTATAGCCCATATCGTACGGCATACTATAGCGCGCCGTTTTTCATCATTTTTGAAGATTTGAAAAAAATGACGAAATGACAAAAACGATGGGTTATAGCCCATGTTTTTTGGGAAAAAAAAGTTAGCCTCGTTTCTCATCATTTTGGACCGTGGGCTATAGCCCATATCGTACGGCATACTATAGCGCGCCGTTTTTCATCATTTTTGAAGATTTGAAAAAAATGACGAAATGACAAAAACGATGGGTTATAGCCCATGTTTTTTGAAATTTTGAAAAAAAAAGTTAGCCTCGTTTCTCATCATTTTGGACCGTGGGCTATAGCCCATATCGTACGGCATACTATAGCGCGCCGTTTTTCATCATTTTTGAAGATTTGAAAAAAATGACGAAATGACAAAAACGATGGGTTATAGCCCATGTTTTTTGAAATTTTGAAAAAAAAAGTTAGCCTCGTTTCTCATCATTTTGGACCGTGGGCTATAGCCCATATCGTACGGCATACTATAGCGCGCCGTTTTTCATCATTTTTGAAGATTTGAAAAAAATGACGAAATGACAAAAACGATGGGTTATAGCCCATGTTTTTTGAAATTTTGAAAAAAAAAGTTAGCCTCGTTTCTCATCATTTTGGACTGTGGGCTATAGCCCATATCGTACGGCATACTATGGCACGCCGTTTTTCATCATTTTTGAGGATTTGAAAAAAATGAAAAATGAAAAAAACGATGGGTTATAGCCCATGTTTTTTGAAATTTTGAAAAAAAAAGTTAGCCTCGTTTCTCATCATTTTGGACCGTGGGCTATAGCCCATATCGTACGGCATACTATGGCACGCCGTTTTTCATCATTTTTGAGGATTTGAAAAAAATGACGAAATGACAAAAACGATGGGTTATAGCCCATGTTTTTTTTAATTTTGAAAAAAAAAGTTAGCCTCGTTTCTCATAATTTTGGACCGTGGGCTATAGCCCATATCGTATGGCATACTATAGCGCGCCGTTTTTCATCATTTTTGAAGATTTGAAAAAAATGACGAAATGACAAAAACGATGGGTTATAGCCCATGTTTTTTGAAATTTTGAAAAAAAAAGTTAGCCTCGTTTCTCATCATTTTGGACTGTGGGCTATAGCCCATATCGTACGGCATACTATGGCACGCCGTTTTTCATCATTTTTGAGGATTTGAAAAAAATGACGAAATGACAAAAACGATGGGTTATAGCCCATGTTTTTTTTAATTTTGAAAAAAAAAGTTAGCCTCGTTTCTCATCATTTTGGACCGTGGGCTATAGCCCATATCGTACGGCATACTATAGCGCGCCGTTTTTCATCATTTTTGAAGATTTGAAAAAAATGACGAAATGACAAAAACGATGGGTTATAGCCCATGTTTTTTGAAATTTTGAAAAAAAAGTTAGCCTCGTTTCTCATCATTTTGGACTGTGGGCTATAGCCCATATCGTACGGCATACTATGGCACGCCGTTTTTCATCATTTTTGAGGATTTGAAAAAAATGACGAAATGACAAAAACGATGGGTTATAGCCCATGTTTTTTGAAATTTTGAAAAAAAAAGTTAGCCTCGTTTCTCATCATTTTGGACCGTGGGCTATAGCCCATATCGTACGGCATACTATGGAACGCCGTTTTTCATCATTTTTGAGGATTTGAAAAAAATGACGAAATGACAAAAACGATGGGTTATAGCCCATGTTTTTTGAAATTTTGAAAAAAAAAGTTAGCCTCGTTTCTCATCATTTTGGACCGTGGGCTATAGCCCATATCGTACGGCATACTATAGCGCGCAGTTTTTCATCATTTTTGAAGATTTGAAAAAAAATGACGAAATGACAAAAACGATGGGTTATAGCCCATGTTTTTTGAAATTTTGAAAAAAAAAGTTAGCCTCGTTTCTCATCATTTTGGACCGTGGGCTATAGCCCATATCGTAAGGCATACTATAGCGCGCCGTTTTTCATCATTTTTGAAGATTTGAAAAAAATGACGAAATGACAAAAACGATGGGTTATAGCCCATGTTTTTTGAAATTTTGAAAAAAAAGGTTAGCCTCGTTTCTCATCATTTTGGACCGTGGGCTATAGCCCATATCGTACGGCATACTATAGCGCGCCGTTTTTCATCATTTTTGAAGATTTGAAAAAAATGACGAAATGACAAAAACGATGGGTTATAGCCCATGTTTTTTGAAATTTTGAAAAAAAAAAGTTAGCCTCGTTTCTCATCATTTTGGACCGTGGGCTATAGCCCATATCGTACGGCATACTATGGCACGCCGTTTTTCATCATTTTTGAGGATTTGAAAAAAATTAAAAAATGAAAAAAACGATGGGTTATAGCCCATGTTTTTTGAAATTTTGAAAAAAAAAGTTAGCCTCGTTTCTCATCATTTTGGACCGTGGGCTATAGCCCATATCGTACGGCATACTATGGCACGCCGTTTTTCATCATTTTTGAGGATTTGAAAAAAATGACGAAATGACAAAAACGATGGGTTATAGCCCATGTTTTTTGAAATTTTGAAAAAAAAAAGTTAGCCTCGTTTCTCATCATTTTGGACCGTGGGCTATAGCCCATATCGTACGGCATACTATGGCACGCCGTTTTTCATCATTTTTGAGGATTTGAAAAAAATTAAAAAATGAAAAAAACGATGGGTTATAGCCCATGTTTTTTGAAATTTTGAAAAAAAAAGTTAGCCTCGTTTCTCATCATTTTGGACCGTGGGCTATAGCCCATATCGTACGGCATACTATGGCACGCCGTTTTTCATCATTTTTGAGGATTTGAAAAAAATGACGAAATGACAAAAACGATGGGTTATAGCCCATGTTTTTTGAAATTTTGAAAAAAAAAGTTAGCCTCGTTTCTCATCATTTTGGACCGTGGGCTATAGCCCATATCGTACGGCATACTATAGCGCGCCGTTTTTCATCATTTTTGAAGATTTGAAAAAAATGACGAAATGACAAAAACGATGGGTTATAGCCCATGTTTTTTGAAATTTTGAAAAAAAAAGTTAGCCTCGTTTCTCATCATTTTGGACCGTGGGCTATAGCCCATATCGTACGGCATACTATGGCACGCCGTTTTTCATCATTTTTGAGGATTTTAAAAAAATTAAAAAATTAAAAAAACGATGGGTTATAGCCCATGTTTTTTGAAATTTTGAAAAAAAAAGTTAGCCTCGTTTCTCATCATTTTGGACCGTGGGCTATAGCCCATATTGTACGGCATACTATGGCACGCCGTTTTTCATCATTTTTGAGGATTTGAAAAAAATGACGAAATGACAAAAACGATGGGTTATAGCCCATGTTTTTTTTTATTTTGAAAAAAAAAGTTAGCCTCGTTTCTCATCATTTTGGACCGTGGGCTATAGCCCATATCGTACGGCATACTATAGCGCGCAGTTTTTCATCATTTTTGAAGATTTGAAAAAAAATGACGAAATGACAAAAACGATGGGTTATAGCCCATGTTTTTTGAAATTTTGAAAAAATAAGTTAGCCTCGTTTCTCATCATTTTGGACCGTGGGCTATAGCCCATATCGTAAGGCATACTATAGCGCGCCGTTTTTCATCATTTTTGAAGATTTGAAAAAAAATGACGAAATGACAAAAACGATGGGTTATAGCCCATGTTTTTTGAAATTTTGAAAAAAAAAGTTAGCCTCGTTTCTCATCATTTTGGACCGTGGGCTATAGCCCATATCGTACGGCATACTATGGCACGCCGTTTTTCATCATTTTTGAGGATTTGAAAAAAATGAAAAAATGAAAAAAACGATGGGTTATAGCCCGTGTTTTTTGAAATTTTGAAAAAAAAAGTTAGCCTCGTTTCTCATCATTTTGGACCGTGGGCTATAGCTCATATCGTACGGCATACTATGGCACGCCGTTTTTCATCATTTTTGAGGATTTGAAAAAAATGACGAAATGACAAAAACGATGGGTTATAGCCCATGTTTTTTGAAATTTTGAAAAAAAAAGTTAGCCTCGTTTCTCATCATTTTGGACCGTGGGCTATAGCCCATATCGTAAGGCATACTATAGCGCGCCGTTTTTCATCATTTTTGAAGATTTGAAAAAAATGACGAAATGACAAAAACGATGGGTTATAGCCCATGTTTTTTGAAATTTTGAAAAAAAAAGTTAGCCTCGTTTCTCATCATTTTGGACCGTGGGCTATAGCCCATATCGTACGGCATACTATGGCACGCCGTTTTTCATCATTTTTGAGGATTTGAAAAAAATGAAAAAATGAAAAAAACGATGGGTTATAGCCCGTGTTTTTTGAAATTTTGAAAAAAAAAGTTAGCCTCGTTTCTCATCATTTTGGACCGTGGGCTATAGCTCATATCGTACGGCATACTATGGCACGCCGTTTTTCATCATTTTTGAGGATTTGAAAAAAATGAAAAAATGAAAAAAACGATGGGTTATAGCCCATGTTTTTTGAAATTTTGAAAAAAAAAGTTAGCCTCGTTTCTCATCATTTTGGACTGTGGGCTTTAGCCCATATCGTACGGCATACTATGGCACGCCGTTTTTCATCATTTTTGAGGATTTGAAAAAAATGACGAAATGACAAAAACGATGGGTTATAGCCCATGTTTTTTTAAATTTTGAAAAAAAAAGTTAGCCTCGTTTCTCATCATTTTGGACCGTGGGCTATAGCCCATATCGTACGGCATACTATAGCGCACCGTTTTTCATCATTTTTGAAGATTTGAAAAAAATGACGAAATGACAAAAACGATGGGTTATAGCCCATGTTTTTTTAAATTTTGGAAAAAAAAGTTAGCCTCGTTTCTCATCATTTTGGACCGTGGGCTATAGCCCATATCGTACGGCATACTATAGAGCGCCGTTTTTCATCATTTTTGAAGATTTGAAAAAAATGACGAAATGACAAAAACGATGGGTTATAGCCCATGTTTTTTGAAATTTTGAATAAAAAAAGTTAGCCTCGTTTCTCATCATTTTGGACCGTGGGCTATAGCCCATATCGTACGGCATACTATGGCACGCCGTTTTTCATCATTTTTGAGGATTTGAAAAAAATGAAAAAATGAAAAAAACGATGGGTTATAGCCCATGTTTTTTGAAATTTTGAAAAAAAAAGTTAGCCTCGTTTCTCATCATTTTGGACCGTGGGCTATAGCCCATATCGTACGGCATACTATGGCACGCCGTTTTTCATCATTTTTGAGGATTTGAAAAAAATGACGAAATGACAAAAACGATGGGTTATAGCCCATGTTTTTTTTAATTTTGAAAAAAAAAGTTAGCCTCGTTTCTCATCATTTTGGACCGTGGGCTATAGCCCATATCGTACGGCATACTATAGCGCGCCGTTTTTCATCATTTTTGAAGATTTGAAAAAAATGACGAAATGACAAAAACGATGGGTTATAGCCCATGTTTTTTGAAATTTTGAAAAAAAAAGTTAGCCTCGTTTCTCATCATTTTGGACCGTGGGCTATAGCCCATATCGTACGGCATACTATAGCGCGCCGTTTTTCATCATTTTTGAAGATTTGAAAAAAATGACGAAATGACAAAAACGATGGGTTATAGCCCATGTTTTTTGAAATTTTGAAAAAAAAAGTTAGCCTCGTTTCTCATCATTTTGGACCGTGGGCTATAGCCCATATCGTACGGCATACTATAGCGCGCCGTTTTTCATCATTTTTGAAGATTTGAAAAAAATGACGAAATGACAAAAACGATGGGTTATAGCCCATGTTTTTTTAAATTTTGAAAAAAAAAGTTAGCCTCGTTTCTCATCATTTTGGACCGTGGGCTATAGCCCATATCGTACGGCATACTATAGCGCGCCGTTTTTCATCATTTTTGAAGATTTGAAAAAAATGACGAAATGACAAAAACGATGGGTTATAGCCCATGTTTTTTGAAATTTTGAAAAAAAAGGTTAGCCTCGTTTCTCATCATTTTGGACCGTGGGCTATAGCCCATATCGTACGGCATACTATAGCGCGCCGTTTTTCATCATTTTTGAAGATTTGAAAAAAATGACGAAATGACAAAAACGATGGGTTATAGCCCATGTTTTTTTTAATTTTGAAAAAAAAGGTTAGCCTCGTTTCTCATCATTTTGGACCGTGGGCTATAGCCCATATCGTACGGCATACTATAGCGCGCCGTTTTTCATCATTTTTGAGGATTTGAAAAAAATGAAAAAATGAAAAAAACGATGGGTTATAGCCCATGTTTTTTGAAATTTTGAAAAAAAAAGTTAGCCTCGTTTCTCATCATTTTGGACCGTGGGCTATAGCCCATATCGTACGGCATACTATGGCACGCCGTTTTTCATCATTTTTGAGGATTTGAAAAAAATGACGAAATGACAAAAACGATGGGTTATAGCCCATGTTTTTTTTTATTTTGAAAAAAAAAGTTAGCCTCGTTTCTCATCATTTTGGACCGTGGGCTATAGCCCATATTGTACGGCATACTATGGCACGCCGTTTTTCATCATTTTTGAGGATTTGAAAAAAATGACGAAATGACAAAAACGATGGGTTATAGCCCATGTTTTTTTTTATTTTGAAAAAAAAAGTTAGCCTCGTTTCTCATCATTTTGGACCGTGGGCTATAGCCCATATCGTACGGCATACTATAGCGCGCAGTTTTTCATCATTTTTGAAGATTTGAAAAAAAATGACGAAATGACAAAAACGATGGGTTATAGCCCATGTTTTTTGAAATTTTGAAAAAATAAGTTAGCCTCGTTTCTCATCATTTTGGACCGTGGGCTATAGCCCATATCGTAAGGCATACTATAGCGCGCCGTTTTTCATCATTTTTGAAGATTTGAAAAAAAATGACGAAATGACAAAAACGATGGGTTATAGCCCATGTTTTTTGAAATTTTGAAAAAAAAAGTTAGCCTCGTTTCTCATCATTTTGGACCGTGGGCTATAGCCCATATCGTACGGCATACTATGGCACGCCGTTTTTCATCATTTTTGAGGATTTGAAAAAAATGAAAAAATGAAAAAAACGATGGGTTATAGCCCGTGTTTTTTGAAATTTTGAAAAAAAAAGTTAGCCTCGTTTCTCATCATTTTGGACCGTGGGCTATAGCTCATATCGTACGGCATACTATGGCACGCCGTTTTTCATCATTTTTGAGGATTTGAAAAAAATGACGAAATGACAAAAACGATGGGTTATAGCCCATGTTTTTTGAAATTTTGAAAAAAAAAGTTAGCCTCGTTTCTCATCATTTTGGACCGTGGGCTATAGCCCATATCGTAAGGCATACTATAGCGCGCCGTTTTTCATCATTTTTGAAGATTTGAAAAAAATGACGAAATGACAAAAACGATGGGTTATAGCCCATGTTTTTTGAAATTTTGAAAAAAAAAGTTAGCCTCGTTTCTCATCATTTTGGACCGTGGGCTATAGCCCATATCGTACGGCATACTATGGCACGCCGTTTTTCATCATTTTTGAGGATTTGAAAAAAATGAAAAAATGAAAAAAACGATGGGTTATAGCCCGTGTTTTTTGAAATTTTGAAAAAAAAAGTTAGCCTCGTTTCTCATCATTTTGGACCGTGGGCTATAGCTCATATCGTACGGCATACTATGGCACGCCGTTTTTCATCATTTTTGAGGATTTGAAAAAAATGAAAAAATGAAAAAAACGATGGGTTATAGCCCATGTTTTTTGAAATTTTGAAAAAAAAAGTTAGCCTCGTTTCTCATCATTTTGGACTGTGGGCTTTAGCCCATATCGTACGGCATACTATGGCACGCCGTTTTTCATCATTTTTGAGGATTTGAAAAAAATGACGAAATGACAAAAACGATGGGTTATAGCCCATGTTTTTTTAAATTTTGAAAAAAAAAGTTAGCCTCGTTTCTCATCATTTTGGACCGTGGGCTATAGCCCATATCGTACGGCATACTATAGCGCACCGTTTTTCATCATTTTTGAAGATTTGAAAAAAATGACGAAATGACAAAAACGATGGGTTATAGCCCATGTTTTTTTAAATTTTGGAAAAAAAAGTTAGCCTCGTTTCTCATCATTTTGGACCGTGGGCTATAGCCCATATCGTACGGCATACTATAGAGCGCCGTTTTTCATCATTTTTGAAGATTTGAAAAAAATGACGAAATGACAAAAACGATGGGTTATAGCCCATGTTTTTTGAAATTTTGAATAAAAAAAGTTAGCCTCGTTTCTCATCATTTTGGACCGTGGGCTATAGCCCATATCGTACGGCATACTATGGCACGCCGTTTTTCATCATTTTTGAGGATTTGAAAAAAATGAAAAAATGAAAAAAACGATGGGTTATAGCCCATGTTTTTTGAAATTTTGAAAAAAAAAGTTAGCCTCGTTTCTCATCATTTTGGACCGTGGGCTATAGCCCATATCGTACGGCATACTATGGCACGCCGTTTTTCATCATTTTTGAGGATTTGAAAAAAATGACGAAATGACAAAAACGATGGGTTATAGCCCATGTTTTTTTTAATTTTGAAAAAAAAAGTTAGCCTCGTTTCTCATCATTTTGGACCGTGGGCTATAGCCCATATCGTACGGCATACTATAGCGCGCCGTTTTTCATCATTTTTGAAGATTTGAAAAAAATGACGAAATGACAAAAACGATGGGTTATAGCCCATGTTTTTTGAAATTTTGAAAAAAAAAGTTAGCCTCGTTTCTCATCATTTTGGACCGTGGGCTATAGCCCATATCGTACGGCATACTATAGCGCGCCGTTTTTCATCATTTTTGAAGATTTGAAAAAAATGACGAAATGACAAAAACGATGGGTTATAGCCCATGTTTTTTGAAATTTTGAAAAAAAAAGTTAGCCTCGTTTCTCATCATTTTGGACCGTGGGCTATAGCCCATATCGTACGGCATACTATAGCGCGCCGTTTTTCATCATTTTTGAAGATTTGAAAAAAATGACGAAATGACAAAAACGATGGGTTATAGCCCATGTTTTTTTAAATTTTGAAAAAAAAAGTTAGCCTCGTTTCTCATCATTTTGGACCGTGGGCTATAGCCCATATCGTACGGCATACTATAGCGCGCCGTTTTTCATCATTTTTGAAGATTTGAAAAAAATGACGAAATGACAAAAACGATGGGTTATAGCCCATGTTTTTTGAAATTTTGAAAAAAAAGGTTAGCCTCGTTTCTCATCATTTTGGACCGTGGGCTATAGCCCATATCGTACGGCATACTATAGCGCGCCGTTTTTCATCATTTTTGAAGATTTGAAAAAAATGACGAAATGACAAAAACGATGGGTTATAGCCCATGTTTTTTTTAATTTTGAAAAAAAAGGTTAGCCTCGTTTCTCATCATTTTGGACCGTGGGCTATAGCCCATATCGTACGGCATACTATAGCGCGCCGTTTTTCATCATTTTTGAGGATTTGAAAAAAATGAAAAAATGAAAAAAACGATGGGTTATAGCCCATGTTTTTTGAAATTTTGAAAAAAAAAGTTAGCCTCGTTTCTCATCATTTTGGACCGTGGGCTATAGCCCATATCGTACGGCATACTATGGCACGCCGTTTTTCATCATTTTTGAGGATTTGAAAAAAATGACGAAATGACAAAAACGATGGGTTATAGCCCATGTTTTTTTTTATTTTGAAAAAAAAAGTTAGCCTCGTTTCTCATCATTTTGGACCGTGGGCTATAGCCCATATCGTACGGCATACTATAGCGCGCCGTTTTTCATCATTTTTGAAGATTTGAAAAAAATGACGAAATGACAAAAACGATGGGTTATAGCCCATGTTTTTTGAAATTTTGAAAAAAAAAGTTAGCCTCGTTTCTCATCATTTTGGACCGTGGGCTATAGCCCATATCGTACGGCATACTATAGCGCGCCGTTTTTCATCATTTTTGAAGATTTGAAAAAAAATGACGAAATGACAAAAACGATGGGTTATAGCCCATGTTTTTTGAAATTTTGAAAAAAAAAGTTAGCCTCGTTTCTCATCATTTTGGACCGTGGGCTATAGCCCATATCGTACGGCATACTATAGCGCGCCGTTTTTCATCATTTTTGAAGATTTGAAAAAAATGACGAAATGACAAAAACGATGGGTTATAGCCCAAAAAAAGTTAGCCTCGTTTCTCATCATTTTGGACCGTGGGCTATAGCCCATATCGTACGGCATACTATGGCACGCCGTTTTTCATCATTTTTGAGGATTTGAAAAAAATGAAAAAATGAAAAAAACGATGGGTTATAGCCCATGTTTTTTGAAATTTTGAAAAAAAAAGTTAGCCTCGTTTCTCATCATTTTGGACCGTGGGCTATAGCCCATATCGTACGGCATACTATGGCACGCCGTTTTTCATCATTTTTGAGGATTTGAAAAAAATGACGAAATGACAAAAACGATGGGTTATAGCTCATGTTTTTTGAAATTTTGAAAAAAAAAGTTAGCCTCGTTTCTCATCATTTTGGACCGTGGGCTATAGCCCATATCGTACGGCATACTATGGCACGCCGTTTTTCATAATTTTTGAGGATTTGAAAAAAATGAAAAAATGAAAAAAAGGATGGGTTATAGCCCGTGTTTTTTGAAATTTTGGAAAAAAAAGTTAGCCTCGTTTCTCATCATTTTGGACCGTGGGCTATAGCCCATATCGTACGGCATACTATGGCACGCCGTTTTTCATCATTTTTGAGGATTTGAAAAAAATGAAAAAAACGATGGGTTATAGCCCATGTTTTTTGAAATTTTGAAAAAAAAAGTTAGCCTCGTTTCTCATCATTTTGGACCGTGGGCTATAGCCCATATCGTACGGCATACTATGGCACGCCGTTTTTCATCATTTTTGAGGATTTGAAAAAAATGACGAAATGACAAAAACGATGGGTTATAGCCCATGTTTTTTGAAATTTTGAAAAAAAAAGTTAGCCTCGTTTCTCATCATTTTGAACCGTGGGCTATAGCCCATATCGTACGGCATACTATGGCACGCCGTTTTTCATCATTTTTGAGGATTTGAAAAAAATGACGAAATGACAAAAACGATGGGTTATAGCCCATGTTTTTTGAAATTTTGAAAAAAAAAGTTAGCCTCGTTTCTCATCATTTTGGACCGTGGGCTATAGCCCATATCGTACGGCATACTATGGCACGCCGTTTTTCATCATTTTTGAGGATTTGAAAAAAATGAAAAAATGAAAAAAACGATGGGTTATAGCCCGTGTTTTTTGAAATTTTGGAAAAAAAAGTTAGCCTCGTTTCTCATCATTTTGGACCGTGGGCTATAGCCCATATCGTACGGCATACTATGGCACGCCGTTTTTCATCATTTTTGAGGATTTGAAAAAAATGAAAAAAACGATGGGTTATAGCCCATGTTTTTTGAAATTTTGAAAAAAAAAGTTAGCCTCGTTTCTCATCATTTTGGACCGTGGGCTATAGCCCATATCGTACGGCATACTATGGCACGCCGTTTTTCATCATTTTTGAGGATTTGAAAAAAATGAAAAAATGAAAAAAACGATGGGTTATAGCCCGTGTTTTTTGAAATTTTGGAAAAAAAAGTTAGCCTCGTTTCTCATCATTTTGGACCGTGGGCTATAGCCCATATCGTACGGCATACTATGGCACGCCGTTTTTCATCATTTTTGAGGATTTGAAAAAAATGAAAAAAACGATGGGTTATAGCCCATGTTTTTTGAAATTTTGAAAAAAAAAGTTAGCCTCGTTTCTCATCATTTTGGACCGTGGGCTATAGCCCATATCGTACGGCATACTATGGCACGCCGTTTTTCATCATTTTTGAGGATTTGAAAAAAATGACGAAATGACAAAAACGATGGGTTATAGCCCATGTTTTTTTAAATTTTAAAAAAAAGAAGTTAGCCTCGTTTCTCATCATTTTGGACCGTGGGCTATAGCCCATATCGTACGGCATACTATAGCGCGCCGTTTTTCATCATTTTTGAAGATTTGAAAAAAATGACGAAATGACAAAAACGATGGGTTATAGCCCATGTTTTTTGGGGAAAAAAAGTTAGCCTCGTTTCTCATCATTTTGGACCGTGGGCTATAGCCCATATCGTACGGCATACTATAGCGCGCCGTTTTTCATCATTTTTGAAGATTTGAAAAAAATGACGAAATGACAAAAACGATGGGTTATAGCCCATGTTTTTTGAAATTTTGAAAAAAAAAGTTAGCCTCGTTTCTCATCATTTTGGACCGTGGGCTATAGCCCATATCGTACGGCATACTATAGCGCGCCGTTTTTCATCATTTTTGAAGATTTGAAAAAAATGACGAAATGACAAAAACGATGGGTTATAGCCCATGTTTTTTGAAATTTTGAAAAAAAAAGTTAGCCTCGTTTCTCATCATTTTGGACCGTGGGCTATAGCCCATATCGTACGGCATACTATAGCGCGCCGTTTTTCATCATTTTTGAAGATTTGAAAAAAATGACGAAATGACAAAAACGATGGGTTATAGCCCATGTTTTTTGAAATTTTGAAAAAAAAAGTTAGCCTCGTTTCTCATCATTTTGGACTGTGGGCTATAGCCCATATCGTACGGCATACTATGGCACGCCGTTTTTCATCATTTTTGAGGATTTGAAAAAAATGAAAAAATGAAAAAAACGATGGGTTATAGCCCATGTTTTTTGAAATTTTGAAAAAAAAGTTAGCCTCGTTTCTCATCATTTTGGACCATGGGCTATAGCCCATATCGTACGGCATACTATGGCACGCCGTTTTTCATCATTTTTGAGGATTTGAAAAAAATGACGAAATGACAAAAACGATGGGTTATAGCCCATGTTTTTTGAAATTTTGAAAAAAAAAGTTAGCCTCGTTTCTCATCATTTTGGACCGTGGGCTATAGCCCATATCGTACGGCATACTATAGCGCGCCGTTTTTCATCATTTTTGAGGATTTGAAAAAAATGAAAAAATGAAAAAAACGATGGGTTATAGCCCATGTTTTTTGAAATTTTGAAAAAAAAAGTTAGCCTCGTTTCTCATCATTTTGGACCGTGGGCTATAGCCCATATCGTACGGCATACTATGGCACGCCGTTTTTCATCATTTTTGAGGATTTGAAAAAAATGACGAAATGACAAAAACGATGGGTTATAGCCCATGTTTTTTTTAATTTTGAAAAAAAAAGTTAGCCTCGTTTCTCATCATTTTGGACCGTGGGCTATAGCCCATATCGTACGGCATACTATAGCGCGCCGTTTTTCATCATTTTTGAAGATTTGAAAAAAATGACGAAATGACAAAAACGATGGGTTATAGCCCATGTTTTTTGAAATTTTGAAAAAAAAAGTTAGCCTCGTTTCTCATCATTTTGGACCGTGGGCTATAGCCCATATCGTACGGCATACTATAGCGCGCCGTTTTTCATCATTTTTGAAGATTTGAAAAAAATGACGAAATGACAAAAACGATGGGTTATAGCCCATGTTTTTTGAAATTTTGAAAAAAAAAGTTAGCCTCGTTTCTCATCATTTTGGACCGTGGGCTATAGCCCATATCGTACGGCATACTATAGCGCGCCGTTTTTCATCATTTTTGAAGATTTGAAAAAAATGACGAAATGACAAAAACGATGGGTTATAGCCCATGTTTTTTGAAATTTTGAAAAAAAAAGTTAGCCTCGTTTCTCATCATTTTGGACCGTGGGCTATAGCCCATATCGTACGGCATACTATAGCGCGCCGTTTTTCATCATTTTTGAAGATTTGAAAAAAATGACGAAATGACAAAAACGATGGGTTATAGCCCAAAAAAAGTTAGCCTCGTTTCTCATCATTTTGGACCGTGGGCTATAGCCCATATCGTACGGCATACTATGGCACGCCGTTTTTCATCATTTTTGAGGATTTGAAAAAAATGACGAAATGACAAAAAAAGTTGGGTTATAGCCCATGTTTTTTGAAATTTTGAAAAAAAAAGTTAGCCTCGTTTCTCATCATTTTGGACCGTGGGCTATAGCCCATATCGTACGGCATACTATGGCACGCCGTTTTTCATCATTTTTGAGGATTTGAAAAAAATGAAAAAATGAAAAAAAGGATGGGTTATAGCCCGTGTTTTTTGAAATTTTGGAAAAAAAAGTTAGCCTCGTTTCTCATCATTTTGGACCGTGGGCTATAGCCCATATCGTACGGCATACTATGGCACGCCGTTTTTCATCATTTTTGAGGATTTGAAAAAAATGAAAAAAACGATGGGTTATAGCCCATGTTTTTTGAAATTTTGAAAAAAAAAGTTAGCCTCGTTTCTCATCATTTTGGACCGTGGGCTATAGCCCATATCGTACGGCATACTATGGCACGCCGTTTTTCATCATTTTTGAGGATTTGAAAAAAATGACGAAATGACAAAAACGATGGGTTATAGCCCATGTTTTTTGAAATTTTGAAAAAAAAAGTTAGCCTCGTTTCTCATCATTTTGAACCGTGGGCTATAGCCCATATCGTACGGCATACTATGGCACGCCGTTTTTCATCATTTTTGAGGATTTGAAAAAAATGACGAAATGACAAAAACGATGGGTTATAGCCCATGTTTTTTGAAATTTTGAAAAAAAAAGTTAGCCTCGTTTCTCATCATTTTGGACCGTGGGCTATAGCCCATATCGTACGGCATACTATGGCACGCCGTTTTTCATCATTTTTGAGGATTTGAAAAAAATGAAAAAATGAAAAAAACGATGGGTTATAGCCCGTGTTTTTTGAAATTTTGGAAAAAAAAGTTAGCCTCGTTTCTCATCATTTTGGACCGTGGGCTATAGCCCATATCGTACGGCATACTATGGCACGCCGTTTTTCATCATTTTTGAGGATTTGAAAAAAATGAAAAAAACGATGGGTTATAGCCCATGTTTTTTGAAATTTTGAAAAAAAAAGTTAGCCTCGTTTCTCATCATTTTGGACCGTGGGCTATAGCCCATATCGTACGGCATACTATGGCACGCCGTTTTTCGTCATTTTTGAGGATTTGAAAAAAATGAAAAAATGAAAAAAACGATGGGTTATAGCCCGTGTTTTTTGAAATTTTGGAAAAAAAAGTTAGCCTCGTTTCTCATCATTTTGGACCGTGGGCTATAGCCCATATCGTACGGCATACTATGGCACGCCGTTTTTCATCATTTTTGAGGATTTGAAAAAAATGAAAAAAACGATGGGTTATAGCCCATGTTTTTTGAAATTTTGAAAAAAAAAGTTAGCCTCGTTTCTCATCATTTTGGACCGTGGGCTATAGCCCATATCGTACGGCATACTATAGCGCGCCGTTTTTCATCATTTTTGAAGATTTGAAAAAAATGACGAAATGACAAAAACGATGGGTTATAGCCCAAAAAAAGTTAGCCTCGTTTCTCATCATTTTGGACCGTGGGCTATAGCCCATATCGTACGGCATACTATGGCACGCCGTTTTTCATCATTTTTGAGGATTTGAAAAAAATGAAAAAATGAAAAAAACGATGGGTTATAGCCCATGTTTTTTGAAATTTTGAAAAAAAAAGTTAGCCTCGTTTCTCATCATTTTGGACCGTGGGCTATAGCCCATATCGTACGGCATACTATGGCACGCCGTTTTTCATCATTTTTGAGGATTTGAAAAAAATGACGAAATGACAAAAACGATGGGTTATAGCCCATGTTTTTTGAAATTTTGAAAAAAAAAGTTAGCCTCGTTTCTCATCATTTTGGACCGTGGGCTATAGCCCATATCGTACGGCATACTATGGCACGCCGTTTTTCATCATTTTTGAGGATTTGAAAAAAATGAAAAAATGAAAAAAAGGATGGGTTATAGCCCGTGTTTTTTGAAATTTTGGAAAAAAAAGTTAGCCTCGTTTCTCATCATTTTGGACCGTGGGCTATAGCCCATATCGTACGGCATACTATGGCACGCCGTTTTTCATCATTTTTGAGGATTTGAAAAAAATGAAAAAAACGATGGGTTATAGCCCATGTTTTTTGAAATTTTGAAAAAAAAAGTTAGCCTCGTTTCTCATCATTTTGGACCGTGGGCTATAGCCCATATCGTACGGCATACTATGGCACGCCGTTTTTCATCATTTTTGAGGATTTGAAAAAAATGACGA
Source organism: Protomyctophum bolini (assembly GCF_963924005.1). Taxonomy (NCBI): domain Eukaryota; kingdom Metazoa; phylum Chordata; class Actinopteri; order Myctophiformes; family Myctophidae; genus Protomyctophum; species Protomyctophum bolini. The sequence continues at coordinate 23,372,357 of NC_137863.1, forward strand.
AATGACAAAAACGATGGGTTATAGCCCATGTTTTTTGAAATTTTGAAAAAAAAAGTTAGCCTCGTTTCTCATCATTTTGAACCGTGGGCTATAGCCCATATCGTACGGCATACTATGGCACGCCGTTTTTCATCATTTTTGAGGATTTGAAAAAAATGACGAAATGACAAAAACGATGGGTTATAGCCCATGTTTTTTGAAATTTTGAAAAAAAAAGTTAGCCTCGTTTCTCATCATTTTGGACCGTGGGCTATAGCCCATATCGTACGGCATACTATGGCACGCCGTTTTTCATCATTTTTGAGGATTTGAAAAAAATGAAAAAATGAAAAAAACGATGGGTTATAGCCCGTGTTTTTTGAAATTTTGGAAAAAAAAGTTAGCCTCGTTTCTCATCATTTTGGACCGTGGGCTATAGCCCATATCGTACGGCATACTATGGCACGCCGTTTTTCATCATTTTTGAGGATTTGAAAAAAATGAAAAAAACGATGGGTTATAGCCCATGTTTTTTGAAATTTTGAAAAAAAAAGTTAGCCTCGTTTCTCATCATTTTGGACCGTGGGCTATAGCCCATATCGTACGGCATACTATGGCACGCCGTTTTTCATCATTTTTGAGGATTTGAAAAAAATGAAAAAATGAAAAAAACGATGGGTTATAGCCCGTGTTTTTTGAAATTTTGGAAAAAAAAGTTAGCCTCGTTTCTCATCATTTTGGACCGTGGGCTATAGCCCATATCGTACGGCATACTATGGCACGCCGTTTTTCATCATTTTTGAGGATTTGAAAAAAATGAAAAAAACGATGGGTTATAGCCCATGTTTTTTGAAATTTTGAAAAAAAAAGTTAGCCTCGTTTCTCATCATTTTGGACCGTGGGCTATAGCCCATATCGTACGGCATACTATGGCACGCCGTTTTTCATCATTTTTGAGGATTTGAAAAAAATGACGAAATGACAAAAACGATGGGTTATAGCCCATGTTTTTTTAAATTAAAAAAAAAAGAAGTTAGCCTCGTTTCTCATCATTTTGGACCGTGGGCTATAGCCCATATCGTACGGCATACTATAGCGCGCCGTTTTTCATCATTTTTGAAGATTTGAAAAAAATGACGAAATGACAAAAACGATGGGTTATAGCCCATGTTTTTTGGGGAAAAAAAGTTAGCCTCATTTCTCATCATTTTGGACCGTGGGCTATAGCCCATATCGTACGGCATACTATAGCGCGCCGTTTTTCATCATTTTTGAAGATTTGAAAAAAATGACGAAATGACAAAAACGATGGGTTATAGCCCATGTTTTTTGAAATTTTGAAAAAAAAAGTTAGCCTCGTTTCTCATCATTTTGGACCGTGGGCTATAGCCCATATCGTACGGCATACTATAGCGCGCCGTTTTTCATCATTTTTGAAGATTTGAAAAAAATGACGAAATGACAAAAACGATGGGTTATAGCCCATGTTTTTTGAAATTTTGAAAAAAAAAGTTAGCCTCGTTTCTCATCATTTTGGACCGTGGGCTATAGCCCATATCGTACGGCATACTATAGCGCGCCGTTTTTCATCATTTTTGAAGATTTGAAAAAAATGACGAAATGACAAAAACGATGGGTTATAGCCCATGTTTTTTGAAATTTTGAAAAAAAAAGTTAGCCTCGTTTCTCATCATTTTGGACTGTGGGCTATAGCCCATATCGTACGGCATACTATGGCACGCCGTTTTTCATCATTTTTGAGGATTTGAAAAAAATGAAAAATGAAAAAAACGATGGGTTATAGCCCATGTTTTTTGAAATTTTGAAAAAAAAAGTTAGCCTCGTTTCTCATCATTTTGGACCGTGGGCTATAGCCCATATCGTACGGCATACTATGGCACGCCGTTTTTCATCATTTTTGAGGATTTGAAAAAAATGACGAAATGACAAAAACGATGGGTTATAGCCCATGTTTTTTTTAATTTTGAAAAAAAAAGTTAGCCTCGTTTCTCATCATTTTGGACCGTGGGCTATAGCCCATATCGTACGGCATACTATAGCGCGCCGTTTTTCATCATTTTTGAAGATTTGAAAAAAATGACGAAATGACAAAAACGATGGGTTATAGCCCATGTTTTTTGAAATTTTGAAAAAAAAAGTTAGCCTCGTTTCTCATCATTTTGGACTGTGGGCTATAGCCCATATCGTACGGCATACTATGGCACGCCGTTTTTCATCATTTTTGAGGATTTGAAAAAAATGACGAAATGACAAAAACGATGGGTTATAGCCCATGTTTTTAGAAATTTTGAAAAAAAAAGTTAGCCTCGTTTGTCATCATTTTGGACCGTGGGCTATAGCCCATATCGTACGGCATACTATAGCGCGCCGTTTTTCATCATTTTTGAAGATTTGAAAAAAATGACGAAATGACAAAAACGATGGGTTATAGCCCATGTTTTTTGAAATTTTGAAAAAAAAAGTTAGCCTCGTTTCTCATCATTTTGGACCGTGGGCTATAGCCCATATCGTACGGCATACTATAGCGCGCCGTTTTTCATCATTTTTGAAGATTTGAAAAAAATGACGAAATGACAAAAACGATGGGTTATAGCCCAAAAAAAGTTAGCCTCGTTTCTCATCATTTTGGACCGTGGGCTATAGCCCATATCGTACGGCATACTATGGCACGCCGTTTTTCATCATTTTTGAGGATTTGAAAAAAATGACGAAATGACAAAAACGATGGGTTATAGCCCATGTTTTTTGAAATTTTGAAAAAAAAAGTTAGCCTCGTTTCTCATCATTTTGGACCGTGGGCTATAGCCCATATCGTACGGCATACTATGGCACGCCGTTTTTCATCATTTTTGAGGATTTGAAAAAAATGAAAAAATGAAAAAAACGATGGGTTATAGCCCGTGTTTTTTGAAATTTTGGAAAAAAAAGTTAGCCTCGTTTCTCATCATTTTGGACCGTGGGCTATAGCCCATATCGTACGGCATACTATGGCACGCCGTTTTTCATCATTTTTGAGGATTTGAAAAAAATGAAAAAAACGATGGGTTATAGCCCATGTTTTTTGAAATTTTGAAAAAAAAAGTTAGCCTCGTTTCTCATCATTTTGGACCGTGGGCTATAGCCCATATCGTACGGCATACTATGGCACGCCGTTTTTCATCATTTTTGAGGATTTGAAAAAAATGACGAAATGACAAAAACGATGGGTTATAGCCCATGTTTTTTGAAATTTTGAAAAAAAAAGTTAGCCTCGTTTCTCATCATTTTGAACCGTGGGCTATAGCCCATATCGTACGGCATACTATGGCACGCCGTTTTTCATCATTTTTGAGGATTTGAAAAAAATGACGAAATGACAAAAACGATGGGTTATAGCCCATGTTTTTTGAAATTTTGAAAAAAAAAGTTAGCCTCGTTTCTCATCATTTTGGACCGTGGGCTATAGCCCATATCGTACGGCATACTATGGCACGCCGTTTTTCATCATTTTTGAGGATTTGAAAAAAATGAAAAAATGAAAAAAACGATGGGTTATAGCCCGTGTTTTTTGAAATTTTGGAAAAAAAAGTTAGCCTCGTTTCTCATCATTTTGGACCGTGGGCTATAGCCCATATCGTACGGCATACTATGGCACGCCGTTTTTCATCATTTTTGAGGATTTGAAAAAAATGAAAAAAACGATGGGTTATAGCCCATGTTTTTTGAAATTTTGAAAAAAAAAGTTAGCCTCGTTTCTCATCATTTTGGACCGTGGGCTATAGCCCATATCGTACGGCATACTATGGCACGCCGTTTTTCATCATTTTTGAGGATTTGAAAAAAATGACGAAATGACAAAAACGATGGGTTATAGCCCATGTTTTTTTAAATTTAAAAAAAAAGAAGTTAGCCTCGTTTCTCATCATTTTGGACCGTGGGCTATAGCCCATATCGTACGGCATACTATAGCGCGCCGTTTTTCATCATTTTTGAAGATTTGAAAAAAATGACGAAATGACAAAAACGATGGGTTATAGCCCATGTTTTTTGAAATTTTGAAAAAAAAAAGTTAGCCTCGTTTCTCATCATTTTGGACCGTGGGCTATAGCCCATATCGTACGGCATACTATAGCGCGCCGTTTTTCATCATTTTTGAAGATTTGAAAAAAATGACGAAATGACAAAAACGATGGGTTATAGCCCATGTTTTTTGAAATTTTGAAAAAAAAAGTTAGCCTCGTTTCTCATCATTTTGGACCGTGGGCTATAGCCCATATCGTACGGCATACTATAGCGCGCCGTTTTTCATCATTTTTGAAGATTTGAAAAAAATGACGAAATGACAAAAACGATGGGTTATAGCCCATGTTTTTTGAAATTTTGAAAAAAAAAGTTAGCCTCGTTTCTCATCATTTTGGACCGTGGGCTATAGCCCATATCGTACGGCATACTATAGCGCGCCGTTTTTCATCATTTTTGAAGATTTGAAAAAAATGACGAAATGACAAAAACGATGGGTTATAGCCCATGTTTTTTGAAATTTTGAAAAAAAAAGTTAGCCTCGTTTCTCATCATTTTGGACTGTGGGCTATAGCCCATATCGTACGGCATACTATGGCACGCCGTTTTTCATCATTTTTGAGGATTTGAAAAAAATGAAAAATGAAAAAAACGATGGGTTATAGCCCATGTTTTTTCAAATTTTGAAAAAAAAAGTTAGCCTCGTTTCTCATCATTTTGGACCGTGGGCTATAGCCCATATCGTACGGCATACTATGGCACGCCGTTTTTCATCATTTTTGAGGATTTGAAAAAAATGACGAAATGACAAAAACGATGGGTTATAGCCCATGTTTTTTTTAATTTTGAAAAAAAAAGTTAGCCTCGTTTCTCATCATTTTGGACCGTGGGCTATAGCCCATATCGTACGGCATACTATAGCGCGCCGTTTTTCATCATTTTTGAAGATTTGAAAAAAATGACGAAATGACAAAAACGATGGGTTATAGCCCATGTTTTTTGAAATTTTGAAAAAAAAAGTTAGCCTCGTTTCTCATCATTTTGGACTGTGGGCTATAGCCCATATCGTACGGCATACTATGGCACGCCGTTTTTCATCATTTTTGAGGATTTGAAAAAAATGACGAAATGACAAAAACGATGGGTTATAGCCCATGTTTTTTTTAATTTTGAAAAAAAAAGTTAGCCTCGTTTCTCATCATTTTGGACCGTGGGCTATAGCCCATATCGTACGGCATACTATAGCGCGCCGTTTTTCATCATTTTTGAAGATTTGAAAAAAATGACGAAATGACAAAAACGATGGGTTATAGCCCATGTTTTTTGAAATTTTGAAAAAAAAGTTAGCCTCGTTTCTCATCATTTTGGACTGTGGGCTATAGCCCATATCGTACGGCATACTATGGCACGCCGTTTTTCATCATTTTTGAGGATTTGAAAAAAATGAAAAAATGAAAAAAACGATGGGTTATAGCCCATGTTTTTTGAAATTTTGAAAAAAAACAGTTAGCCTCGTTTCTCATCATTTTGGACCGTGGGCTATAGCCCATATCGTACGGCATACTATGGAACGCCGTTTTTCATCATTTTTGAGGATTTGAAAAAAATGACGAAATTACAAAAACGATGGGTTATAGCCCATGTTTTTTGAAATTTTGAAAAAAAAAGTTAGCCTCGTTTCTCATCATTTTGGACCGTGGGCTATAGCCCATATCGTACGGCATACTATAGCGCGCAGTTTTTCATCATTTTTGAAGATTTGAAAAAAAATGACGAAATGACAAAAACGATGGGTTATAGCCCATGTTTTTTGAAATTTTGAAAAAAAAAGTTAGCCTCGTTTCTCATCATTTTGGACCGTGGGCTATAGCCCATATCGTAAGGCATACTATAGCGCGCCGTTTTTCATCATTTTTGAAGATTTGAAAAAAATGACGAAATGACAAAAACGATGGGTTATAGCCCATGTTTTTTGAAATTTTGAAAAAAAAGGTTAGCCTCGTTTCTCATCATTTTGGACCGTGGGCTATAGCCCATATCGTACGGCATACTATAGCGCGCCGTTTTTCATCATTTTTGAAGATTTGAAAAAAATGACGAAATGACAAAAACGATGGGTTATAGCCCATGTTTTTTGAAATTTTGAAAAAAAAAGTTAGCCTCGTTTCTCATCATTTTGGACCGTGGGCTATAGCCCATATCGTACGGCATACTATGGCACGCCGTTTTTCATCATTTTTGAGGATTTGAAAAAAATGACGAAATGACAAAAACGATGGGTTATAGCCCATGTTTTTTTTAATTTTGAAAAAAAAAGTTAGCCTCGTTTCTCATCATTTTGGACCGTGGGCTATAGCCCATATCGTACGGCATACTATAGCGCGCCGTTTTTCATCATTTTTGAAGATTTGAAAAAAATGACGAAATGACAAAAACGATGGGTTATAGCCCATGTTTTTTGAAATTTTGAAAAAAAAAGTTAGCCTCGTTTCTCATCATTTTGGACCGTGGGCTATAGCCCATATCGTACGGCATACTATAGCGCGCCGTTTTTCATCATTTTTGAAGATTTGAAAAAAATGACGAAATGACAAAAACGATGGGTTATAGCCCATGTTTTTTGAAATTTTGAAAAAAAAAGTTAGCCTCGTTTCTCATCATTTTGGACCGTGGGCTATAGCCCATATCGTACGGCATACTATGGCACGCCGTTTTTCATCATTTTTGAGGATTTTAAAAAAATTAAAAAATGAAAAAAACGATGGGTTATAGCCCATGTTTTTTGAAATTTTGAAAAAAAAAGTTAGCCTCGTTTCTCATCATTTTGGACCGTGGGCTATAGCCCATATTGTACGGCATACTATGGCACGCCGTTTTTCATCATTTTTGAGGATTTGAAAAAAATGACGAAATGACAAAAACGATGGGTTATAGCCCATGTTTTTTTTAATTTTGAAAAAAAAAGTTAGCCTCGTTTCTCATCATTTTGGACCGTGGGCTATAGCCCATATCGTACGGCATACTATAGCGCGCAGTTTTTCATCATTTTTGAAGATTTGAAAAAAATGACGAAATGACAAAAACGATGGGTTATAGCCCATGTTTTTTGAAATTTTGAAAAAAAAAGTTAGCCTCGTTTCTCATCATTTTGGACCGTGGGCTATAGCCCATATCGTACGGCATACTATGGCACGCCGTTTTTCATCATTTTTGAGGATTTGAAAAAAATGAAAAAATGAAAAAAACGATGGGTTATAGCCCGTGTTTTTTGAAATTTTGAAAAAAAAAGTTAGCCTCGTTTCTCATCATTTTGGACCGTGGGCTATAGCTCATATCGTACGGCATACTATGGCACGCCGTTTTTCATCATTTTTGAGGATTTGAAAAAAATGAAAAAATGAAAAAAACGATGGGTTATAGCCCATGTTTTTTGAAATTTTGAAAAAAAAAGTTAGCCTCGTTTCTCATCATTTTGGACTGTGGGCTTTAGCCCATATCGTACGGCATACTATGGCACGCCGTTTTTCATCATTTTTGAGGATTTGAAAAAAATGACGAAATGACAAAAACGATGGGTTATAGCCCATGTTTTTTTAAATTTTGAAAAAAAAAGTTAGCCTCGTTTCTCATCATTTTGGACCGTGGGCTATAGCCCATATCGTACGGCATACTATAGCGCGCCGTTTTTCATCATTTTTGAAGATTTGAAAAAAATGACGAAATGACAAAAACGATGGGTTATAGCCCATGTTTTTTTAAATTTTGAAAAAAAAAGTTAGCCTCGTTTCTCATCATTTTGGACTGTGGGCTATAGCCCATATCGTACGGCATACTATAGCGCGCCGTTTTTCATCATTTTTGAAGATTTGAAAAAAATGACGAAATGACAAAAACGATGGGTTATAGCCCATGTTTTTTGAAATTTTGAAAAAAAAGGTTAGCCTCGTTTCTCATCATTTTGGACCGTGGGCTATAGCCCATATCGTACGGCATACTATAGAGCGCCGTTTTTCATCATTTTTGAAGATTTAAAAAAAATGACGAAATGACAAAAACGATGGGTTATAGCCCATGTTTTTTGAAATTTTGAAAAAAAAAAGTTAGCCTCGTTTCTCATCATTTTGGACCGTGGGCTATAGCCCATATCGTACGGCATACTATGGCACGCCGTTTTTCATCATTTTTGAGGATTTGAAAAAAATGAAAAAATGAAAAAAACGATGGGTTATAGCCCATGTTTTTTGAAATTTTGGAAAAAAAAAGTTAGCCTCGTTTCTCATCATTTTGGACCGTGGGCTATAGCCCATATCGTACGGCATACTATGGCACGCCGTTTTTCATCATTTTTGAGGATTTGAAAAAAATGACGAAATGACAAAAACGATGGGTTATAGCCCATGTTTTTTTTAATTTTGAAAAAAAAAGTTAGCCTCGTTTCTCATCATTTTGGACCGTGGGCTATAGCCCATATCGTACGGCATACTATAGCGCGCCGTTTTTCATCATTTTTGAAGATTTGAAAAAAATGACGAAATGACAAAAACGATGGGTTATAGCCCATGTTTTTTGAAATTTTGAAAAAAAAGGTTAGCCTCGTTTCTCATCATTTTGGACCGTGGGCTATAGCCCATATCGTACGGCATACTATAGCGCGCCGTTTTTCATCATTTTTGAAGATTTGAAAAAAATGACGAAATGACAAAAACGATGGGTTATAGCCCATGTTTTTTGAAATTTTGAAAAAAAAAAGTTAGCCTCGTTTCTCATCATTTTGGACCGTGGGCTATAGCCCATATCGTACGGCATACTATGGCACGCCGTTTTTCATCATTTTTGAGGATTTGAAAAAAATGAAAAAATGAAAAAAACGATGGGTTATAGCCCATGTTTTTTGAAATTTTGAAAAAAAAAGTTAGCCTCGTTTCTCATCATTTTGGACTGTGGGCTTTAGCCCATATCGTACGGCATACTATGGCACGCCGTTTTTCATCATTTTTGAGGATTTGAAAAAAATGACGAAATGACAAAAACGATGGGTTATAGCCCATGTTTTTTGAAATTTTGAAAAAAAAAGTTAGCCTCGTTTCTCATCATTTTGGACCGTGGGCTATAGCCCATATCGTACGGCATACTATAGCGCGCCGTTTTTCATCATTTTTGAAGATTTGAAAAAAATGACGAAATGACAAAAACGATGGGTTATAGCCCATGTTTTTTGAAATTTTGAAAAAAAAAGTTAGCCTCGTTTCTCATCATTTTGGACCGTGGGCTATAGCCCATATCGTACGGCATACTATAGCGCGCCGTTTTTCATCATTTTTGAAGATTTGAAAAAAATGACGAAATGACAAAAACGATGGGTTATAGCCCATGTTTTTTGAAATTTTGAAAAAAAAAGTTAGCCTCGTTTCTCATCATTTTGGACCGTGGGCTATAGCCCATATCGTACGGCATACTATGGCACGCCGTTTTTCATCATTTTTGAGGATTTGAAAAAAATGACGAAATGACAAAAACGATGGGTTATAGCCCATGTTTTTTTTAATTTTGAAAAAAAAAGTTAGCCTCGTTTCTCATCATTTTGGACCGTGGGCTATAGCCCATATCGTACGGCATACTATAGCGCGCCGTTTTTCATCATTTTTGAAGATTTGAAAAAAATGACGAAATGACAAAAACGATGGGTTATAGCCCATGTTTTTTGAAATTTTGAAAAAAAAAGTTAGCCTCGTTTCTCATCATTTTGGACCGTGGGCTATAGCCCATATCGTACGGCATACTATAGCGCGCCGTTTTTCATCATTTTTGAAGATTTGAAAAAAATGACGAAATGACAAAAACGATGGGTTATAGCCCATGTTTTTTGAAATTTTGAAAAAAAAAGTTAGCCTCGTTTCTCATCATTTTGGACCGTGGGCTATAGCCCATATCGTACGGCATACTATGGCACGCCGTTTTTCATCATTTTTGAGGATTTTAAAAAAATTAAAAAATGAAAAAAACGATGGGTTATAGCCCATGTTTTTTGAAATTTTGAAAAAAAAAGTTAGCCTCGTTTCTCATCATTTTGGACCGTGGGCTATAGCCCATATTGTACGGCATACTATGGCACGCCGTTTTTCATCATTTTTGAGGATTTGAAAAAAATGACGAAATGACAAAAACGATGGGTTATAGCCCATGTTTTTTTTAATTTTGAAAAAAAAAGTTAGCCTCGTTTCTCATCATTTTGGACCGTGGGCTATAGCCCATATCGTACGGCATACTATAGCGCGCAGTTTTTCATCATTTTTGAAGATTTGAAAAAAATGACGAAATGACAAAAACGATGGGTTATAGCCCATGTTTTTTGAAATTTTGAAAAAAAAAGTTAGCCTCGTTTCTCATCATTTTGGACCGTGGGCTATAGCCCATATCGTACGGCATACTATGGCACGCCGTTTTTCATCATTTTTGAGGATTTGAAAAAAATGAAAAAATGAAAAAAACGATGGGTTATAGCCCGTGTTTTTTGAAATTTTGAAAAAAAAAGTTAGCCTCGTTTCTCATCATTTTGGACCGTGGGCTATAGCTCATATCGTACGGCATACTATGGCACGCCGTTTTTCATCATTTTTGAGGATTTGAAAAAAATGAAAAAATGAAAAAAACGATGGGTTATAGCCCATGTTTTTTGAAATTTTGAAAAAAAAAGTTAGCCTCGTTTCTCATCATTTTGGACTGTGGGCTTTAGCCCATATCGTACGGCATACTATGGCACGCCGTTTTTCATCATTTTTGAGGATTTGAAAAAAATGACGAAATGACAAAAACGATGGGTTATAGCCCATGTTTTTTTAAATTTTGAAAAAAAAAGTTAGCCTCGTTTCTCATCATTTTGGACCGTGGGCTATAGCCCATATCGTACGGCATACTATAGCGCGCCGTTTTTCATCATTTTTGAAGATTTGAAAAAAATGACGAAATGACAAAAACGATGGGTTATAGCCCATGTTTTTTTAAATTTTGAAAAAAAAAGTTAGCCTCGTTTCTCATCATTTTGGACTGTGGGCTATAGCCCATATCGTACGGCATACTATAGCGCGCCGTTTTTCATCATTTTTGAAGATTTGAAAAAAATGACGAAATGACAAAAACGATGGGTTATAGCCCATGTTTTTTGAAATTTTGAAAAAAAAGGTTAGCCTCGTTTCTCATCATTTTGGACCGTGGGCTATAGCCCATATCGTACGGCATACTATAGAGCGCCGTTTTTCATCATTTTTGAAGATTTAAAAAAAATGACGAAATGACAAAAACGATGGGTTATAGCCCATGTTTTTTGAAATTTTGAAAAAAAAAAGTTAGCCTCGTTTCTCATCATTTTGGACCGTGGGCTATAGCCCATATCGTACGGCATACTATGGCACGCCGTTTTTCATCATTTTTGAGGATTTGAAAAAAATGAAAAAATGAAAAAAACGATGGGTTATAGCCCATGTTTTTTGAAATTTTGGAAAAAAAAAGTTAGCCTCGTTTCTCATCATTTTGGACCGTGGGCTATAGCCCATATCGTACGGCATACTATGGCACGCCGTTTTTCATCATTTTTGAGGATTTGAAAAAAATGACGAAATGACAAAAACGATGGGTTATAGCCCATGTTTTTTTTAATTTTGAAAAAAAAAGTTAGCCTCGTTTCTCATCATTTTGGACCGTGGGCTATAGCCCATATCGTACGGCATACTATAGCGCGCCGTTTTTCATCATTTTTGAAGATTTGAAAAAAATGACGAAATGACAAAAACGATGGGTTATAGCCCATGTTTTTTGAAATTTTGAAAAAAAAGGTTAGCCTCGTTTCTCATCATTTTGGACCGTGGGCTATAGCCCATATCGTACGGCATACTATAGCGCGCCGTTTTTCATCATTTTTGAAGATTTGAAAAAAATGACGAAATGACAAAAACGATGGGTTATAGCCCATGTTTTTTGAAATTTTGAAAAAAAAAAGTTAGCCTCGTTTCTCATCATTTTGGACCGTGGGCTATAGCCCATATCGTACGGCATACTATGGCACGCCGTTTTTCATCATTTTTGAGGATTTGAAAAAAATGAAAAAATGAAAAAAACGATGGGTTATAGCCCATGTTTTTTGAAATTTTGAAAAAAAAAGTTAGCCTCGTTTCTCATCATTTTGGACTGTGGGCTTTAGCCCATATCGTACGGCATACTATGGCACGCCGTTTTTCATCATTTTTGAGGATTTGAAAAAAATGACGAAATGACAAAAACGATGGGTTATAGCCCATGTTTTTTGAAATTTTGAAAAAAAAAGTTAGCCTCGTTTCTCATCATTTTGGACCGTGGGCTATAGCCCATATCGTACGGCATACTATAGCGCGCCGTTTTTCATCATTTTTGAAGATTTGAAAAAAATGACGAAATGACAAAAACGATGGGTTATAGCCCATGTTTTTTGAAATTTTGAAAAAAAAAGTTAGCCTCGTTTCTCATCATTTTGGACCGTGGGCTATAGCCCATATCGTACGGCATACTATAGCGCGCCGTTTTTCATCATTTTTGAAGATTTGAAAAAAATGACGAAATGACAAAAACGATGGGTTATAGCCCATGTTTTTTGAAATTTTGAAAAAAAAGGTTAGCCTCGTTTCTCATCATTTTGGACCGTGGGCTATAGCCCATATCGTACGGCATACTATAGAGCGCCGTTTTTCATCATTTTTGAAGATTTGAAAAAAATGACGAAATGACAAAAACGATGGGTTATAGCCCATGTTTTTTGAAATTTTGAAAAAAAAAAGTTAGCCTCGTTTCTCATCATTTTGGACCGTGGGCTATAGCCCATATCGTACGGCATACTATGGCACGCCGTTTTTCATCATTTTTGAGGATTTGAAAAAAATGAAAAAATGAAAAAAACGATGGGTTATAGCCCATGTTTTTTGAAATTTTGGAAAAAAAAGTTAGCCTCGTTTCTCATCATTTTGGACCGTGGGCTATAGCCCATATCGTACGGCATACTATAGCGCGCCGTTTTTCATCATTTTTGAAGATTTGAAAAAAATGACGAAATGACAAAAACGATGGGTTATAGCCCATGTTTTTTTTAATTTTGAAAAAAAAAGTTAGCCTCGTTTCTCATCATTTTGGACCGTGGGCTATAGCCCATATCGTACGGCATACTATAGCGCGCCGTTTTTCATCATTTTTGAAGATTTGAAAAAAATGACGAAATGACAAAAACGATGGGTTATAGCCCATGTTTTTTGAAATTTTGAAAAAAAAGGTTAGCCTCGTTTCTCATCATTTTGGACCGTGGGCTATAGCCCATATCGTACGGCATACTATAGCGCGCCGTTTTTCATCATTTTTGAAGATTTGAAAAAAATGACGAAATGACAAAAACGATGGGTTATAGCCCATGTTTTTTGAAATTTTGAAAAAAAAAAGTTAGCCTCGTTTCTCATCATTTTGGACCGTGGGCTATAGCCCATATCGTACGGCATACTATGGCACGCCGTTTTTCATCATTTTTGAGGATTTGAAAAAAATGAAAAAATGAAAAAAACGATGGGTTATAGCCCATGTTTTTTGAAATTTTGAAAAAAAAAGTTAGCCTCGTTTCTCATCATTTTGGACCGTGGGCTATAGCCCATATCGTACGGCATACTATGGCACGCCGTTTTTCATCATTTTTGAGGATTTGAAAAAAATGACGAAATGACAAAAACGATGGGTTATAGCCCATGTTTTTTTTTATTTTGAAAAAAAAAGTTAGCCTCGTTTCTCATCATTTTGGACCGTGGGCTATAGCCCATATCGTACGGCATACTATAGCGCGCCGTTTTTCATCATTTTTGAAGATTTGAAAAAAATGACGAAATGACAAAAACGATGGGTTATAGCCCATGTTTTTTGAAATTTTGAAAAAAAAAGTTAGCCTCGTTTCTCATCATTTTGGACCGTGGGCTATAGCCCATATCGTACGGCATACTATAGCGCGCCGTTTTTCATCATTTTTGAAGATTTGAAAAAAATGACGAAATGACAAAAACGATGGGTTATAGCCCATGTTTTTTGAAATTTTGAAAAAAAAAGTTAGCCTCGTTTCTCATCATTTTGGACCGTGGGCTATAGCCCATATCTACGGCATACTATGGCACGCCGTTTTTCATCATTTTTGAGGATTTTAAAAAAATTAAAAAATTAAAAAAACGATGGGTTATAGCCCATGTTTTTTGAAATTTTGAAAAAAAAAGTTAGCCTCGTTTCTCATCATTTTGGACTGTGGGCTATAGCCCATATCGTACGGCATACTATGGCACGCCGTTTTTCATCATTTTTGAGGATTTGAAAAAAATGAAAAAATGAAAAAAACGATGGGTTATAGCCCATGTTTTTTGAAATTTTGAAAAAAAAAGTTAGCCTCGTTTCTCATCATTTTGGACCGTGGGCTATAGCCCATATCGTACGGCATACTATGGCACGCCGTTTTTCATCATTTTTGAGGATTTGAAAAAAATGACGAAATGACAAAAACGATGGGTTATAGCCCATGTTTTTTGAAATTTTGAAAAAAAAAGTTAGCCTCGTTTCTCATCATTTTGGACCGTGGGCTATAGCCCATATCGTACGGCATACTATGGCACGCCGTTTTTCATCATTTTTGAGGATTTGAAAAAAATGAAAAAATGAAAAAAACGATGGGTTATAGCACATGTTTTTTGAAATTTTGAAAAAAAAAGTTAGCCTCGTTTCTCATCATTTTGGACCGTGGGCTATAGCCCATATCGTACGGCATACTATGGCACGCCGTTTTTCATCATTTTTGAGGATTTGAAAAAAATGACGAAATGACAAAAACGATGGGTTATAGCCCATGTTTTTTTTTATTTTGAAAAAAAAAGTTAGCCTCGTTTCTCATCATTTTGGACCGTGGGCTATAGCCCATATCGTACGGCATACTATAGCGCGCCGTTTTTCATCATTTTTGAAGATTTGAAAAAAATGACGAAATGACAAAAACGATGGGTTATAGCCCATGTTTTTTGAAATTTTGAAAAAAAAAGTTAGCCTCGTTTCTCATCATTTTGGACCGTGGGCTATAGCCCATATCGTACGGCATACTATAGCGCGCCGTTTTTCATCATTTTTGAAGATTTGAAAAAAATGACGAAATGACAAAAACGATGGGTTATAGCCCATGTTTTTTGAAATTTTGAAAAAAAAAGTTAGCCTCGTTTCTCATCATTTTGGACCGTGGGCTATAGCCCATATCTACGGCATACTATGGCACGCCGTTTTTCATCATTTTTGAGGATTTTAAAAAAATTAAAAAATGAAAAAAACGATGGGTTATAGCCCATGTTTTTTGAAATTTTGAAAAAAAAAGTTAGCCTCGTTTCTCATCATTTTGGACTGTGGGCTATAGCCCATATCGTACGGCATACTATGGCACGCCGTTTTTCATCATTTTTGAGGATTTGAAAAAAATGAAAAAATGAAAAAAACGATGGGTTATAGCCCATGTTTTTTGAAATTTTGAAAAAAAAAGTTAGCCTCGTTTCTCATCATTTTGGACCGTGGGCTATAGCCCATATCGTACGGCATACTATGGCACGCCGTTTTTCATCATTTTTGAGGATTTGAAAAAAATGACGAAATGACAAAAACGATGGGTTATAGCCCATGTTTTTTGAAATTTTGAAAAAAAAAGTTAGCCTCGTTTCTCATCATTTTGGACCGTGGGCTATAGCCCATATCGTACGGCATACTATGGCACGCCGTTTTTCATCATTTTTGAGGATTTGAAAAAAATGAAAAAATGAAAAAAACGATGGGTTATAGCACATGTTTTTTGAAATTTTGAAAAAAAAAGTTAGCCTCGTTTCTCATCATTTTGGACCGTGGGCTATAGCCCATATCGTACGGCATACTATGGCACGCCGTTTTTCATCATTTTTGAGGATTTGAAAAAAATGACGAAATGACAAAAACGATGGGTTATAGCCCATGTTTTTTTTAATTTTGAAAAAAAAAGTTAGCCTCGTTTCTCATCATTTTGGACCGTGGGCTATAGCCCATATCGTACGGCATACTATAGCGCGCCGTTTTTCATCATTTTTGAAGATTTGAAAAAAATGACGAAATGACAAAAACGATGGGTTATAGCCCATGTTTTTTGAAATTTTGAAAAAAAAGGTTAGCCTCGTTTCTCATCATTTTGGACCGTGGGCTATAGCCCATATCGTACGGCATACTATAGCGCGCCGTTTTTCATCATTTTTGAAGATTTGAAAAAAATGACGAAATGACAAAAACGATGGGTTATAGCCCATGTTTTTTGAAATTTTGAAAAAAAAAAGTTAGCCTCGTTTCTCATCATTTTGGACCGTGGGCTATAGCCCATATCGTACGGCATACTATGGCACGCCGTTTTTCATCATTTTTGAGGATTTGAAAAAAATGAAAAAATGAAAAAAACGATGGGTTATAGCCCATGTTTTTTGAAATTTTGGAAAAAAAAGTTAGCCTCGTTTCTCATCATTTTGGACCGTGGGCTATAGCCCATATCGTACGGCATACTATGGCACGCCGTTTTTCATCATTTTTGAGGATTTGAAAAAAATGACGAAATGACAAAAACGATGGGTTATAGCCCATGTTTTTTTTAATTTTGAAAAAAAAAGTTAGCCTCGTTTCTCATCATTTTGGACCGTGGGCTATAGCCCATATCGTACGGCATACTATAGCGCGCCGTTTTTCATCATTTTTGAAGATTTGAAAAAAATGACGAAATGACAAAAACGATGGGTTATAGCCCATGTTTTTTGAAATTTTGAAAAAAAAGGTTAGCCTCGTTTCTCATCATTTTGGACCGTGGGCTATAGCCCATATCGTACGGCATACTATAGCGCGCCGTTTTTCATCATTTTTGAAGATTTGAAAAAAATGACGAAATGACAAAAACGATGGGTTATAGCCCATGTTTTTTGAAATTTTGAAAAAAAAAAGTTAGCCTCGTTTCTCATCATTTTGGACCGTGGGCTATAGCCCATATCGTACGGCATACTATGGCACGCCGTTTTTCATCATTTTTGAGGATTTGAAAAAAATGAAAAAATGAAAAAAACGATGGGTTATAGCCCATGTTTTTTGAAATTTTGGAAAAAAAAGTTAGCCTCGTTTCTCATCATTTTGGACCGTGGGCTATAGCCCATATCGTACGGCATACTATGGCACGCCGTTTTTCATCATTTTTGAGGATTTGAAAAAAATGAAAAAATGAAAAAAACGATGGGTTATAGCCCATGTTTTTAGAAATTTTGAAAAAAAAAGTTAGCCTCGTTTCTCATCATTTTGGACCGTGGGCTATAGCCCATATCGTACGGCATACTATGGCACGCCGTTTTTCATCATTTTTGAGGATTTGAAAAAAATGACGAAATGACAAAAACGATGGGTTATAGCCCATGTTTTTTTTAATTTTGAAAAAAAAAGTTAGCCTCGTTTCTCATCATTTTGGACCGTGGGCTATAGCCCATATCGTACGGCATACTATAGCGCGCCGTTTTTCATCATTTTTGAAGATTTGAAAAAAATGACGAAATGACAAAAACGATGGGTTATAGCCCATGTTTTTTGAAATTTTGAAAAAAAAGGTTAGCCTCGTTTCTCATCATTTTGGACCGTGGGCTATAGCCCATATCGTACGGCATACTATAGCGCGCCGTTTTTCATCATTTTTGAAGATTTGAAAAAAATGACGAAATGACAAAAACGATGGGTTATAGCCCATGTTTTTTGAAATTTTGAAAAAAAAAAGTTAGCCTCGTTTCTCATCATTTTGGACCGTGGGCTATAGCCCATATCGTACGGCATACTATGGCACGCCGTTTTTCATCATTTTTGAGGATTTGAAAAAAATGAAAAAATGAAAAAAACGATGGGTTATAGCCCATGTTTTTTGAAATTTTGAAAAAAAAAGTTAGCCTCGTTTCTCATCATTTTGGACCGTGGGCTATAGCCCATATCGTACGGCATACTATGGCACGCCGTTTTTCATCATTTTTGAGGATTTGAAAAAAATGACGAAATGACAAAAACGATGGGTTATAGCCCATGTTTTTTTTTATTTTGAAAAAAAAAGTTAGCCTCGTTTCTCATCATTTTGGACCGTGGGCTATAGCCCATATCGTACGGCATACTATAGCGCGCCGTTTTTCATCATTTTTGAAGATTTGAAAAAAATGACGAAATGACAAAAACGATGGGTTATAGCCCATGTTTTTTGAAATTTTGAAAAAAAAAGTTAGCCTCGTTTCTCATCATTTTGGACCGTGGGCTATAGCCCATATCGTACGGCATACTATAGCGCGCCGTTTTTCATCATTTTTGAAGATTTGAAAAAAATGACGAAATGACAAAAACGATGGGTTATAGCCCATGTTTTTTGAAATTTTGAAAAAAAAAGTTAGCCTCGTTTCTCATCATTTTGGACCGTGGGCTATAGCCCATATCGTACGGCATACTATAGCGCGCCGTTTTTCATCATTTTTGAAGATTTGAAAAAAATGACGAAATGACAAAAACGATGGGTTATAGCCCATGTTTTTTGAAATTTTGAAAAAAAAAGTTAGCCTCGTTTCTCATCATTTTGGACCGTGGGCTATAGCCCATATCGTACGGCATACTATGGCAGGCCGTTTTTCATCATTTTTGAGGATTTGAAAAAAATGAAAAAAGTGAAAAAAACGATGGGTTATAGCCCATGTTTTTTGAAATTTTGAAAAAAAAAGTTAGCCTCGTTTCTCATCATTTTGGACTGTGGGCTGTAGCCCATATCGTATGGCATACTATGGCACGCCGTTTTTCATCATTTTTGAGGATTTGAAAAAAATGAAAAAATGAAAAAAACGATGGGTTATATCCCATGTTTTTTGAAATTTTGAAAAAAAAAGTTAGCCTCGTTTCTCATCATTTTGGACCGTGGGCTATAGCCCATATCGTACGGCATACTATAGCGCGCCGTTTTTCATCATTTTTGAAGATTTGAAAAAAATGACGAAATGACAAAAACGATGGGTTATAGCCCATGTTTTTTGAAATTTTGAAAAAAAAAGTTAGCCTCGTTTCTCATCATTTTGGACCGTGGGCTATAGCCCATATCGTACGGCATACTATGGCACGCCGTTTTTCATCATTTTTGAGGATTTTAAAAAAATTAAAAAATGAAAAAAACGATGGGTTATAGCCCATGTTTTTTGAAATTTTGAAAAAAAAAGTTAGCCTCGTTTCTCATCATTTTGGACCGTGGGCTATAGCTCATATCGTACGGCATACTATGGCACGCCGTTTTTCATCATTTTTGAGGATTTGAAAAAAATGAAAAAATGAAAAAAACGATGGGTTATAGCCCATGTTTTTTGAAATTTTGAAAAAAAAAGTTAGCCTCGTTTCTCATCATTTTGGACTGTGGGCTATAGCCCATATCGTACGGCATACTATGGCACGCCGTTTTTCATCATTTTTGAGGATTTGAAAAAAATGACGAAATGACAAAAACGATGGGTTATAGCCCATGTTTTTTGAAATTTTGAAAAAAAAAGTTAGCCTCGTTTCTCATCATTTTGGACCGTGGGCTATAGCCCATATCGTACGGCATACTATGGCACGCCGTTTTTCATCATTTTTGAGGATTTGAAAAAAATGAAAAAATGAAAAAAACGATGGGTTATAGCCCGTGTTTTTTGAAATTTTGAAAAAAAAAGTTAGCCTCGTTTCTCATCATTTTGGACCGTGGGCTATAGCCCATATCGTACGGCATACTATGGCACGCCGTTTTTCATCATTTTTGAGGATTTGAAAAAAATGAAAAAATGAAAAAAACGATGGGTTATAGCACATGTTTTTTGAAATTTTGAAAAAAAAAGTTAGCCTCGTTTCTCATCATTTTGGACCGTGGGCTATAGCCCATATCGTACGGCATACTATGGCACGCCGTTTTTCATCATTTTTGAGGATTTGAAAAAAATGACGAAATGACAAAAACGATGGGTTATAGCCCATGTTTTTTTAAATTTTGAAAAAAAAAAGTTAGCCTCGTTTCTCATCATTTTGGACCGTGGGCTATAGCCCATATCGTACGGCATACTATAGCGCGCCGTTTTTCATCATTTTTGAAGATTTGAAAAAAATGACGAAATGACAAAAACGATGGGTTATAGCCCATGTTTTTTGAAATTTTGAAAAAAAAAGTTAGCCTCGTTTCTCATCATTTTGGACCGTGGGCTATAGCCCATATCGTACGGCATACAATAGCGCGCCGTTTTTCATCATTTTTGAAGATTTGAAAAAAATGACGAAATGACAAAAACGATGGGTTATAGCCCATGTTTTTTGAAATTTTGAAAAAAAAAGTTAGTCTCGTTTCTCATCATTTTGGACCGTGGGCTATAGCCCATATCGTACGGCATACTATAGCGCGCCGTTTTTCATCATTTTTGAAGATTTGAAAAAAATGACGAAATGACAAAAACGATGGGTTATAGCCCATGTTTTTTGAAATTTTGAAAAAAAAGTTAGCCTCGTTTCTCATCATTTTGGACCGTGGGCTATAGCCCATATCGTACGGCATACTATGGCAGGCCGTTTTTCATCATTTTTGAGGATTTGAAAAAAATGAAAAAAGTGAAAAAAACGATGGGTTATAGCCCATGTTTTTTGAAATTTTGAAAAAAAAAGTTAGCCTCGTTTCTCATCATTTTGGACTGTGGGCTGTAGCCCATATCGTATGGCATACTATGGCACGCCGTTTTTCATCATTTTTGAGGATTTGAAAAAAATGAAAAAATGAAAAAAACGATGGGTTATATCCCATGTTTTTTGAAATTTTGAAAAAAAAAGTTAGCCTCGTTTCTCATCATTTTGGACCGTGGGCTATAGCCCATATCGTACGGCATACTATGGCACGCCGTTTTTCATCATTTTTGAGGATTTGAAAAAAATGAAAAAAGTGAAAAAAACGATGGGTTATAGCCCATGTTTTTTGAAATTTTGAAAAAAAAAGTTAGCCTCGTTTCTCATCATTTTGGACTGTGGGCTATAGCCCATATCGTACGGCATACTATGGCACGCCGTTTTTCATCATTTTTGAGGATTTGAAAAAAATGAAAAAATGAAAAAAACGATGGGTTATAGCCCATGTTTTTTGAATTTTTGAAAAAAAAAGTTAGCCTCGTTTCTCATCATTTTGGACCGTGGGCTATAGCCCATATCGTACGGCATACTATGGCACGCCGTTTTTCATCATTTTTGAGGATTTGAAAAAAATGACGAAATGACAAAAACGATGGGTTATAGCCCATGTTTTTTGAAATTTTGAAAAAAAAAGTTAGCCTCGTTTCTCATCATTTTGGACCGTGGGCTATAGCCCATATCGTACGGCATACTATGGCACGCCGTTTTTCATCATTTTTGAGGATTTGAAAAAAATGAAAAAATAAAAAAAAACGATGGGTTATAGCCCATGTTTTTAGAAATTTTGAAAAAAAAAGTTAGCCTCGTTTCTCATCATTTTGGACCGTGGGCTATAGCCCATATCGTACGGCATACTATGGCACACAGTTTTTCATCATTTTTGAGGATTTGAAAAAAATGAAAAAATGAAAAAAACGATAGGTTATAGCCCTTGTTTTTTGAAATTTTGAAAAAAAAAGTTAGCCTCGTTTCTCATCATTTTGGACTGTGGCTATAGCCCATATCGTACGGCATACTATGGCACGCCGTTTTTCATCATTTACCTCAGTGGTATTCAGTGAGTAGAACATTGTTTACCTCAGTGGTATTCAGTGAGTAGAACATTGTTTACCTCAGTGGTATTCAGTGAGTTGAACATTGTTTACCTCGGGTGATGTTCAGTGAGTAGAACATTGTTTACCTCAGTGATATTCAGTGAGTAGAACATTGTTTACCTTGGGTGATGTTCAGTGAGTAGAACATTGTTTACCTCTGGTGGTATTCAGTGAGTAGAACATTGTTTACCTCAGTGATATTCAGTGAGTAGAACATTGTTTACCTCGGGTGATATTCAGTGAGTAGAACATTGTTTACCTCAGTGATATTCAGTGAGTAGAACATTGTTTACCTCGGGTGATATTCAGTGAGTAGAACATTGTTTACCTCAGTGGTATTCAGTGAGTAGAACATTGTTTACCTCGGGTGATATTCAGTGAGTAGAACATTGTTTACCTCAGTGGTATTCAGTGAGTAGAACATTGTTTACCTCGGGTGATGTTCAGTGAGTAGAACATTGTTTACCTCAGTGATATTCAGTGAGTAGAACATTGTTTACCTCGGGTGGTATTCAGTGAGTAGAACATTGTTTACCTCAGTGATATTCAGTGAGTAGAACATTGTTTACCTCGGGTGATGTTCAGTGAGTAGAACATTGTTTACCTCTGTGGTATTCAGTGAGTAGAACATTGTTTACCTCAGTGGTATTCAGTGAGTAGAACATTGTTTACCTCGGGTGGTATTCAGTGAGTAGAACATTGTTTACCTCAGTGATATCCAGTGAGTAGAACATTGTTTACCTCAGTGGTATTCAGTGAGTAGAACATTGTTTACCTCAGTGGTATTTAGTGAGTAGAACATTGTTTACCTCGGGTGATATTCAGTGAGTAGAACATTGTTTACCTCAGTGGTATTCAGTGAGTAGAACATTGTTTACCTCGGGTGGTATTCAGTGAGTAGAACATTGTTTACCTCGGGTGATATTCAGTGAGTAGAACATTGTTTACCTCAGTGGTATTCAGTGAGTAGAACATTGTTTACCTCAGTGATATTCAGTGAGTAGAACATTGTTTACCTCGGGTGATATTCAGTGAGTAGAACATTGTTTACCTCAGTGATATTCAGTGAGTAGAACATTGTTTACCTCGGGTGATGTTCAGTGAGTAGAACATTGTTTACCTCGGGTGGTATTCAGTGAGTAGAACATTGTTTACCTCAGTGGTATTCAGTGAGTAGAACATTGTTTACCTCGGGTGATATTCAGTGAGTAGAACATTGTTTACCTCGGTGGTATTCAGTGAGTAGAACATTGTTTACCTCGGGTGGTATTCAGTGAGTAGAACATTGTTTACCTCAGTGGTATTCAGTGAGTAGAACATTGTTTACCTCAGTGGTATTCAGTGAGTAGAACATTGTTTACCTCAGTGATATTCAGTGAGTAGAACATTGTTTACCTCAGTGGTATTCAGTGAGTAGAACATTGTTTACTCAGTGGTATTCAGTGAGTAGAACATTGTTTACCTTGGGTGATGTTCAGTGAGTAGAACATTGTTTACCTCAGTGATATTCAGTGAGTAGAACATTGTTTACCTCGGGTGGTATTCAGTGAGTAGAACATTGTTTACCTCAGTGATATTCAGTGAGTAGAACATTGTTTACCTCGGGTGATGTTCAGTGAGTAGAACATTGTTTACCTCAGTGGTATTCAGTGAGTAGAACATTGTTTACCTCAGTGGTATTCAGTGAGTAGAACATTGTTTACCTCAGGTGGTATTCAGTGAGTAGAACATTGTTTACCTCCGTGGTATTCAGTGAGTAGAACATTGTTTACCTCAGTGATATTCAGTGAGTAGAACATTGTTTACCTCAGTGGTATTCAGTGAGTAGAACATTATTTACCTCAGTGGTATTCAGTGAGTAGAACATTGTTTACCTCGGGTGGTATTCAGTGAGTAGAACATTGTTTACCTCGGGTGATATTCAGTGAGTAGAACATTGTTTACCTCAGTGATATTCAGTGAGTAGAACATTGTTTACCTCAGTGGTATTCAGTGAGTAGAACATTGTTTACCTCGGGTGATGTTCAGTGAGTAGAACATTGTTTACCTCAGTGTAATTCAGTGAGTAGAACATTGTTTACCTCGGGTGGTATTCAGTGAGTAGAACATTGTTTACCTCAGTGATATTCAGTGAGTAGAACATTGTTTACCTCGGGTGATGTTCAGTGAGTAGAACATTGTTTACCTCTGTGGTATTCAGTGAGTAGAACATTGTTTACCTCAGTGGTATTCAGTGAGTAGAACATTGTTTACCTCGGGTGGTATTCAGTGAGTAGAACATTGTTTACCTCAGTGATATCCAGTGAGTAGAAAATTGTTTACCTCAGTGGTATTCAGTGAGTAGAACATTGTTTACCTCAGTGGTATTTAGTGAGTAGAACATTGTTTACCTCGGGTGATATTCAGTGAGTAGAACATTGTTTACCTCAGTGATATTCAGTGAGTAGAACATTGTTTACCTCGGGTGATATTCAGTGAGTAGAACATTATTTACCTCAGTGATATTCAGTGAGTAGAACATTGTTTACCTCGGGTGATGTTCAGTGAGTAGAACATTGTTTACCTCGGGTGGTATTCAGTGAGTAGAACATTGTTTACCTCAGTGGTATTCAGTGAGTAGAACATTGTTTACCTCGGGTGATATTCAGTGAGTAGAACATTGTTTACCTCGGTGGTATTCAGTGAGTAGAACATTGTTTACCTCGGGTGGTATTCAGTGAGTAGAACATTGTTTACCTCAGTGGTATTCAGTGAGTAGAACATTGTTTACCTCAGTGGTATTCAGTGAGTAGAACATTGTTTACCTCAGTGATATTCAGTGAGTAGAACATTGTTTACCTCAGTGGTATTCAGTGAGTAGAACATTGTTTACTCAGTGGTATTCAGTGAATAGAACATTGTTTACCTTGGGTGATGTTCAGTGAGTAGAACATTGTTTACCTCAGTGATATTCAGTGAGTAGAACATTGTTTACCTCGGGTGGTATTCAGTGAGTAGAACATTGTTTACCTCAGTGATATTCAGTGAGTAGAACATTGTTTACCTCGGGTGATGTTCAGTGAGTAGAACATTGTTTACCTCAGTGGTATTCAGTGAGTAGAACATTGTTTACCTCAGTGGTATTCAGTGAGTAGAACATTGTTTACCTCAGGTGGTATTCAGTGAGTAGAACATTGTTTACCTCCGTGGTATTCAGTGAGTAGAACATTGTTTACCTCAGTGATATTCAGTGAGTAGAACATTGTTTACCTCAGTGGTATTCAGTGAGTAGAACATTATTTACCTCAGTGGTATTCAGTGAGTAGAACATTGTTTACCTCGGGTGGTATTCAGTGAGTAGAACATTGTTTACCTCGGGTGATATTCAGTGAGTAGAACATTGTTTACCTCAGTGATATTCAGTGAGTAGAACATTGTTTACCTCAGTGGTATTCAGTGAGTAGAACATTGTTTACCTCGGGTGATATTCAGTGAGTAGAACATTGTTTACCTCAGTGGTATTCAGTGAGTAGAACATTGTTTACCTCGGGTGATGTTCAGTGAGTAGAACATTGTTTACCTCAGTGATATTCAGTGAGTAGAACATTGTTTACCTCGGGTGGTATTCAGTGAGTAGAACATTGTTTACCTCAGTGATATTCAGTGAGTAGAACATTGTTTACCTCGGGTGATGTTCAGTGAGTAGAACATTGTTTACCTCTGTGGTATTCAGTGAGTAGAACATTGTTTACCTCAGTGGTATTCAGTGAGTAGAACATTGTTTACCTCGGGTGGTATTCAGTGAGTAGAACATTGTTTACCTCAGTGATATCCAGTGAGTAGAAAATTGTTTACCTCAGTGGTATTCAGTGAGTAGAACATTGTTTACCTCGGGTGATATTCGGTGAGTAGAACATTGTTTACCTCAGTGGTATTCAGTGAGTAGAACATTGTTTACCTCGGGTGGTATTCAGTGAGTAGAACATTGTTTACCTCGGGTGATATTCAGTGAGTAGAACATTGTTTACCTCAGTGGTATTCAGTGAGTAGAACATTGTTTACCTCAGTGATATTCAGTGAGTAGAACATTGTTTACCTCGGGTGATATTCAGTGAGTAGAACATTGTTTACCTCAGTGATATTCAGTGAGTTGAACATTGTTTACCTCGGGTGATGTTCAGTGAGTAGAACATTGTTTACCTCGGGTGGTATTCAGTGAGTAGAACATTGTTTACCTCAGTGGTATTCAGTGAGTAGAACATTGTTTACCTCGGGTGATATTCAGTGAGTAGAACATTGTTTACCTCGGTGGTATTCAGTGAGTAGAACATTGTTTACCTCGGGCGGTATTCAGTGAGTAGAACATTGTTTACCTCAGTGGTATTCAGTGAGTAGAACATTGTTTACCTCAGTGGTATTCAGTGAGTAGAACATTGTTTACCTCAGTGGTATTCAGTGAGTAGAACATTGTTTACTCAGTGGTATTCAGTGAGTAGAACATTGTTTACCTTGGGTGATGTTCAGTGAGTAGAACATTGTTTACCTCAGTGATATTCAGTGAGTAGAACATTGTTTACCTCGGGTGGTATTCAGTGAGTAGAACATTGTTTACCTCAGTGATATTCAGTGAGTAGAACATTGTTTACCTCGGGTGATGTTCAGTGAGTAGAACATTGTTTACCTCAGTGGTATTCAGTGAGTAGAACATTGTTTACCTCAGTGGTATTCAGTGAGTAGAACATTGTTTACCTCAGGTGGTATTCAGTGAGTAGAACATTGTTTACCTCCGTGGTATTCAGTGAGTAGAACATTGTTTACCTCAGTGATATTCAGTGAGTAGAACATTGTTTACCTCAGTGGTATTCAGTGAGTAGAACATTATTTACCTCAGTGGTATTCAGTGAGTAGAACATTGTTTACCTCGGGTGGTATTCAGTGAGTAGAACATTGTTTACCTCGGGTGATATTCAGTGAGTAGAACATTGTTTACATCTGTGGTATTCAGTGAGTAGAACATTGTTTACCTCAGTGGTATTCAGTGAGTAGAACATTGTTTACCTCAGTGATATTCAGTGAGTAGAACATTGTTTACCTCGGGTGATGTTCAGTGAGTAGAACATTGTTTACCTCGGGTGATATTCAATGAGTAGAACATTGTTTACCTCAGTGGTATTCAGTGAGTAGAACATTGTTTACCTCAGTGGTATTCAGTGAGTAGAACATTGTTTACCTCAGTGGTATTCAGTGAGTAGAACATTGTTTACCTCGGGTGATGTTCAGTGAGTAGAACATTGTTTACCTCAGTGATATTCAGTGAGTAGAACATTGTTTACCTCGGGTGATGTTCAGTGAGTAGAACATTGTTTACCTCTGTGGTATTCAGTGAGTAGAACATTGTTTACCTCAGTGGTATTCAGTGAGTAGAACATTGTTTACCTCGGGTGGCGAAATGACAAAAACGATGGGTTATAGCCCATGTTTTTTGAAATTTTGAAAAAAAAAGTTAGCCTCGTTTCTCATCATTTTGGACCGTGGGCTATAGCCCATATCGTACGGCATACTATAGCGCGCCGTTTTTCATCATTTTTGAAGATTTGAAAAAAATGACGAAATGACAAAAACGATGGGTTATAGCCCATGTTTTTTGAAATTTTGAAAAAAAAAGTTAGCCTCGTTTCTCATCATTTTGGACCGTGGGCTATAGCCCATATCGTACGGCATACTATAGCGCGCCGTTTTTCATCATTTTTGAAGATTTGAAAAAAATGACGAAATGACAAAAACGATGGGTTATAGCCCATGTTTTTTGAAATTTTGAAAAAAAAAGTTAGCCTCGTTTCTCATCATTTTGGACTGTGGGCTGTAGCCCATATCGTATGGCATACTATGGCACGCCGTTTTTCATCATTTTTGAGGATTTGAAAAAAATGAAAAAATGAAAAAAACGATGGGTTATATCCCATGTTTTTTGAAATTTTGAAAAAAAAAGTTAGCCTCGTTTCTCATCATTTTGGACCGTGGGCTATAGCCCATATCGTACGGCATACTATGGCACGCCGTTTTTCATCATTTTTGAGGATTTGAAAAAAATGAAAAAAGTGAAAAAAACGATGGGTTATAGCCCATGTTTTTTGAAATTTTGAAAAAAAAAGTTAGCCTCGTTTCTCATCATTTTGGACTGTGGGCTATAGCCCATATCGTACGGCATACTATGGCACGCCGTTTTTCATCATTTTTGAGGATTTGAAAAAAATGAAAAAATGAAAAAAACGATGGGTTATAGCCCATGTTTTTTGAAATTTTGAAAAAAAAAGTTAGCCTCGTTTCTCATCATTTTGGACCGTGGGCTATAGCCCATATCGTACGGCATACTATGGCACGCCGTTTTTCATCATTTTTGAGGATTTGAAAAAAATGACGAAATGACAAAAACGATGGGTTATAGCCCATGTTTTTTGAAATTTTGAAAATAAAAGTTAGCCTCGTTTCTCATCATTTTGGACCGTGGGCTATAGCCCATATCGTACGGCATACTATGGCACGCCGTTTTTCATCATTTTTGAGGATTTGAAAAAAATGAAAAAATGAAAAAAACGATAGGTTATAGCCCTTGTTTTTTGAAATTTTGAAAAAAAAAGTTAGCCTCGTTTCTCATCATTTTGGACTGTGGCTATAGCCCATATCGTACGGCATACTATGGCACGCCGTTTTTCATCATTTACCTCAGTGGTATTCAGTGAGTAGAACATTGTTTACCTCAGTGGTATTCAGTGAGTAGAACATTGTTTACCTCAGTGGTATTCAGTGAGTTGAACATTGTTTACCTCGGGTGATGTTCAGTGAGTAGAACATTGTTTACCTCAGTGATATTCAGTGAGTAGAACATTGTTTACCTTGGGTGATGTTCAGTGAGTAGAACATTGTTTACCTCTGGTGGTATTCAGTGAGTAGAACATTGTTTACCTCAGTGATATTCAGTGAGTAGAACATTGTTTACCTCGGGTGATATTCAGTGAGTAGAACATTGTTTACCTCAGTGATATTCAGTGAGTAGAACATTGTTTACCTCGGGTGATATTCAGTGAGTAGAACATTGTTTACCTCAGTGGTATTCAGTGAGTAGAACATTGTTTACCTCGGGTGATATTCAGTGAGTAGAACATTGTTTACCTCAGTGGTATTCAGTGAGTAGAACATTGTTTACCTCGGGTGATGTTCAGTGAGTAGAACATTGTTTACCTCAGTGATATTCAGTGAGTAGAACATTGTTTACCTCGGGTGGTATTCAGTGAGTAGAACATTGTTTACCTCAGTGATATTCAGTGAGTAGAACATTGTTTACCTCGGGTGATGTTCAGTGAGTAGAACATTGTTTACCTCTGTGGTATTCAGTGAGTAGAACATTGTTTACCTCAGTGGTATTCAGTGAGTAGAACATTGTTTACCTCGGGTGGTATTCAGTGAGTAGAACATTGTTTACCTCAGTGATATCCAGTGAGTAGAACATTGTTTACCTCAGTGGTATTCAGTGAGTAGAACATTGTTTACCTCAGTGGTATTTAGTGAGTAGAACATTGTTTACCTCGGGTGATATTCAGTGAGTAGAACATTGTTTACCTCAGTGGTATTCAGTGAGTAGAACATTGTTTACCTCGGGTGGTATTCAGTGAGTAGAA
Organism: Protomyctophum bolini; assembly: GCF_963924005.1. Lineage (NCBI taxonomy): Eukaryota > Metazoa > Chordata > Actinopteri > Myctophiformes > Myctophidae > Protomyctophum > Protomyctophum bolini. Next base: position 23,401,866 of record NC_137863.1, read on the forward strand.
CATTGTTTACCTCGGGTGATATTCAGTGAGTAGAACATTGTTTACCTCAGTGGTATTCAGTGAGTAGAACATTGTTTACCTCAGTGATATTCAGTGAGTAGAACATTGTTTACCTCGGGTGATATTCAGTGAGTAGAACATTGTTTACCTCAGTGATATTCAGTGAGTAGAACATTGTTTACCTCGGGTGATGTTCAGTGAGTAGAACATTGTTTACCTCGGGTGGTATTCAGTGAGTAGAACATTGTTTACCTCAGTGGTATTCAGTGAGTAGAACATTGTTTACCTCGGGTGATATTCAGTGAGTAGAACATTGTTTACCTCGGTGGTATTCAGTGAGTAGAACATTGTTTACCTCGGGTGGTATTCAGTGAGTAGAACATTGTTTACCTCAGTGGTATTCAGTGAGTAGAACATTGTTTACCTCAGTGGTATTCAGTGAGTAGAACATTGTTTACCTCAGTGATATTCAGTGAGTAGAACATTGTTTACCTCAGTGGTATTCAGTGAGTAGAACATTGTTTACTCAGTGGTATTCAGTGAGTAGAACATTGTTTACCTTGGGTGATGTTCAGTGAGTAGAACATTGTTTACCTCAGTGATATTCAGTGAGTAGAACATTGTTTACCTCGGGTGGTATTCAGTGAGTAGAACATTGTTTACCTCAGTGATATTCAGTGAGTAGAACATTGTTTACCTCGGGTGATGTTCAGTGAGTAGAACATTGTTTACCTCAGTGGTATTCAGTGAGTAGAACATTGTTTACCTCAGTGGTATTCAGTGAGTAGAACATTGTTTACCTCAGGTGGTATTCAGTGAGTAGAACATTGTTTACCTCCGTGGTATTCAGTGAGTAGAACATTGTTTACCTCAGTGATATTCAGTGAGTAGAACATTGTTTACCTCAGTGGTATTCAGTGAGTAGAACATTATTTACCTCAGTGGTATTCAGTGAGTAGAACATTGTTTACCTCGGGTGGTATTCAGTGAGTAGAACATTGTTTACCTCGGGTGATATTCAGTGAGTAGAACATTGTTTACCTCAGTGATATTCAGTGAGTAGAACATTGTTTACCTCAGTGGTATTCAGTGAGTAGAACATTGTTTACCTCGGGTGATGTTCAGTGAGTAGAACATTGTTTACCTCAGTGTAATTCAGTGAGTAGAACATTGTTTACCTCGGGTGGTATTCAGTGAGTAGAACATTGTTTACCTCAGTGATATTCAGTGAGTAGAACATTGTTTACCTCGGGTGATGTTCAGTGAGTAGAACATTGTTTACCTCTGTGGTATTCAGTGAGTAGAACATTGTTTACCTCAGTGGTATTCAGTGAGTAGAACATTGTTTACCTCGGGTGGTATTCAGTGAGTAGAACATTGTTTACCTCAGTGATATCCAGTGAGTAGAAAATTGTTTACCTCAGTGGTATTCAGTGAGTAGAACATTGTTTACCTCAGTGGTATTTAGTGAGTAGAACATTGTTTACCTCGGGTGATATTCAGTGAGTAGAACATTGTTTACCTCAGTGATATTCAGTGAGTAGAACATTGTTTACCTCGGGTGATATTCAGTGAGTAGAACATTATTTACCTCAGTGATATTCAGTGAGTAGAACATTGTTTACCTCGGGTGATGTTCAGTGAGTAGAACATTGTTTACCTCGGGTGGTATTCAGTGAGTAGAACATTGTTTACCTCAGTGGTATTCAGTGAGTAGAACATTGTTTACCTCGGGTGATATTCAGTGAGTAGAACATTGTTTACCTCGGTGGTATTCAGTGAGTAGAACATTGTTTACCTCGGGTGGTATTCAGTGAGTAGAACATTGTTTACCTCAGTGGTATTCAGTGAGTAGAACATTGTTTACCTCAGTGGTATTCAGTGAGTAGAACATTGTTTACCTCAGTGATATTCAGTGAGTAGAACATTGTTTACCTCAGTGGTATTCAGTGAGTAGAACATTGTTTACTCAGTGGTATTCAGTGAGTAGAACATTGTTTACCTTGGGTGATGTTCAGTGAGTAGAACATTGTTTACCTCAGTGATATTCAGTGAGTAGAACATTGTTTACCTCGGGTGGTATTCAGTGAGTAGAACATTGTTTACCTCAGTGATATTCAGTGAGTAGAACATTGTTTACCTCGGGTGATGTTCAGTGAGTAGAACATTGTTTACCTCAGTGGTATTCAGTGAGTAGAACATTGTTTACCTCAGTGGTATTCAGTGAGTAGAACATTGTTTACCTCAGGTGGTATTCAGTGAGTAGAACATTGTTTACCTCCGTGGTATTCAGTGAGTAGAACATTGTTTACCTCAGTGATATTCAGTGAGTAGAACATTGTTTACCTCAGTGGTATTCAGTGAGTAGAACATTATTTACCTCAGTGGTATTCAGTGAGTAGAACATTGTTTACCTCGGGTGGTATTCAGTGAGTAGAACATTGTTTACCTCGGGTGATATTCAGTGAGTAGAACATTGTTTACCTCAGTGATATTCAGTGAGTAGAACATTGTTTACCTCAGTGGTATTCAGTGAGTAGAACATTGTTTACCTCGGGTGATATTCAGTGAGTAGAACATTGTTTACCTCAGTGGTATTCAGTGAGTAGAACATTGTTTACCTCGGGTGATGTTCAGTGAGTAGAACATTGTTTACCTCAGTGATATTCAGTGAGTAGAACATTGTTTACCTCGGGTGGTATTCAGTGAGTAGAACATTGTTTACCTCAGTGATATTCAGTGAGTAGAACATTGTTTACCTCGGGTGATGTTCAGTGAGTAGAACATTGTTTACCTCTGTGGTATTCAGTGAGTAGAACATTGTTTACCTCAGTGGTATTCAGTGAGTAGAACATTGTTTACCTCGGGTGGTATTCAGTGAGTAGAACATTGTTTACCTCAGTGATATCCAGTGAGTAGAAAATTGTTTACCTCAGTGGTATTCAGTGAGTAGAACATTGTTTACCTCGGGTGATATTCGGTGAGTAGAACATTGTTTACCTCAGTGGTATTCAGTGAGTAGAACATTGTTTACCTCGGGTGGTATTCAGTGAGTAGAACATTGTTTACCTCGGGTGATATTCAGTGAGTAGAACATTGTTTACCTCAGTGGTATTCAGTGAGTAGAACATTGTTTACCTCAGTGATATTCAGTGAGTAGAACATTGTTTACCTCGGGTGATATTCAGTGAGTAGAACATTGTTTACCTCAGTGATATTCAGTGAGTTGAACATTGTTTACCTCGGGTGATGTTCAGTGAGTAGAACATTGTTTACCTCGGGTGGTATTCAGTGAGTAGAACATTGTTTACCTCAGTGGTATTCAGTGAGTAGAACATTGTTTACCTCGGGTGATATTCAGTGAGTAGAACATTGTTTACCTCGGTGGTATTCAGTGAGTAGAACATTGTTTACCTCGGGCGGTATTCAGTGAGTAGAACATTGTTTACCTCAGTGGTATTCAGTGAGTAGAACATTGTTTACCTCAGTGGTATTCAGTGAGTAGAACATTGTTTACCTCAGTGGTATTCAGTGAGTAGAACATTGTTTACTCAGTGGTATTCAGTGAGTAGAACATTGTTTACCTTGGGTGATGTTCAGTGAGTAGAACATTGTTTACCTCAGTGATATTCAGTGAGTAGAACATTGTTTACCTCGGGTGGTATTCAGTGAGTAGAACATTGTTTACCTCAGTGATATTCAGTGAGTAGAACATTGTTTACCTCGGGTGATGTTCAGTGAGTAGAACATTGTTTACCTCAGTGGTATTCAGTGAGTAGAACATTGTTTACCTCAGTGGTATTCAGTGAGTAGAACATTGTTTACCTCAGGTGGTATTTAGTGAGTAGAACATTGTTTACCTCCGTGGTATTCAGTGAGTAGAACATTGTTTACCTCAGTGATATTCAGTGAGTAGAACATTGTTTACCTCAGTGGTATTCAGTGAGTAGAACATTATTTACCTCAGTGGTATTCAGTGAGTAGAACATTGTTTACCTCGGGTGGTATTCAGTGAGTAGAACATTGTTTACCTCGGGTGATATTCAGTGAGTAGAACATTGTTTACATCTGTGGTATTCAGTGAGTAGAACATTGTTTACCTCAGTGGTATTCAGTGAGTAGAACATTGTTTACCTCAGTGATATTCAGTGAGTAGAACATTGTTTACCTCGGGTGATGTTCAGTGAGTAGAACATTGTTTACCTCGGGTGATATTCAATGAGTAGAACATTGTTTACCTCAGTGGTATTCAGTGAGTAGAACATTGTTTACCTCAGTGGTATTCAGTGAGTAGAACATTGTTTACCTCAGTGGTATTCAGTGAGTAGAACATTGTTTACCTCGGGTGATGTTCAGTGAGTAGAACATTGTTTACCTCAGTGATATTCAGTGAGTAGAACATTGTTTACCTCGGGTGATGTTCAGTGAGTAGAACATTGTTTACCTCTGTGGTATTCAGTGAGTAGAACATTGTTTACCTCAGTGGTATTCAGTGAGTAGAACATTGTTTACCTCGGGTGGCGAAATGACAAAAACGATGGGTTATAGCCCATGTTTTTTGAAATTTTGAAAAAGAAAGTTAGCCTCGTTTCTCATCATTTTGGACCGTGGGCTATAGCCCATATCGTACGGCATACTATAGCGCGCCGTTTTTCATCATTTTTGAAGATTTGAAAAAAATGACGAAATGACAAAAACGATGGGTTATAGCCCATGTTTTTTGAAATTTTGAAAAAAAAAGTTAGCCTCGTTTCTCATCATTTTGGACCGTGGGCTATAGCCCATATCGTACGGCATACTATAGCGCGCCGTTTTTCATCATTTTTGAAGATTTGAAAAAAATTACGAAATGACAAAAACGATGGGTTATAGCCCATGTTTTTTGAAATTTTGAAAAAAAAAGTTAGCCTCGTTTCTCATCATTTTGGACCGTGGGCTATAGCCCATATCGTACGGCATACTATGGCAGGCCGTTTTTCATCATTTTTGAGGATTTGAAAAAAATGACGAAATGACAAAAACGATGGGTTATAGCCCATGTTTTTTGAAATTTTGAAAAAAAAAGTTAGCCTCGTTTCTCATCATTTTGGACCGTGGGCTATAGCCCATATCGTACGGCATACTATGGCACGCCGTTTTTCATCATTTTTGAGGATTTGAAAAAAATGAAAAAATGAAAAAAACGATGGGTTATAGCCCATGTTTTTTGAAATTTTGAAAAAAAAGGTTAGCCTCGTTTCTCATCATTTTGGACCGTGGGCTATAGCCCATATCGTACGGCATACTATGGCACGCCGTTTTTCATCATTTTTGAGGATTTGAAAAAAATGACGAAATGACAAAAACGATGGGTTATAGCCCATGTTTTTTGAAATTTTGAAAAAAAAGTTAGCCTCGTTTCTCATCATTTTGGACCGTGGGCTATAGCCCATATCGTACGGCATACTATGGCACGCCGTTTTTCATCATTTTTGAGGATTTGAAAAAAATGAAAAAATGAAAAAAACGATGGGTTATAGCCCATGTTTTTAGAAATTTTGAAAAAAAAAGTTAGCCTCGTTTCTCATCATTTTGGACCGTGGGCTATAGCCCATATCGTACGGCATACTATGGCACGCCGTTTTTCATCATTTTTGAGGATTTGAAAAAAATGAAAAAAATGAAAAAAAACGATGGGTTATAGCCCATGTTTTTTTAAATTTTGAAAAAAAAAGGTTAGCCTCGTTTCTCATCATTTTGGACTGTGGGCTATAGCCCATATCGTACGGCATACTATGGCACGCCGTTTTTCATCATTTACCTCGGTGGTATTCAGTGAGTAGAACATTGTTTACCTCAGTGGTATTCAGTGAGTAGAACATTGTTTACCTCAGTGGTATTCAGTGAGTTGAACATTGTTTACCTCGGGTGATGTTCAGTGAGTAGAACATTGTTTACCTCAGTGATATTCAGTGAGTAGAACATTGTTTACCTTGGGTGATGTTCAGTGAGTTGAACATTGTTTACCTCGGGTGGTATTCAGTGAGTAGAACATTGTTTACCTCAGTGATATTCAGTGAGTAGAACATTGTTTACCTCAGTGGTATTCAGTGAGTAGAACATTGTTTACCTCGGGTGATATTCAGTGAGTAGAACATTGTTTACCTCAGTGATATTCAGTGAGTAGAACATTGTTTACCTCGGGTGATATTCAGTGAGTAGAACATTGTTTACCTCAGTGGTATTCAGTGAGTAGAACATTGTTTACCTCGGGTGATATTCAGTGAGTAGAACATTGTTTACCTCAGTGGTATTCAGTGAGTAGAACATTGTTTACCTCGGGTGATGTTCAGTGAGTAGAACATTGTTTACCTCAGTGATATTCAGTGAGTAGAACATTGTTTACCTCGGGTGGTATTCAGTGAGTAGAACATTGTTTACCTCAGTGATATTCAGTGAGTAGAACATTGTTTACCTCGGGTGATGTTCAGTGAGTAGAACATTGTTTACCTCTGTGGTATTCAGTGAGTAGAACATTGTTTACCTCAGTGGTATTCAGTGAGTAGAACATTGTTTACCTCGGGTGGTATTCAGTGAGTAGAACATTGTTTACCTCAGTGATATCCAGTGAGTAGAAAATTGTTTACCTCAGTGGTATTCAGTGAGTAGAACATTGTTTACCTCAGTGGTATTTAGTGAGTAGAACATTGTTTACCTCGGGTGATATTCAGTGAGTAGAACATTGTTTACCTCAGTGGTATTCAGTGAGTAGAACATTGTTTACCTCAGTGATATTCAGTGAGTAGAACATTGTTTACCTCGGGTGATATTCAGTGAGTAGAACATTGTTTACCTCAGTGATATTCAGTGAGTAGAACATTGTTTACCTCGGGTGATGTTCAGTGAGTAGAACATTGTTTACCTCGGGTGGTATTCAGTGAGTAGAACATTGTTTACCTCAGTGGTATTCAGTGAGTAGAACATTGTTTACCTCGGGTGATATTCAGTGAGTAGAACATTGTTTACCTCGGTGGTATTCAGTGAGTAGAACATTGTTTACCTCGGGTGGTATTCAGTGAGTAGAACATTGTTTACCTCAGTGGTATTCAGTGAGTAGAACATTGTTTACCTCAGTGGTATTCAGTGAGTAGAACATTGTTTACCTCAGTGATATTCAGTGAGTAGAACATTGTTTACCTCAGTGGTATTCAGTGAGTAGAACATTGTTTACCTCAGTGGTATTCAGTGAGTAGAACATTGTTTACCTCAGTGGTATTCAGTGAGTAGAACATTGTTTACCTCGGGTGATATTCAGTGAGTAGAACATTGTTTACCTCGGTGGTATTCAGTGAGTAGAACATTGTTTACCTCGGGTGGTATTCAGTGAGTAGAACATTGTTTACCTCGGGTGATATTCAGTGAGTAGAACATTGTTTACCTCAGTGGTATTCAGTGAGTAGAACATTGTTTACCTCAGTGATATTCAGTGAGTAGAACATTGTTTACCTCGGGTGATATTCAGTGAGTAGAACATTGTTTACCTCAGTGATATTCAGTGAGTAGAACATTGTTTACCTCGGGTGATGTTCAGTGAGTAGAACATTGTTTACCTCGGGTGGTATTCAGTGAGTAGAACATTGTTTACCTCAGTGGTATTCAGTGAGTAGAACATTGTTTACCTCGGGTGATATTCAGTGAGTAGAACATTGTTTACCTCGGTGGTATTCAGTGAGTAGAACATTGTTTACCTCGGGTGGTATTCAGTGAGTAGAACATTGTTTACCTCAGTGGTATTCAGTGAGTAGAACATTGTTTACCTCAGTGGTATTCAGTGAGTAGAACATTGTTTACCTCAGTGATATTCAGTGAGTAGAACATTGTTTACCTCAGTGGTATTCAGTGAGTAGAACATTGTTTACTCAGTGGTATTCAGTGAGTAGAACATTGTTTACCTTGGGTGATGTTCAGTGAGTAGAACATTGTTTACCTCAGTGATATTCAGTGAGTAGAACATTGTTTACCTCGGGTGGTATTCAGTGAGTAGAACATTGTTTACCTCAGTGATATTCAGTGAGTAGAACATTGTTTACCTCGGGTGATGTTCAGTGAGTAGAACATTGTTTACCTCAGTGGTATTCAGTGAGTAGAACATTGTTTACCTCAGTGGTATTCAGTGAGTAGAACATTGTTTACCTCAGGTGGTATTCAGTGAGTAGAACATTGTTTACCTCCGTGGTATTCAGTGAGTAGAACATTGTTTACCTCAGTGATATTCAGTGAGTAGAACATTGTTTACCTCAGTGGTATTCAGTGAGTAGAACATTATTTACCTCAGTGGTATTCAGTGAGTAGAACATTGTTTACCTCGGGTGGTATTCAGTGAGTAGAACATTGTTTACCTCGGGTGATATTCAGTGAGTAGAACATTGTTTACATCTGTGGTATTCAGTGAGTAGAACATTGTTTACCTCAGTGGTATTCAGTGAGTAGAACATTGTTTACCTCAGTGATATTCAGTGAGTAGAACATTGTTTACCTCGGGTGATGTTCAGTGAGTAGAACATTGTTTACCTCGGGTGATATTCAATGAGTAGAACATTGTTTACCTCAGTGGTATTCAGTGAGTAGAACATTGTTTACCTCAGTGGTATTCAGTGAGTAGAACATTGTTTACCTCAGTGGTATTCAGTGAGTAGAACATTGTTTACCTCGGGTGATGTTCAGTGAGTAGAACATTGTTTACCTCTGTGGTATTCAGTGAGTAGAACATTGTTTACCTCAGTGGTATTCAGTGAGTAGAACATTGTTTACCTCGGGTGGCGAAATGACAAAAACGATGGGTTATAGCCCATGTTTTTTGAAATTTTGAAAAAAAAAGTTAGCCTCGTTTCTCATCATTTTGGACCGTGGGCTATAGCCCATATCGTACGGCATACTATAGCGCGCCGTTTTTCATCATTTTTGAAGATTTGAAAAAAATGACGAAATTACAAAAACGATGGGTTATAGCCCATGTTTTTTGAAATTTTGAAAAAAAAAGTTAGCCTCGTTTCTCATCATTTTGGACCGTGGGCTATAGCCCATATCGTACGGCATACTATAGCGCGCCGTTTTTCATCATTTTTGAAGATTTGAAAAAAATGACGAAATGACAAAAACGATGGGTTATAGCCCATGTTTTTTGAAATTTTGAAAAAAAAAGTTAGCCTCGTTTCTCATCATTTTGGACCGTGGGCTATAGCCCATATCGTACGGCATACTATGGCAGGCCGTTTTTCATCATTTTTGAGGATTTGAAAAAAATGAAAAAAGTGAAAAAAACGATGGGTTATAGCCCATGTTTTTTGAAAATTTGAAAAAAAAAGTTAGCCTCGTTTCTCATCATTTTGGACCGTGGGCTATAGCCCATATCGTACGGCATACTATGGCACGCCGTTTTTCATCATTTTTGAGGATTTGAAAAAAATTTAAAAATTAAAAAAACGATGGGTTATAGCCCATGTTTTTTGAAATTTTGAAAAAAAAGGTTAGCCTCGTTTCTCATCATTTTGGACCGTGGGCTATAGCCCATATCGTACGGCATACTATGGCACGCCGTTTTTCATCATTTTTGAGGATTTGAAAAAAATGACGAAATGACAAAAACGATGGGTTATAGCCCATGTTTTTTGAAATTTTGAAAAAAAAGTTAGCCTCGTTTCTCATCATTTTGGACCGTGGGCTATAGCCCATATCGTACGGCATACTATGGCACGCCGTTTTTCATCATTTTTGAGGATTTGAAAAAAATGAAAAAATGAAAAAAACGATGGGTTATAGCCCATGTTTTTTGAAATTTTGAAAAAAAAAGTTAGCCTCGTTTCTCATAATTTTGGACCGTGGGCTATAGCCCATATCGTACGGCATACTATAGCGCGCCGTTTTTCATCATTTTTGAAGATTTGAAAAAAATGACGAAATGACAAAAACGATGGGTTATAGCCCATGTTTTTTGAAATTTTGAAAAAAAAAGTTAGCCTCGTTTCTCATCATTTTGGACCGTGGGCTATAGCCCATATCGTACGGCATACTATAGCGCGCCGTTTTTCATCATTTTTGAAGATTTGAAAAAAATGACGAAATGACAAAAACGATGGGTTATAGCCCATGTTTTTTGAAATTTTGAAAAAAAAAGTTAGCCTCGTTTCTCATCATTTTGGACTGTGGGCTGTAGCCCATATCGTATGGCATACTATGGCACGCCGTTTTTCATCATTTTTGAGGATTTGAAAAAAATGAAAAAATGAAAAAAACGATGGGTTATATCCCATGTTTTTTGAAATTTTGAAAAAAAAAGTTAGCCTCGTTTCTCATCATTTTGGACCGTGGGCTATAGCCCATATCGTACGGCATACTATGGCACGCCGTTTTTCATCATTTTTGAGGATTTGAAAAAAATGAAAAAAGTGAAAAAAACGATGGGTTATAGCCCATGTTTTTTGAAATTTTGAAAAAAAAAGTTAGCCTCGTTTCTCATCATTTTGGACTGTGGGCTATAGCCCATATCGTACGGCATACTATGGCACGCCGTTTTTCATCATTTTTGAGGATTTGAAAAAAATGAAAAAATGAAAAAAACGATGGGTTATAGCCCATGTTTTTTGAAATTTTGAAAAAAAAAGTTAGCCTCGTTTCTCATCATTTTGGACCGTGGGCTATAGCCCATATCGTACGGCATACTATGGCACGCCGTTTTTCATCATTTTTGAGGATTTGAAAAAAATGACGAAATGACAAAAACGATGGGTTATAGCCCATGTTTTTTGAAATTTTGAAAATAAAAGTTAGCCTCGTTTCTCATCATTTTGGACCGTGGGCTATAGCCCATATCGTACGGCATACTATGGCACGCCGTTTTTCATCATTTTTGAGGATTTGAAAAAAATGAAAAAATGAAAAAAACGATAGGTTATAGCCCTTGTTTTTTGAAATTTTGAAAAAAAAAGTTAGCCTCGTTTCTCATCATTTTGGACTGTGGCTATAGCCCATATCGTACGGCATACTATGGCACGCCGTTTTTCATCATTTACCTCAGTGGTATTCAGTGAGTAGAACATTGTTTACCTCAGTGGTATTCAGTGAGTAGAACATTGTTTACCTCAGTGGTATTCAGTGAGTTGAACATTGTTTACCTCGGGTGATGTTCAGTGAGTAGAACATTGTTTACCTCAGTGATATTCAGTGAGTAGAACATTGTTTACCTTGGGTGATGTTCAGTGAGTAGAACATTGTTTACCTCTGGTGGTATTCAGTGAGTAGAACATTGTTTACCTCAGTGATATTCAGTGAGTAGAACATTGTTTACCTCGGGTGATATTCAGTGAGTAGAACATTGTTTACCTCAGTGATATTCAGTGAGTAGAACATTGTTTACCTCGGGTGATATTCAGTGAGTAGAACATTGTTTACCTCAGTGGTATTCAGTGAGTAGAACATTGTTTACCTCGGGTGATATTCAGTGAGTAGAACATTGTTTACCTCAGTGGTATTCAGTGAGTAGAACATTGTTTACCTCGGGTGATGTTCAGTGAGTAGAACATTGTTTACCTCAGTGATATTCAGTGAGTAGAACATTGTTTACCTCGGGTGGTATTCAGTGAGTAGAACATTGTTTACCTCAGTGATATTCAGTGAGTAGAACATTGTTTACCTCGGGTGATGTTCAGTGAGTAGAACATTGTTTACCTCTGTGGTATTCAGTGAGTAGAACATTGTTTACCTCAGTGGTATTCAGTGAGTAGAACATTGTTTACCTCGGGTGGTATTCAGTGAGTAGAACATTGTTTACCTCAGTGATATCCAGTGAGTAGAACATTGTTTACCTCAGTGGTATTCAGTGAGTAGAACATTGTTTACCTCAGTGGTATTTAGTGAGTAGAACATTGTTTACCTCGGGTGATATTCAGTGAGTAGAACATTGTTTACCTCAGTGGTATTCAGTGAGTAGAACATTGTTTACCTCGGGTGGTATTCAGTGAGTAGAACATTGTTTACCTCGGGTGATATTCAGTGAGTAGAACATTGTTTACCTCAGTGGTATTCAGTGAGTAGAACATTGTTTACCTCAGTGATATTCAGTGAGTAGAACATTGTTTACCTCGGGTGATATTCAGTGAGTAGAACATTGTTTACCTCAGTGATATTCAGTGAGTAGAACATTGTTTACCTCGGGTGATGTTCAGTGAGTAGAACATTGTTTACCTCGGGTGGTATTCAGTGAGTAGAACATTGTTTACCTCAGTGGTATTCAGTGAGTAGAACATTGTTTACCTCGGGTGATATTCAGTGAGTAGAACATTGTTTACCTCGGTGGTATTCAGTGAGTAGAACATTGTTTACCTCGGGTGGTATTCAGTGAGTAGAACATTGTTTACCTCAGTGGTATTCAGTGAGTAGAACATTGTTTACCTCAGTGGTATTCAGTGAGTAGAACATTGTTTACCTCAGTGATATTCAGTGAGTAGAACATTGTTTACCTCAGTGGTATTCAGTGAGTAGAACATTGTTTACTCAGTGGTATTCAGTGAGTAGAACATTGTTTACCTTGGGTGATGTTCAGTGAGTAGAACATTGTTTACCTCAGTGATATTCAGTGAGTAGAACATTGTTTACCTCGGGTGGTATTCAGTGAGTAGAACATTGTTTACCTCAGTGATATTCAGTGAGTAGAACATTGTTTACCTCGGGTGATGTTCAGTGAGTAGAACATTGTTTACCTCAGTGGTATTCAGTGAGTAGAACATTGTTTACCTCAGTGGTATTCAGTGAGTAGAACATTGTTTACCTCAGGTGGTATTCAGTGAGTAGAACATTGTTTACCTCCGTGGTATTCAGTGAGTAGAACATTGTTTACCTCAGTGATATTCAGTGAGTAGAACATTGTTTACCTCAGTGGTATTCAGTGAGTAGAACATTATTTACCTCAGTGGTATTCAGTGAGTAGAACATTGTTTACCTCGGGTGGTATTCAGTGAGTAGAACATTGTTTACCTCGGGTGATATTCAGTGAGTAGAACATTGTTTACCTCAGTGATATTCAGTGAGTAGAACATTGTTTACCTCAGTGGTATTCAGTGAGTAGAACATTGTTTACCTCGGGTGATGTTCAGTGAGTAGAACATTGTTTACCTCAGTGTAATTCAGTGAGTAGAACATTGTTTACCTCGGGTGGTATTCAGTGAGTAGAACATTGTTTACCTCAGTGATATTCAGTGAGTAGAACATTGTTTACCTCGGGTGATGTTCAGTGAGTAGAACATTGTTTACCTCTGTGGTATTCAGTGAGTAGAACATTGTTTACCTCAGTGGTATTCAGTGAGTAGAACATTGTTTACCTCGGGTGGTATTCAGTGAGTAGAACATTGTTTACCTCAGTGATATCCAGTGAGTAGAAAATTGTTTACCTCAGTGGTATTCAGTGAGTAGAACATTGTTTACCTCAGTGGTATTTAGTGAGTAGAACATTGTTTACCTCGGGTGATATTCAGTGAGTAGAACATTGTTTACCTCAGTGATATTCAGTGAGTAGAACATTGTTTACCTCGGGTGATATTCAGTGAGTAGAACATTATTTACCTCAGTGATATTCAGTGAGTAGAACATTGTTTACCTCGGGTGATGTTCAGTGAGTAGAACATTGTTTACCTCGGGTGGTATTCAGTGAGTAGAACATTGTTTACCTCAGTGGTATTCAGTGAGTAGAACATTGTTTACCTCGGGTGATATTCAGTGAGTAGAACATTGTTTACCTCGGTGGTATTCAGTGAGTAGAACATTGTTTACCTCGGGTGGTATTCAGTGAGTAGAACATTGTTTACCTCAGTGGTATTCAGTGAGTAGAACATTGTTTACCTCAGTGGTATTCAGTGAGTAGAACATTGTTTACCTCAGTGATATTCAGTGAGTAGAACATTGTTTACCTCAGTGGTATTCAGTGAGTAGAACATTGTTTACTCAGTGGTATTCAGTGAGTAGAACATTGTTTACCTTGGGTGATGTTCAGTGAGTAGAACATTGTTTACCTCAGTGATATTCAGTGAGTAGAACATTGTTTACCTCGGGTGGTATTCAGTGAGTAGAACATTGTTTACCTCAGTGATATTCAGTGAGTAGAACATTGTTTACCTCGGGTGATGTTCAGTGAGTAGAACATTGTTTACCTCAGTGGTATTCAGTGAGTAGAACATTGTTTACCTCAGTGGTATTCAGTGAGTAGAACATTGTTTACCTCAGGTGGTATTCAGTGAGTAGAACATTGTTTACCTCCGTGGTATTCAGTGAGTAGAACATTGTTTACCTCAGTGATATTCAGTGAGTAGAACATTGTTTACCTCAGTGGTATTCAGTGAGTAGAACATTATTTACCTCAGTGGTATTCAGTGAGTAGAACATTGTTTACCTCGGGTGGTATTCAGTGAGTAGAACATTGTTTACCTCGGGTGATATTCAGTGAGTAGAACATTGTTTACCTCAGTGATATTCAGTGAGTAGAACATTGTTTACCTCAGTGGTATTCAGTGAGTAGAACATTGTTTACCTCGGGTGATATTCAGTGAGTAGAACATTGTTTACCTCAGTGGTATTCAGTGAGTAGAACATTGTTTACCTCGGGTGATGTTCAGTGAGTAGAACATTGTTTACCTCAGTGATATTCAGTGAGTAGAACATTGTTTACCTCGGGTGGTATTCAGTGAGTAGAACATTGTTTACCTCAGTGATATTCAGTGAGTAGAACATTGTTTACCTCGGGTGATGTTCAGTGAGTAGAACATTGTTTACCTCTGTGGTATTCAGTGAGTAGAACATTGTTTACCTCAGTGGTATTCAGTGAGTAGAACATTGTTTACCTCGGGTGGTATTCAGTGAGTAGAACATTGTTTACCTCAGTGATATCCAGTGAGTAGAAAATTGTTTACCTCAGTGGTATTCAGTGAGTAGAACATTGTTTACCTCGGGTGATATTCGGTGAGTAGAACATTGTTTACCTCAGTGGTATTCAGTGAGTAGAACATTGTTTACCTCGGGTGGTATTCAGTGAGTAGAACATTGTTTACCTCGGGTGATATTCAGTGAGTAGAACATTGTTTACCTCAGTGGTATTCAGTGAGTAGAACATTGTTTACCTCAGTGATATTCAGTGAGTAGAACATTGTTTACCTCGGGTGATATTCAGTGAGTAGAACATTGTTTACCTCAGTGATATTCAGTGAGTTGAACATTGTTTACCTCGGGTGATGTTCAGTGAGTAGAACATTGTTTACCTCGGGTGGTATTCAGTGAGTAGAACATTGTTTACCTCAGTGGTATTCAGTGAGTAGAACATTGTTTACCTCGGGTGATATTCAGTGAGTAGAACATTGTTTACCTCGGTGGTATTCAGTGAGTAGAACATTGTTTACCTCGGGCGGTATTCAGTGAGTAGAACATTGTTTACCTCAGTGGTATTCAGTGAGTAGAACATTGTTTACCTCAGTGGTATTCAGTGAGTAGAACATTGTTTACCTCAGTGGTATTCAGTGAGTAGAACATTGTTTACTCAGTGGTATTCAGTGAGTAGAACATTGTTTACCTTGGGTGATGTTCAGTGAGTAGAACATTGTTTACCTCAGTGATATTCAGTGAGTAGAACATTGTTTACCTCGGGTGGTATTCAGTGAGTAGAACATTGTTTACCTCAGTGATATTCAGTGAGTAGAACATTGTTTACCTCGGGTGATGTTCAGTGAGTAGAACATTGTTTACCTCGGGTGGTATTCAGTGAGTAGAACATTGTTTACCTCAGTGATATCCAGTGAGTAGAAAATTGTT
The DNA here is from genome assembly GCF_963924005.1 of Protomyctophum bolini. Lineage (NCBI taxonomy): Eukaryota > Metazoa > Chordata > Actinopteri > Myctophiformes > Myctophidae > Protomyctophum > Protomyctophum bolini. The sequence goes on from NC_137863.1 coordinate 23,417,691, forward strand.
TACCTCAGTGGTATTCAGTGAGTAGAACATTGTTTACCTCAGTGGTATTTAGTGAGTAGAACATTGTTTACCTCGGGTGATATTCAGTGAGTAGAACATTGTTTACCTCAGTGGTATTCAGTGAGTAGAACATTGTTTACCTCGGGTGGTAATCAGTGAGTAGAACATTGTTTACCTCGGGTGATATTCAGTGAGTAGAACATTGTTTACCTCAGTGGTATTCAGTGAGTAGAACATTGTTTACCTCAGTGATATTCAGTGAGTAGAACATTGTTTACCTCGGGTGATATTCAGTGAGTAGAACATTGTTTACCTCAGTGATATTGAGTGAGTAGAACATTGTTTACCTCGGGTGATGTTCAGTGAGTAGAACATTGTTTACCTCGGGTGGTATTCAGTGAGTAGAACATTGTTTACCTCAGTGGTATTCAGTGAGTAGAACATTGTTTACCTCGGGTGATATTCAGTGAGTAGAACATTGTTTACCTCGGTGGTATTCAGTGAGTAGAACATTGTTTACCTCGGGTGGTATTCAGTGAGTAGAACATTGTTTACCTCAGTGGTATTCAGTGAGTAGAACATTGTTTACCTCAGTGGTATTCAGTGAGTAGAACATTGTTTACCTCAGTGATATTCAGTGAGTAGAACATTGTTTACCTCAGTGGTATTCAGTGAGTAGAACATTGTTTACTCAGTGGTATTCAGTGAGTAGAACATTGTTTACCTTGGGTGATGTTCAGTGAGTAGAACATTGTTTACCTCAGTGATATTCAGTGAGTAGAACATTGTTTACCTCGGGTGGTATTCAGTGAGTAGAACATTGTTTACCTCAGTGATATTCAGTGAGTAGAACATTGTTTACCTCGGGTGATGTTCAGTGAGTAGAACATTGTTTACCTCAGTGGTATTCAGTGAGTAGAACATTGTTTACCTCAGTGGTATTCAGTGAGTAGAACATTGTTTACCTCAGGTGGTATTCAGTGAGTAGAACATTGTTTACCTCCGTGGTATTCAGTGAGTAGAACATTGTTAACCTCAGTGATATTCAGTGAGTAGAACATTGTTTACCTCAGTGGTATTCAGTGAGTAGAACATTATTTACCTCAGTGGTATTCAGTGAGTAGAACATTGTTTACCTCGGGTGGTATTCAGTGAGTAGAACATTGTTTACCTCGGGTGATATTCAGTGAGTAGAACATTGTTTACCTCAGTGGTATTCAGTGAGTAGAACATTGTTTACCTCGGGTGGTATTCAGTGAGTAGAACATTGTTTACCTCAGTGATATCTAGTGAGTAGAAAATTGTTTACCTCAGTGGTATTCAGTGAGTAGAACATTGTTTACCTCAGTGGTATTTAGTGAGTAGAACATTGTTTACCTCGGGTGATATTCAGTGAGTAGAACATTGTTTACCTCAGTGGTATTCAGTGAGTAGAACATTGTTTACCTCGGGTGGTATTCAGTGAGTAGAACATTGTTTACCTCGGGTGATATTCAGTGAGTAGAACATTGTTTACCTCAGTGGTATTCAGTGAGTAGAACATTGTTTACCTCAGTGATATTCAGTGAGTAGAACATTGTTTACCTCGGGTGATATTCAGTGAGTAGAACATTGTTTACCTCAGTGATATTCAGTGAGTAGAACATTGTTTACCTCGGGTGATGTTCAGTGAGTAGAACATTGTTTACCTCGGGTGGTATTCAGTGAGTAGAACATTGTTTACCTCGGGTGATATTCAGTGAGTAGAACATTGTTTACCTCGGTGGTATTCAGTGAGTAGAACATTGTTTACATCTGTGGTATTCAGTGAGTAGAACATTGTTTACCTCAGTGATATTCAGTGAGTAGAACATTGTTTACCTCGGGTGATATTCAGTGAGTAGAACATTGTTTACCTCAGTGATATTCAGTGAGTAGAACATTGTTTACCTCGGGTGATGTTCAGTGAGTAGAACATTGTTTACCTCGGGTGGTATTCAGTGAGTAGAACATTGTTTACCTCGGGTGATATTCAGTGAGTAGAACATTGTTTACCTCGGTGGTATTCAGTGAGTAGAACATTGTTTACATCTGTGGTATTCAGTGAGTAGAACATTGTTTACCTCAGTGGTATTCAGTGAGTAGAACATTGTTTACCTCAGTGATATTCAGTGAGTAGAACATTGTTTACCTCGGGTGATGTTCAGTGAGTAGAACATTGTTTACCTCGGGTGATATTCAATGAGTAGAACATTGTTTACCTCAGTGGTATTCAGTGAGTAGAACATTGTTTACCTCAGTGGTATTCAGTGAGTAGAACATTGTTTACCTCAGTGGTATTCAGTGAGTAGAACATTGTTTACCTCGGGTGATGTTCAGTGAGTAGAACATTGTTTACCTCAGTGATATTCAGTGAGTAGAACATTGTTTACCTCGGGTGATGTTCAGTGAGTAGAACATTGTTTACCTCTGTGGTATTCAGTGAGTAGAACATTGTTTACCTCAGTGGTATTCAGTGAGTAGAACATTGTTTACCTCGGGTGGCGAAATGACAAAAACGATGGGTTATAGCCCATGTTTTTTGAAATTTTGAAAAAAAAAGTTAGCCTCGTTTCTCATCATTTTGGACCGTGGGCTATAGCCCATATCGTACGGCATACTATAGCGCGCCGTTTTTCATCATTTTTGAAGATTTGAAAAAAATGACGAAATTACAAAAACGATGGGTTATAGCCCATGTTTTTTGAAATTTTGAAAAAAAAAGTTAGCCTCGTTTCTCATCATTTTGGACCGTGGGCTATAGCCCATATCGTACGGCATACTATAGCGCGCCGTTTTTCATCATTTTTGAAGATTTGAAAAAAATGACGAAATGACAAAAACGATGGGTTATAGCCCATGTTTTTTGAAATTTTGAAAAAAAAAGTTAGCCTCGTTTCTCATCATTTTGGACCGTGGGCTATAGCCCATATCGTACGGCATACTATGGCAGGCCGTTTTTCATCATTTTTGAGGATTTGAAAAAAATGAAAAAAGTGAAAAAAACGATGGGTTATAGCCCATGTTTTTTGAAAATTTGAAAAAAAAAGTTAGCCTCGTTTCTCATCATTTTGGACCGTGGGCTATAGCCCATATCGTACGGCATACTATGGCACGCCGTTTTTCATCATTTTTGAGGATTTGAAAAAAATGAAAAAATGAAAAAAACGATGGGTTATAGCCCATGTTTTTTGAAATTTTGAAAAAAAAGGTTAGCCTCGTTTCTCATCATTTTGGACCGTGGGCTATAGCCCATATCGTACGGCATACTATGGCACGCCGTTTTTCATCATTTTTGAGGATTTGAAAAAAATGACGAAATGACAAAAACGATGGGTTATAGCCCATGTTTTTTGAAATTTTGAAAAAAAAGTTAGCGTCGTTTCTCATCATTTTGGACCGTGGGCTATAGCCCATATCGTACGGCATACTATGGCACGCCGTTTTTCATCATTTTTGAGGATTTGAAAAAAATGAAAAAATGAAAAAAACGATGGGTTATAGCCCATGTTTTTAGAAATTTTGAAAAAAAAAGTTAGCCTCGTTTCTCATCATTTTGGACCGTGGGCTATAGCCCATATCGTACGGCATACTATGGCACGCCGTTTTTCATCATTTTTGAGGATTTGAAAAAAATGAAAAAATGAAAAAAAACGATGGGTTATAGCCCATGTTTTTTGAAATTTTGAAAAAAAAAGGTTAGCCTCGTTTCTCATCATTTTGGACTGTGGGCTATAGCCCATATCGTACGGCATACTATGGCACGCCGTTTTTCATCATTTACCTCAGTGGTATTCAGTGAGTAGAACATTGTTTACCTCAGTGGTATTCAGTGAGTAGAACATTGTTTACCTCAGTGATATTCAGTGAGTAGAACATTGTTTACCTTGGGTGATGTTCAGTGAGTAGAACATTGTTTACCTCGGGTGGTATTCAGTGAGTAGAACATTGTTTACCTCAGTGATATTCAGTGAGTAGAACATTGTTTACCTCAGTGGTATTCAGTGAGTAGAACATTGTTTACCTCGAGTGATATTCAGTGAGTAGAACATTGTTTACCTCAGTGATATTCAGTGAGTAGAACATTGTTTACCTCGGGTGATATTCAGTGAGTAGAACATTGTTTACCTCAGTGGTATTCAGTGAGTAGAACATTGTTTACCTCGGGTGATATTCAGTGAGTAGAACATTGTTTACCTCAGTGGTATTCAGTGAGTAGAACATTGTTTACCTCGGGTGATGTTCAGTGAGTAGAACATTGTTTACCTCAGTGATATTCAGTGAGTAGAACATTGTTTACCTCGGGTGGTATTCAGTGAGTAGAACATTGTTTACCTCAGTGATATTCAGTGAGTAGAACATTGTTTACCTCGGGTGATGTTCAGTGAGTAGAACATTGTTTACCTCTGTGGTATTCAGTGAGTAGAACATTGTTTACCTCAGTGGTATTCAGTGAGTAGAACATTGTTTACCTCGGGTGATGTTCAGTGAGTAGAACATTGTTTACCTCAGTGATATCTAGTGAGTAGAAAATTGTTTACCTCAGTGGTATTCAGTGAGTAGAACATTGTTTACCTCAGTGGTATTTAGTGAGTAGAACATTGTTTACCTCGGGTGATATTCAGTGAGTAGAACATTGTTTACCTCAGTGGTATTCAGTGAGTAGAACATTGTTTACCTCGGGTGGTATTCAGTGAGTAGAACATTGTTTACCTCGGGTGATATTCAGTGAGTAGAACATTGTTTACCTCAGTGGTATTCAGTGAGTAGAACATTGTTTACCTCAGTGATATTCAGTGAGTAGAACATTGTTTACCTCGGGTGATATTCAGTGAGTAGAACATTGTTTACCTCAGTGATATTCAGTGAGTAGAACATTGTTTACCTCGGGTGATGTTCAGTGAGTAGAACATTGTTTACCTCGGGTGGTATTCAGTGAGTAGAACATTGTTTACCTCAGTGGTATTCAGTGAGTAGAACATTGTTTACCTCGGGTGATATTCAGTGAGTAGAACATTGTTTACCTCGGTGGTATTCAGTGAGTAGAACATTGTTTACATCTGTGGTATTCAGTGAGTAGAACATTGTTTACCTCAGTGGTATTCAGTGAGTAGAACATTGTTTACCTCAGTGATATTCAGTGAGTAGAACATTGTTTACCTCGGGTGATGTTCAGTGAGTAGAACATTGTTTACCTCGGGTGATATTCAATGAGTAGAACATTGTTTACCTCAGTGGTATTCAGTGAGTAGAACATTGTTTACCTCAGTGGTATTCAGTGAGTAGAACATTGTTTACCTCAGTGGTATTCAGTGAGTAGAACATTGTTTACCTCGGGTGATGTTCAGTGAGTAGAACATTGTTTACCTCAGTGATATTCAGTGAGTAGAACATTGTTTACCTCGGGTGATGTTCAGTGAGTAGAACATTGTTTACCTCTGTGGTATTCAGTGAGTAGAACATTGTTTACCTCAGTGGTATTCAGTGAGTAGAACATTGTTTACCTCGGGTGGCGAAATGACAAAAACGATGGGTTATAGCCCATGTTTTTTGAAATTTTGAAAAAAAAAGTTAGCCTCGTTTCTCATCATTTTGGACCGTGGGCTATAGCCCATATCGTACGGCATACTATAGCGCGCCGTTTTTCATCATTTTTGAAGATTTGAAAAAAATGACGAAATTACAAAAACGATGGGTTATAGCCCATGTTTTTTGAAATTTTGAAAAAAAAAGTTAGCCTCGTTTCTCATCATTTTGGACCGTGGGCTATAGCCCATATCGTACGGCATACTATAGCGCGCCGTTTTTCATCATTTTTGAAGATTTGAAAAAAATGACGAAATGACAAAAACGATGGGTTATAGCCCATGTTTTTTGAAATTTTGAAAAAAAAAGTTAGCCTCGTTTCTCATCATTTTGGACCGTGGGCTATAGCCCATATCGTACGGCATACTATGGCAGGCCGTTTTTCATCATTTTTGAGGATTTGAAAAAAATGAAAAAAGTGAAAAAAACGATGGGTTATAGCCCATGTTTTTTGAAAATTTGAAAAAAAAAGTTAGCCTCGTTTCTCATCATTTTGGACCGTGGGCTATAGCCCATATCGTACGGCATACTATGGCACGCCGTTTTTCATCATTTTTGAGGATTTGAAAAAAATGAAAAAATGAAAAAAACGATGGGTTATAGCCCATGTTTTTTGAAATTTTGAAAAAAAAGGTTAGCCTCGTTTCTCATCATTTTGGACCGTGGGCTATAGCCCATATCGTACGGCATACTATGGCACGCCGTTTTTCATCATTTTTGAGGATTTGAAAAAAATGACGAAATGACAAAAACGATGGGTTATAGCCCATGTTTTTTGAAATTTTGAAAAAAAAGTTAGCGTCGTTTCTCATCATTTTGGACCGTGGGCTATAGCCCATATCGTACGGCATACTATGGCACGCCGTTTTTCATCATTTTTGAGGATTTGAAAAAAATGAAAAAATGAAAAAAACGATGGGTTATAGCCCATGTTTTTAGAAATTTTGAAAAAAAAAGTTAGCCTCGTTTCTCATCATTTTGGACCGTGGGCTATAGCCCATATCGTACGGCATACTATGGCACGCCGTTTTTCATCATTTTTGAGGATTTGAAAAAAATGAAAAAATGAAAAAAAACGATGGGTTATAGCCCATGTTTTTTGAAATTTTGAAAAAAAAAGGTTAGCCTCGTTTCTCATCATTTTGGACTGTGGGCTATAGCCCATATCGTACGGCATACTATGGCACGCCGTTTTTCATCATTTACCTCAGTGGTATTCAGTGAGTAGAACATTGTTTACCTCAGTGGTATTCAGTGAGTAGAACATTGTTTACCTCAGTGATATTCAGTGAGTAGAACATTGTTTACCTTGGGTGATGTTCAGTGAGTAGAACATTGTTTACCTCGGGTGGTATTCAGTGAGTAGAACATTGTTTACCTCAGTGATATTCAGTGAGTAGAACATTGTTTACCTCAGTGGTATTCAGTGAGTAGAACATTGTTTACCTCGAGTGATATTCAGTGAGTAGAACATTGTTTACCTCAGTGATATTCAGTGAGTAGAACATTGTTTACCTCGGGTGATATTCAGTGAGTAGAACATTGTTTACCTCAGTGGTATTCAGTGAGTAGAACATTGTTTACCTCGGGTGATATTCAGTGAGTAGAACATTGTTTACCTCAGTGGTATTCAGTGAGTAGAACATTGTTTACCTCGGGTGATGTTCAGTGAGTAGAACATTGTTTACCTCAGTGATATTCAGTGAGTAGAACATTGTTTACCTCGGGTGGTATTCAGTGAGTAGAACATTGTTTACCTCAGTGATATTCAGTGAGTAGAACATTGTTTACCTCGGGTGATGTTCAGTGAGTAGAACATTGTTTACCTCTGTGGTATTCAGTGAGTAGAACATTGTTTACCTCAGTGGTATTCAGTGAGTAGAACGGAGGGTTACACTCTCTGTAACCCAGGTTCTCTGAGTGGAGAGACTGGCTCTCCACTACATATTATTCAATATGTACGGGAACTGACCCCACGGGGCAGTGTACATGGATATCTCTTTAAGACACATCCTCTATGGTGGCCCTGCGCAGATGCCAATCAGCGGGCTATTTAAGCCCCATCTGTGCAGAGCCACTTCGATTAACTTGATTGACACGAATTTCGGAGCGGCTCTTTTGTGGAGAGCCAGTCTCTCCACTCAGAGAACCTGGGTTACAGAGAGTGTAACCCTCCGTTCTCTATCGTGTTCGAGACTGGCTCTCCACTACATATTATTCAATATGTACGGGAACTCTCTAAGACACACCGCGAGGAAATAAGCAGACCAGCTGCCCCCGCGGCAGCCCGAAGCAGTTTACCCTGAATTCAATCAGAGCCTATAAGTGGTGAGTGCCCAGGCCGTAGCCATCCCTGGCGCCAGCTCACCAATGTGCTCCAAAACCCTTGGATAAGAATATGATGCTCGTGGCCTAGGTGCAAGACGCAACCTAGGCCCAGCTGGCCCAGCCAGACGCTGTGGCCAGTCAATAAAACTCGTGGCCTAGGTGCAAGACGCAACCTAGGCCCAGCTGGCCCCCAGACACTGAGGCCAGTCAACAAACTCGTGGCCTAGGTGCGAGCCGCCACCTAGGCCCAGCTGGCCCCCAGACCCTGAGGCCAGTCAACAAACTCGTGGCCTAGGTGCAAGACGCAACCTAGGCCCAGCTGGCCCCCAGACACTGAGGCCAGTCAACAAACTCGTGGCCTAGGTGCGAGCCGCCACCTAGGCCCAGCTGGCCCAGCCAGACGCTGCGGCCAGTCAACAAAACTCGTGACCTAGGTGCGAGCCGCCCCTAGGCCCAGCTGGCCCTGACAGATAGTGAGGCCAGTCAACAACTCATAGACGCTAAGGCCAGTCCAAAGCTACTGCCTGGAGCCCAGTACACGCTCTGTGAACTGGGTGCTGGCTGCCACGTTCACACAGTAGAACCTTGTGAATGTGGAGGGCGTCGACCAAGATGCTGCTGTGCAAATCTCGGACAAGGTCGCGCCTCGCCACAGAGCCCATGAGGCCGCGAGGCCCCGAGTCGAGTGTGCCCGCACCCCTGACGGGGCTGGCTTGCCTGCCTGTCTATATGCCTCCCGGATGGTTTCCACTACCCAGTTAGAAAGCCTAGCCTTCGAGACCGGCTTCCCGAGGCAGTTCTGTCTATAACAGACGAACAGCTGGTCCGTTGTCCTGAGGTCCTGCGTCCGCTGATGGTACGTCCTCAGGGCCCTGAGGGGGCATAACAGAGCCTGCCCGCCCGATCCCCCTTCTCCTTGTGAGGGGTTGAGCGGGCGCAACTCAAGGGACTGACTGGCTCGAGACCCAGACCAAACCTTAGGGTGGAACGCAGGGTTCGGTCGCAATATCACCCCCGCCTCCTCGGGCAAGAAGTGGCAGCACTCCTCATGCACTGACAGGGCATGTAGCTCACCTATTCTTTTTGCGGATGCCATTGCCAGCAAAAATGCGGTCTTGCGGGAGAGCCATTCCAGCTCCACCGTTTCCAGGGGCTCGAACGGCCCGTGCCGCAAGGCCGTCAGTACCACCTCCAGATCCCAAGGGGGGGCTGTCGGCCTACCCTGCGAGGGATGAGACCTTGTGGCGCCTTTAAGGAACTGATTAATCAGGTTGCAACAACCGTCTGCCAGTTTACGGGGCCCAACCCGGTTCGCCTTTATGGCCGCCACCATGCCTCTCAAAGTCGTGGGAGACTTGCCTGCCTCCAACCTTTCCTGGAGAAACGAGAGGATGTCGCAAGCCCCACAAGAGAGGGGGTCCACCTGCCTCGCAGTGCACCATACTTGGAAATTTTCCCAGCGGTATGCGTACACCCTCCTTGTAGATGGAGCCCGGGCTTCCTGCAGAGTCCCAACCACCGATGGAGGCAACCCCATGGCTAGGAACTCGGCCCTCTCAGGGGCCAGGCCCAGAGCTTGAGTCCCTGGGGAAAGGGATGAGCCAATACTATGGCCTGCAGGTCTCTCTGTGCCTGCTGAGTGGCCTGCCGCTACCCCTGGGTCATGGTGGAATACACCCAGGGGTCCGCCCCAATTGTCCCCCGGAACAATGTCTGTTCCAGGGGGCGGCGAGAGGGGGCTGAGCCCCCCCCACCGTCAGGAGCGAGCATGGGGCGCCCGGGGCCCTCTGCCCCGCCCCCGTGCACGCCTCTGGCCTCGGCCGGACCTGCCGCGCCGGAAGGAGTCCAACTGGCCCCTTAGGTCCCCTGGAGCGTCATAAGTCGGTCGGGGTGGCTCTGCCCGTGGGGTCGTGCCACGCTGGCTGCGGCCCTCCTGGATAGCCCCCGACACCTCCCTAGCACACTTGCGGGCCTCCTGGGCCTGCTGGAGCAAAGTCATGGCACTTGGCCCGAACATGGCCGATGGTACCACGGGTAGCTCCGTCAGACATTTCCTGTCAGCCGCTTCCAGCTTCGACTGTGACAGCCAGAGGTGGCGCCTTGCCACGCAGAGCGAGGCAAGCGCCCTGCCTGATGCCACCGCTTGCTCCTTCATTAATTTGGCCACAAGCGCCGACACCTGCTGCAGCTCAGCCGCGAGGTCGGGGCTTCCGCCGTCCAGCTGTCTGGCCAGACCGCGTTGGTACAGGGCTAGGATCGCTGTTGTGTTGGCCAGTTGACCCTGAACTGACAAGGCTCCGTGCACTTTGGTCAGCATGGTGTCCATGGCCTTGGTGTCCTTTGTGGCACCGGCTGGCTTCCCCAGAACTGAAGTGGCAGGGGCGATCAACGCCCCCAGGGCCTGATCCAAGGCCGGTGGTGGGCCACAGCCGATCCTCTCCCGGCCTTGCACATTCCCCAGTCGCTTAACTAGGCCTGACCAGCGATGGGCCTCCGTCGGCTTTTGGAACTGCTGGAGCACTAGGTCCTCCACATCTGGAAGTAACGGCACCGATAGGGGCTGGTCCCCCACTTCCTCGTCGAACCGGGAGGTTCTCTGTGTCCGCCCTGAGGGCAGCTCCACCCCCAAGGCCTGTGCGGCCCGAGCTATAAGCTCAAGAAGGGGGGAGGGGTACTGCTCTTGTTCCTGCTCCTCGTCCGCCTGTGCCTCCTCCCCCTCCTGCTGCCAGGGGGGGAGGTCTTCTTCCCCGAGATCATCGGGGTCATCCCCCAGAACATCAACATCCTCCTCCTCCGACCCAGCCTCCAGATGCACCTCCTCCTGGCCTACAATGGCAGCAGGGTGCTGTGGAGCCGGTGGGGCCGATATTGTGGCCGTAGGGCGCCGCAGGGTTATAAGACGCCGTAGAGCCGGAGGAGCCACCACTGTGGCTGCAGGACGCCCCGGGGTCGTCAGATCTAGCGGAGCTGGTGGGGCTGACGAAGCTGAGGCTGACGGCGGTTGCCTCTGCCGCTGGTTGCCAACGGCGGTCTTTAGCCGCTTGGCCCGAGGCTGCTGGGCTAAAATAGCCTCTGCCGGTACCAGAGAGAATGATCGAGCCCTGGCCTCCCTCACTCTAGCCGGCAGGATGAAACAGTTCATGCAAAATGCCGGGTCCAAACTGGCCGTGTGCGCATGGTCCAGACCCAAGCACAGCATGCACCTGTCATGGCCGTCCTCCATGGGCATTTTCACCGCACACACCGAACAGGTGTGCACTGGACTGGCCATGTTTATCTGTTTCCCCTATGTACCTAAATATATATAGCTGTGTGTTATAATCTACATATACGTATATTCATATACACATATATGTCCATATACTTATTTAATTATTATTTAAGTATATAGACATGTATTATAACTTCATATATTTAATCTATACATATACAATCTATACGTATATATATAGACATATAATATGAATGTACAACTATTTATTTAGTACCTGGATAGGTATATAGATAAGTATCACAAGTATACTATCTATATATATATATAAGAGTGTGTTGTGTGTATAAACCCACTTATATAGACGGCCGGGCAGACTGTACGACGAGAGTGGGTGCAGTGTTGTATTTGCACTAGAACCCCTCCCCCCCGCCGCCGTGATGACGTCGACGCGGAAGTTGGGAGTTTGTTATTGTTTACCCTCTGCCGTGTGGTCTGACCGGGCCGCGGTGCAACGAACAACGGCCGTAGATGGCCTCAGAGTACGCCGACTGGGTCAGCTCCTCTGGGTTCTACCCCGCCGATCGCCGCCGCGGTGTACAGCCGCGATGATAGACCCGGAGGTCTCACCGCTTCTGCAGCCAGGGAACCAAGGCTCCGCCAACGTGGTCGGCTTCGCACTTGGCTTTGGCCACACCGAACGCCGTCTCCTAGTTTCCCCCAACGTGGTCGGGTTTCACTAGGGAACGGACGCACGGACCGAACGCCGTCTCAAGGTTTCCCCCAACGTGGTCGGGTTTCGCCAGGGAGCGGACGCACGGACAAGCTGAGGCTTCCTCCACTGTCTAGCGGATTAGGCCTGCAGCTTGTTGCTGTTGCTGTTTTTTTTTTTTTTTGATGGAGCTACGCGGCGCCCTGAGAGGAGTCGCGACGACCGGCTCTCTTCTTACCTAGGTAAGTGGACTGTGCCACGCAGCTGTTCTAATATAGTCTTTATGGATGCGTTTCCAAACTGCTGAGATAGCCTACGTAACGTCTGCTCTCGTGGAAATCAAAAGATCGAAGTGGCTCTGCACAGATGGGGCTTAAATAGCCCGCTGATTGGCATCTGCGCAGGGCCACCATAGAGGATGTGTCTTAAAGAGATATCCATGTACACTGCCCCGTGGGGTCAGTTCCCGTACATATTGAATAATATGTAGTGGAGAGCCAGTCTCGAACACGATAGAGAACATTGTTTACCTCGGGTGGTATTCAGTGAGTAGAACATTGTTTACCTCAGTGATATCCAGTGAGTAGAAAATTGTTTACCTCAGTGGTATTCAGTGAGTAGAACATTGTTTACCTCAGTGGTATTTAGTGAGTAGAACATTGTTTACCTCGGGTGATATTCAGTGAGTAGAACATTGTTTACCTCAGTGGTATTCAGTGAGTAGAACATTGTTTACCTCGGGTGGTAATCAGTGAGTAGAACATTGTTTACCTCGGGTGATATTCAGTGAGTAGAACATTGTTTACCTCAGTGGTATTCAGTGAGTAGAACATTGTTTACCTCAGTGATATTCAGTGAGTAGAACATTGTTTACCTCGGGTGATATTCAGTGAGTAGAACATTGTTTACCTCAGTGATATTCAGTGAGTAGAACATTGTTTACCTCGGGTGATGTTCAGTGAGTAGAACATTGTTTACCTCGGGTGGTATTCAGTGAGTAGAACATTGTTTACCTCGGGTGGTATTCAGTGAGTAGAACATTGTTTACCTCAGTGATATTCAGTGAGTAGAACATTGTTTACCTCGGGTGATGTTCAGTGAGTAGAACATTGTTTACCTCAGTGGTATTCAGTGAGTAGAACATTGTTTACCTCAGGTGGTATTCAGTGAGTAGAACATTGTTTACCTCCATGGTATTCAGTGAGTAGAACATTGTTTACCTCAGTGATATTCAGTGAGTAGAACATTGTTTACCTCAGTGGTATTCAGTGAGTAGAACATTATTTACCTCAGTGGTATTCAGTGAGTAGAACATTGTTTACCTCGGGTGGTATTCAGTGAGTAGAACATTGTTTACCTCGGGTGATATTCAGTGAGTAGAACATTGTTTACATCTGTGGTATTCAGTGAGTAGAACATTGTTTACCTCAGTGGTATTCAGTGAGTAGAACATTGTTTACCTCAGTGATATTCAGTGAGTAGAACATTGTTTACCTCGGGTGATGTTCAGTGAGTAGAACATTGTTTACCTCGGGTGATATATATTCAGTGAGTAGAACATTGTTTACCTCGGGTGATATTCAGTGAGTAGAACATTGTTTACCTCAGTGATATTCAGTGAGTAGAACATTGTTTACCTCGGGTGATATTCAGTGAGTAGAACATTGTTTACCTCAGTGGTATTCAGTGAGTAGAACATTGTTTACCTCGGGTGGTATTCAGTGAGTAGAACATTGTTTACCTCGGGTGATATTCAGTGAGTAGAACATTGTTTACCTCAGTGGTATTCAGTGAGTAGAACATTGTTTACCTCGGGTGATGTTCAGTGAGTAGAACATTGTTTACCTCGGGTGGTATTCAGTGAGTAGAACATTGTTTACCTCGGGTGGTATTCAGTGAGTAGAACATTGTTTACCTCAGTGATATTCAGTGAGTAGAACATTGTTTACCTCGGGTGATGTTCAGTGAGTAGAACATTGTTTACCTCAGTGGTATTCAGTGAGTAGAACATTGTTTACCTCAGGTGGTATTCAGTGAGTAGAACATTGTTTACCTCCGTGGTATTCAGTGAGTAGAACATTGTTTACCTCAGTGATATTCAGTGAGTAGAACATTGTTTACCTCAGTGGTATTCAGTGAGTAGAACATTGTTTACCTCAGTGATATCCAGTGAGTAGAACATTGTTTACCTCAGTGGTATTCAGTGAGTAGAACATTGTTTACCTCGGGTGATATTCAGTGAGTAGAACATTGTTTACCTCAGTGGTATTCAGTGAGTAGAACATTGTTTACCTCGGGTGGTATTCAGTGAGTAGAACATTGTTTACCTCGGGTGATATATATTCAGTGAGTAGAACATTGTTTACCTCAGTGGTATTCAGTGAGTAGAACATTGTTTACCTCAGTGATATTCAGTGAGTAGAACATTGTTTACCTCGGGTGATATTCAGTGAGTAGAACATTGTTTACCTCAGTGATATTCAGTGAGTAGAACATTGTTTACCTCGGGTGATGTTCAGTGAGTAGAACATTGTTTACCTCGGGTGGTATTCAGTGAGTAGAACATTGTTTACCTCAGTGGTATTCAGTGAGTAGAACATTGTTTACCTCGGGTGATATTCAGTGAGTAGAACATTGTTTACCTCGGTGGTATTCAGTGAGTAGAACATTGTTTACCTCGGGTGGTATTCAGTGAGTAGAACATTGTTTACCTCAGTGGTATTCAGTGAGTAGAACATTGTTTACCTCAGTGGTATTCAGTGAGTAGAACGGAGGGTTACACTCTCTGTAACCCAGGTTCTCTGAGTGGAGAGACTGGCTCTCCACTACATATTGTTCAATATGTACGGGAACTGACCCCACAGGGCAGTGTTCATGGATATCTCTTTAAGACACATCATCTATGGTGGCCCTGCCCCAGATGCCAATCAGCGGGCTATTTAAGCCCCATCTGTGCAGTGCCACTTTGATTAATTCTTGATTGACACGAATTTCGGAGCGGCTCTTTTGTGGAGAGCCAGTCTCTCCACTCAGAGAACCTGGGTTACAGAGAGTGTAACCCTCCGTTCTCTATCGTGTTCGAGACTGGCTCTCCACTACATATTGTTCAATATGTACGGGAACTCTATAAGACACACCGCGAGGAAATAAGCAGACCAGCTGCCCCCGCGGCAGCCCGAGGCAGTTAAACCTGAATTCCATCCGAGCCTATAAGTGGTGAGCGCCATGAGTCACAGGCGCTTGCCAAAATGCTCCAAAACTTCAGTATTCATACCAAGTAAGTAATACTCGTGGCCTAGGCGCAAGACGCCACCTAGGCTCCGCTGGCCCAGCACGATGCTAGGCCAGTGACCACCGGGGTGAAGGGCTGCTCAAGCCAGCCCATCAGATGCCCGGCCGACCTGACCGGTCAAGGTGCCGGTGACCCTACCGCTGAGTAGCATGCAGGAGCGACTCCCACAGGGGGAGCGGATGCCAGCACGTTCCATCGGTAGGACAGGGTGAATGTAGACAGAGTCGCCCATGTCACTGCTGTGTAGATCTCTGTCAGAGATACACCATTCTACAGCAACCAGGGGGCTGTTGTCCCATGGGCAGAGTGTCCCCGCCTTCCAGGCGACACTGGCACTCCTGCCTGCTTGTCCCTGTTGGATCACCCCTGTGATCCGGTGGGACAGTCCAGCCTTCGACCATGGTCTACCCGAGCACTCTCTGATCAGGCCGTATGGTATAGGGTGCAGGGATTGGTGCCAGCACCACCTAACCATTGCCATGTAGGAAGTGGCAGCCTCCTTCATGCACTGATAGGGACATTCTTGTGGCTGACACTGCTAACAACAAGAATGCTGTCCTGCGAGAAGCCACCCAAGTGTCCACGCTTAATTGGCTCATGCCGCAAGGCAGACAGTACCACCTCCCGTGGGGGGGGCTGCCGACCTAATGTGCGAGCACCCGGTACACCGTGGTCTCCCTCAGCCCTAAGGGGCGGAGGCACCAGCTGGCTCACTGCCAAGAGATGCCAGCCAGCAAACTAGTGCTGTGGGATCCAACAAACGGGCACCGGTCACGAGGACGTCCCACGCCAACATCCGTGGATGTACTCAAGAACGACGCAGGAGCGCAAAGTACCAACAAACTGGCCAGATGGAGAACCAGGATCACCGGAAACGACAATGGAGGGCTCGTCTGAAGACGACCTCGAGAGAGCTACAACCCATGACATGGTGGAACCTACTCAGGGGTCCACCTGAATTGACCGCCACTGTCTCGAGAGACAGCATGTGGGGGCTGGGTATCCTGAACTGTCAGGACTGAGGAGTGGGCTCGGTGTGCTGAGCACCTCTAGCCATACCCCGCCGGTTGGCCCTGGAATTGTTTGTTTACGCTCTCTGCCGTGTGGTCTGGCCGGACCGCGGCGGCAACGATCAGCGACCGTAGATGGCCTCAGAGTACGCCGACTAGGTCAGCTCCTCTGGGTTCTACCCCGCTACCCGCCGCGACGGTTTACAGCCGCGATGATCAACCAGGAGGTTCACCGACGAGGTCGGTTTCGCTCGGGGTCTCACAGCGCTTCTGCAGCCAGGGAACCCAGGCTCCACCAACGAGGTCGGCTTCGCACTTGGGACCCTTTGGCCGCACCGAGCGCCGTCTCAAGGTTTCCCCCGACGAGCAGGTTTCACCAGGGAGCGGACGCACGGACCGAACGCCGTCTCAAGGTTTCCCCCGACGAGCAGGTTTCACCAGGGAGCGGACGCACGGACAAGACTGAGGCTTCCTCCGCGAGGCAGATTCGGCACTCAGTCTTGTTGCTGTTGTTGTTGGCTAGCTGCGCCTAGATAGCCATGACTTCGTGACTTCTCTGAATGAGAAGAGCTTTCTCTGTGGTTTCAGACCGGTAACCGGATTCTACCCCGCAGAGTCACACCTAGGTGCATAAACGGCTCGCCGTGACACACTGTACACTGTATCGTGTGCTCTGCCCGACAGCCACAGCACGCTCTGCTGTGTCACTGAGCCCGGCTCCACCGTGAAACTACACCACGGACGCATGAGCTGACCTCGTCAGCAATACGCCCTATAGTGTGATAATGGCTGAGATTCAGGCATACTTCCTGGCAGACCCAGCATGTCATGTCTATGTTACCAAACGTCGGACAGACACAGCATGTCCTGTCTGTGACAGAACTACACCACTGTCGCGTGAGCTGACGCCCCGCCAGAAATACGACAGTATAGTGCGCTATGATGACTGCCCAACATAAAGGGAAACATTCGACTGACCCAGCACGTTCTGTTTGTGTCACTGAACCCAGATCCACAATACCGAACTACATCACCGGGGTGTAAGCTGGCGCAACACCCACAATACATGTATTCATGTGCTCTTTGTATGTCTATTTCATATGGACCCCAGGGAGATTAGCTGTCGCTTTGGCATCAGCTAATGGGGCTCCATTCAATAAACCATACCCTGTATAGTGTGCTCTAACGGCCGTCTGACCCCAAGGAATCGTGTTAGTCTCACCTACAAACGAGACCACAGCTAACCCGAGAGGGCGAGTCAACGCTCGCTCCCTAAACTGCACACTGTAGTGCATTACTAGGCTGCTGACACTCGTAAGTAGTCTCACCGAAAACTTTCACTAAATCCTTCTTTACAGACCTGTCCATACCAGGCAGGGCAGGAAAGAGGTAGAGCTATCGCCTGAGCTTAGCTCACCCAGCTCTGCCAACCTGGGACAAGGTTCAGGGTAGTCTCTATTTGTCTCCCTTGAGAAAAAATTGTCTTGGAGACAGAGTCACAGCTGTCTACAAATAGCATCCACGTTCACATAACAATGACATTTTTATGGGACATTTTAGTCTGTCAGTGGAAACGACTGGTCTTTTGCCTCTAAAACCAGGCCCCCATGGCCCCTCCAGCTTCAGCTGGAAGGATGAGACCATTCGTACCGGGGGCGGGGTCCTCATACCCGGGCCCCCGCAGGACACACCCTGGTCATGGCCATCCTCTGTGGGAATGTCTCCTCTTGTCTCTATATAGATATATTCATATGTATACCTATAAATTATTTATTATATGTGTACCTATATATACATATGTGTATACATCTTGTATTGTACACCATATTTTAACAGTTCGGAATGTGCTCCACAGGGAGTGGGCCCATAGTAATTGCTTGAACGTGAGGGGTCATAATCTACCCTTTGCAGCTCACAATGCTGCATAAACGAATCAAGGCAACATGGTACCCTAAGACATCCCCATGACGCGGATTCTCAGTGTGCTCTCTCTTTGTTAGGACAGAGTCCCCAAATCAATGTCCACAGTTTGTTTTGTGTCACCAGCAGAGTTATGGACCTCTGGAAGAGGTTGTACATAAACTGCTCGGCCGCTCTGAGGCGCTCCAGCACAAAACAATCTGACATTAAGCACACTGGAGGCTTCCAAACTTTTGTATATCATACCAGTAGGCCTACAAGTCCACATGCATAGTGTGTTGTTGTAGCCATTATCATACTTATAATAATAACAATAATAATGAATTGCATTTTTATAGCGCTTTTCCAAGTGCTCAAAGCGCTTTACAATGGTACATATATATATGCCTGTACTGTATTGTACAGACTGTACAATACATTGGTAGTGTATCAGCTTGCGTGATACACATACCTGTATGCTTGTATTGATACACACAGGTATATATATATATAAGCATATAAGTATATATTAACCAGAACCAATTGTGACAGAGTAAGCGATTTAATTGCAGCGCCTAACACGGTGGGTCATCTGGAGTTTTTGTCTCCTGATTTTTGAGCCACACCGCCCTCTTGTGAACCGTGAGGCACAGTGCAGTCTGGGCAGCCGTCCCTGACGAGCATACCTCCTACACTATGACGCTCACGTCAACCTGTCAATGAGGAAGTTGGAACACGCTGGAATTGTTTGTTTACACTCTCTGCCGTGTGGTCTGGCCGGACCGGACCGCGGCGGCAACGATCAGCGAACGTAGATGGCCTCAGTGTACGCCGACTAGGTCAGCTCCTCTGGGTTCTACCCCGCTACCCGCCGCCACGGTGTACAGCCGCGATGATCAACCAGGAGGTTCACCGACGAGGTCGGTTTCGCTCGGGGTCTCACAGCGCTTCTGCAGCCAGGGAACCAAGGCTCCACCAACGTGGTTGGCTTCACGCTTGGACCCTTTGGCCACACCGAACGCCGACCCCAGGTTTCCCCCAACGAGCAGGTTTCACCAAGGGTTGGACGCACGGACCGAACGCCGTCTCCAAGGTTTCCCCCAACGAGCAGGTTTCACCACGGAGCGGTCGCACGGACAAACTGAGGCTTCCTCCGCAAGACAGATTCGGCACTCAGCTTGTTGCTGTTGTTGTCGTTGTTGTTGTGCAGCTACGCGGCGCCCAGAGAGGAGTCGTCAGGACGACCGGCTCTCTTCTTACCTAGGTAAGTGGACTGTGTGCCACGCAGCTTCATGTTCTAAATATATATATTTATATATATATATGTTGTTTAATAGTGTCAAAACTGCTGAGATACACGAAACGTCTGCTCTCGTGGAAATCAAAAAATCAAAGTGGCACTGCACAGATGGGGCTTAAATAGCCCGCTGATTGGCATCTGGGGCAGGGCCACCATAGATGATGTGTCTTAAAGAGATATCCATGAACACTGCCCTGTGGGGTCAGTTCCCGTACATATTGAACAATATGTAGTGGAGAGCCAGTCTCGAACACGATAGAGAACATTGTTTACCTCAGTGATATTCAGTGAGTAGAACATTGTTTACCTCAGTGGTATTCAGTGAGTAGAACATTGTTTACTCAGTGGTATTCAGTGAGTAGAACATTGTTTACCTTGGGTGATGTTCAGTGAGTAGAACATTGTTTACCTCAGTGATATTCAGTGAGTAGAACATTGTTTACCTCGGGTGGTATTCAGTGAGTAGAACATTGTTTAACTCAGTGATATTCAGTGAGTAGAACATTGTTTACCTCGGGTGATGTTCAGTGAGTAGAACATTGTTTACCTCAGTGGTATTCAGTGAGTAGAACATTGTTTACCTCAGTGGTATTCAGTGAGTAGAACATTGTTTACCTCAGGTGGTATTCAGTGAGTAGAACATTGTTTACCTCCGTGGTATTCAGTGAGTAGAACATTGTTTACCTCAGTGATATTCAGTGAGTAGAACATTGTTTACCTCAGTGGTATTCAGTGAGTAGAACATTATTTACCTCAGTGGTATTCAGTGAGTAGAACATTGTTTACCTCGGGTGGTATTCAGTGAGTAGAACATTGTTTACCTCGGGTGATATTCAGTGAGTAGAACATTGTTTACATCTGTGGTATTCAGTGAGTAGAACATTGTTTACCTCAGTGGTATTCAGTGAGTAGAACATTGTTTACCTCAGTGATATTCAGTGAGTAGAACATTGTTTACCTCGGGTGATGTTCAGTGAGTAGAACATTGTTTACCTCGGGTGATATTCAATGAGTAGAACATTGTTTACCTCAGTGGTATTCAGTGAGTAGAACATTGTTTACCTCAGTGGTATTCAGTGAGTAGAACATTGTTTACCTCAGTGGTATTCAGTGAGTAGAACATTGTTTACCTCGGGTGATGTTCAGTGAGTAGAACATTGTTTACCTCAGTGATATTCAGTGAGTAGAACATTGTTTACCTCGGGTGATGTTCAGTGAGTAGAACATTGTTTACCTCAGTGGTATTCAGTGAGTAGAACATTGTTTACCTCGGGTGGCGAAATGACAAAAACGATGGGTTATAGCCCATGTTTTTTGAAATTTTGAAAAAAAAAGTTAGCCTCGTTTCTCATCATTTTGGACCGTGGGCTATAGCCCATATCGTACGGCATACTATAGCGCGCCGTTTTTCATCATTTTTGAAGATTTGAAAAAAATGACGAAATGACAAAAACGATGGGTTATAGCCCATGTTTTTTGAAATTTTGAAAAAAAAAGTTAGCCTCGTTTCTCATCATTTTGGACCGTGGGCTATAGCCCATATCGTACGGCATACTATAGCGCGCCGTTTTTCATCATTTTTGAAGATTTTAAAAAAATGACGAAATGACAAAAACGATGGGTTATAGCCCATGTTTTTTGAAATTTTGGAAAAAAAAGTTAGCCTCGTTTCTCATCATTTTGGACCGTGGGCTATAGCCCATATCGTACGGCATACTATGGCACGCCGTTTTTCATCATTTTTGAGGATTTGAAAAAAATGACGAAATGACAAAAACGATGGGTTATAGCCCATGTTTTTTTAAATTTTGAAAAAAAAAGTTAGCCTCGTTTCTCATCATTTTGGACTGTGGGCTATAGCCCATATCGTACGGCATACTATGGCACGCCGTTTTTCATCATTTTTGAGGATTTGAAAAAAATGAAAAAATGAAAAAAACGATGGGTTATAGCCCATGTTTTTTGAAATTTTGAAAAAAAAAGTTAGCCTCGTTTCTCATCATTTTGGACCGTGGGCTATAGCCCATATCGTACGGCATACTATGGCACGCCGTTTTTCATCATTTTTGAAGATTTGAAAAAAATGACGAAATGACAAAAACGATGGGTTATAGCCCATGTTTTTTGAAATTTTGAAAAAAAAAGTTAGCCTCGTTTCTCATCATTTTGGACCGTGGGCTATAGCCCATATCGTACGGCATACTATGGCACGCCGTTTTTCATCATTTTTGAGGATTTGAAAAAAATGAAGAAATGAAAAAAACGATGGGTTATATCCCATGTTTTTTGAAATTTTGAAAAAAATGTTAGCCTCGTTTCTCATCATTTTGGACCGTGGGCTATAGCCCATATCGTACGGCATACTATGGCACGCCGTTTTTCATCATTTTTGAGGAT
Source organism: Protomyctophum bolini (assembly GCF_963924005.1). Classification (NCBI taxonomy): domain Eukaryota; kingdom Metazoa; phylum Chordata; class Actinopteri; order Myctophiformes; family Myctophidae; genus Protomyctophum; species Protomyctophum bolini. The sequence continues at coordinate 23,439,444 of NC_137863.1, forward strand.
TTGAAAAAAATGACGAAATGACAAAAACGATGGGTTATACTATAGCCCATGTTTTTTGAAATTTTGAAAACAAAAGTTAGCCTCGTTTCTCATCATTTTGGACCGTGGGCTATAGCCCATATCGTACGGCATACTATAGCGCGCCGTTTTTCATCATTTTTGAAGATTTGAAAAAAATGACGAAATGACAAAAACGATGGGTTATAGCCCATGTTTTTTGAAATTTTGGAAAAAAAAGTTAGCCTCGTTTCTCAGCATTTTGGACCGTGGGCTATAGCCCATATCGTACGGCATACTATGGCACGCCGTTTTTCATCATTTTTGAGGATTTGAAAAAAATGAAAAAAGTGAAAAAAACGATGGGTTATAACCCATGTTTTTTGAAATTTTGAAAAAAAAAGTTAGCCTCGTTTCTCATCATTTTGGACTGTGGGCTATAGCCCATATCGTACGGCATACTATGGCACGCCGTTTTTCATCATTTTTGAGGATTTGGAAAAAATGAAAAAAACGATGGGTTATAGCCCATGTTTTTTGAAATTTTGAAAAAAAAAGTTAGCCTCGTTTCTCATCATTTTGGACCGTGGGCTATAGCCCATATCGTACGGCATACTATGGCACGCCGTTTTTCATCATTTTTGAAGATTTGAAAAAAATGACGAAATGACAAAAACGATGGGTTATAGCCCATGTTTTTTGAAATTTTGAAAAAAAAAGTTAGCCTCGTTTCTCATCATTTTGGACCGTGGGCTATAGCCCATATCGTACGGCATACTATGGCACGCCGTTTTTCATCATTTTTGAGGATTTGAAAAAAATGAAAAAATGAAAAAAACGATGGGTTATAGCCCATGTTTTTTGAAATTTTGAAAAAAAAAGTTAGCCTCGTTTCTCATCATTTTGGACCGTGGGCTATAGCCCATATCGTACGGCATACTATGGCACGCCGTTTTTCATCATTTTTGAGGATTTGAAAAAAATGACGAAATGACAAAAACGACGGGTTATAGCCCATGTTTTTTTTAATTTTGAAAAAAAAAGTTAGCCTCGTTTCTCATCATTTTGGACCGTGGGCTATAGCCCATATCGTACGGCATACTATAGCGCGCCGTTTTTCATCATTTTTGAAGATTTGAAAAAAATGACGAAATGACAAAAACGATGGGTTATAGCCCATGTTTTTTGAAATTTTGAAAAAAAAAGTTAGCCTCGTTTCTCATCATTTTGGACCGTGGGCTATAGCCCATATCGTACGGCATACTATGGCACGCCGTTTTTCATCATTTTTGAGGATTTGAAAAAAATGAAAAAAACGATGGGTTATAGCCCATGTTTTTTGAAATTTTGAAAAAAAAAGTTAGCCTCGTTTCTCATCATTTTGGACCGTGGGCTATAGCCCATATCGTACGGCATACTATAGCGCGCCGTTTTTCATCATTTTTGAAGATTTGAAAAAAATGACGAAATGACAAAAACGATGGGTTATAGCCCATGTTTTTTGAAATTTTGAAAAAAAAGTTAGCCTCGTTTCTCATCATTTTGGACCGTGGGCTATAGCCCATATCATACGGCATACTATGGCACGCCGTTTTTCATTATTTTTGAGGATTTGAAAAAAAATGAAAAAATGAAAAAAACGATGGGTTATAGCCCATGTTTTTTGAAATTTTGAAAAAAAAAGTTAGCCTTGTTTCTCATCATTTTGGACCGTGGGCTATAGCCCATATCGTACGGCATACTATGGCACGCCGTTTTTCATCATTTTTGAGGATTTGAAAAAAATGACGAAATGACAAAAACGATGGGTTATAGCCCATGTTTTTTGAAATTTTGGAAAAAAAAGTTAGCCTCGTTTCTCATCATTTTGGACCGTGGGCTATAGCCCATATCGTACGGCATACTATGGCACGCCGTTTTTCATCATTTTTGAGGATTTGAAAAAAATGACGAAATGACAAAAACGATGGGTTATAGCCCATGTTTTTTGAAAATTTGAAAAAAAAAGTTAGCCTCGTTTCTCATCATTTTGGACCGTGGGCTATAGCCCATATCGTACGGCATACTATAGCGCGCCGTTTTTCATCATTTTTGAAGATTTGAAAAAAATTACGAAATGACAAAAACGATGGGTTATAGCCCATGTTTTTTGAAATTTTGAAAAAAAAAAGTTAGCCTCGTTTCTCATCATTTTGGACCGTGGGCTATAGCCCATATCGTACGGCATACTATGGCACGCCGTTTTTCATCATTTTTGAGGATTTGAAAAAAATGGAAAAAGTGAAAAAAACGATGGGTTATAGCCCATGTTTTTTGAAATTTTGAAAAAAAAAAGTTAGCCTCGTTTCTCATCATTTTGGACTGTGGGCTATAGCCCATATCGTACGGCATACTATGGCACGCCGTTTTTCATCATTTTTGAGGATTTGAAAAAAATGAAAAAATATAAAAAACGATGGGTTATAGCCCATGTTTTTTGAAATTTTGAAAAAAAAAGTTAGCCTAGTTTCTCATCATTTTGGACCTTTGGCTATAGCCCATATCTTTCATCATATTTCCGCATTTTCCACAATTCCGCAATTTTTGAGGATTTGAAAAAAATGAAAAAATAAAAAAAACGACGTTTGAAGGTGAAAAAGATTTTTTGATGTGCCAAAATCTGCCATTGACCCCAAAAGTAGTGCAGCTTTAATGCCACAGGGAAAACTCCGCTTCACTTCGGTTAGGCCTTGACAATTGCCAGGACCGGGATTCAAACCCAGGACCTTCAGCTTGCCAGGCTATACAGCTACTACTATATACAGCTATACTATACACGACCTATGGCTCACATAGACAGTGTCTTAACCCAGAGAGCCACCATGCTCTTTGAGAACCATTATTTCACGGAAATCACATGTGTTCAATCCTGCAATCTTTGGAAGGCAATCTTAGGCCAATGGGGATGGAATATGCAGGGGAAGTGGACCGGTCTGTGTTGATCACATGACTCTAGAGATAGTGTATACCGATTTGCGTGATGTATGGATAACATGTGTAAATAATAAAGAAATGTATTTTGCAAGAGTCCTCATGGTGGCGCCATGGAAAAATTGTGGCAGAGGTTCGTTGTTGGCATCCTGGGAGTGTCTCACAGTTTGGCATCAACCGGGCCGACAGATTAGCTGTACACAGACGGACGGACGCGCGCACACACACACACACACACACACACACACACACACACACACACACACACAGTGTGCAAAACTCTCACCCCAAATAACGGTCTAATTGATTGTATCATTGATTACCACTGTTAGTGTTGACCAGTGACCACACGTCCAAATGGTACAATATAAACACCCCCCCCCCCCACACACACACACACACACACACACACACACACACACACACACACGAGTTGGGGCAATCAATTTTTGTTTGTCCATCCACAGATAAATATTATGAGAATAGCAGATTTACAAGCACGAAAGGCCTTGCAACGTGAGTTATTTGACAATTTGGTCAATATTCTGTCCTCGTTTGCAGAGGTGCCAACTAGACAGATAGCTAACACACTTGACATTGAATGAAGAATGAATTGACGCTTGAAACTCCTCTTCTGTTTAAAGTCTTTTTGTTTTTGTTGGTAGAACTGTATTTCCATTTTTATTTTGTAAAAGTTGTAAAACTGTAACATAAACACAAAAATATATCACTCAAAACGTGAAATGAAACAGCTACAGTACATACATTTATGCAAAAAAATGCACTGCCTAATAACACACAAACTTACAGAGCACATGGTGCTTAATTGACAATTAGTCAACTAGTGTGTGCAAAACACAAAATACCCACATTAATGTAAAAAATGTATCAATGCAACATTACTTATGACAACAAAAAGAAACTTACAAGCATATGTTTCACAGAGATTCACATGAATTGAGTGTCGATGTTTACTCTGGCTCTGCTTGGCTACTACTGAAAAACATGACTGAACTTAAACCATGCATTATATATACGTGGAATGAAATACCAGTACAGTCAATGTTTTACCAGTTTGTTTATTACTTTTTCTTTACTTATATTTGATCAAAAAGGTCTTAAAAGTCCTTAAATTGTCACACATCATCTGGCGACCCACATGGGGGTCCCAACCCACAGGTTGAGAATCACTGCTCTATATAAATGCTCCTCCCACATTCCCTAGAAAGGACACAACGTAATGACATTTCTTCATCTGACCACTATTGACACATTTAGAAACTCTGTCTACTGCACGTCTCCAAGTGATGCTGGTCACACGGCCTGCTCTGTGACAACAACGCTGTGGTGTGTACACCAACAGAACCACGGTAGAACCGCCTCCAGGGCTGCCATTAAGACCAGCTGCCAGTGCCTGTAGATCCACACCACTGTTCCCAGATAGCGTTAACCGACGACTACGGTCCATGGAACCAGAGCCCTGCTGACTCTACTGGACCTCTTAAGTGAGACGAGACAACTATACCCCTGGAATAGATCTTCTGTTGGGCTCCGACTGTGCTCGACTTGCTGCCTGAGATTCCTCAAAATCAGGTGAGCACAGAGTATTTAGTTCTTGCTCATGGCATTGAGGGTTTGTTAGGTTTCAGAACATTTCTTCTCTGACTGCGTTAAAAAAAAGAAACAGGTATAAAAGAAAACTTTTGGGGGCACGGTGGCGCAGTCTGTAGCACTGTCGCAGCCTGTCGCCTCACAGCTAGAAGGTCCTGGCTTCAATTCCTGCTGGGGACGCTGTGGGCCATATGTGGGGTTGTCAAAAAGGGTCTTTCTGTGTGGAGTTTGCATGTTCTCCCCATGTCCCCTAGGGTAGGTAGCGTGCCCAATAATAGGCAGCCTGATGGAGGGGAAAGGTACTGGTTAGAATAACGTGTTCCTTCCACGTACTACGTCCAACCGGAGAAACTCCCCCCTGTCAGGTGAAAAGAAGTGGCTTGGACTCCTCATGCATTGAAGATAGCATGAGTCAGTCCGTTGCTCTCCCCAGATTGGCAGAGGGAGGGGAGTGTAGCACCCAGGATTACATTAGACAATTGACACTGGAAGAAAACAATGGGTTACAAAAATCATGGGATAAACATTTTAGGGGGAAAACATGAAAAGGGCCATGTGCCCAAACGAAAAAGCACTATTCCATAATGAAATATGTTACTGTTCAATGGTTCTGTAGGAGGTTTCTTCCTATATTTTGCCACCGTTGCCAAGCACTTGCTCATGGGGGAATGTTGGGTCTATGTAGAGCTCTGCTCTATAGTCTACATGTAAAGTCTGTTGAGATAACTTATGATATTGGCACTATGTAAATAAAGCATATATTGATTGATTATGTTAATACTCCTGTTGTAACTCACAGCCAAGTCCACCTCAGCACACATCCCAGAGGAGAGGGCTCTACTGTCAGACAAAATGGGTTGCCTTTTGACACATTGTGACTGTGAGAACGTGTTAGAGGAGAGACATCAGAGCCCTTCGTCATCGAGGTTGGATGTTCCCTGTGCTGAACATGGCGAGAAACTCCTTCTCTTCTGCTTGGATGACAAACATCCCGCGTGTCTTGTGTGTCAGAATTCAGAAAAACATGCTGGGCATGAGTTGAGACCCATTGAGGAAGCTGTACGACACCTGAAAGAGGAACTGACGGAATCACTGAAGCCTTTAATGGAGAAACTGAGGGTCTTCGATGAAGCTAAGGCAAATGATGATCTAACACAAAAACACATTGAGTTCCAGGCTCAGCGCACAGAAATGCAGATAAAGGAACAGTTTAAGAAGCTTCGCCAGTACTTACAAGAGCAAGAAGAGTTCAGGATCTCTGCGCTGTGGGAAGTAGATACAAAGATGATTAAGGAGGAGCAGTGCAAAGACAGAGCGACTATCCAAGCCGCCGAGGATCAGCTGAGACTTGACGATGTCTCATTCCTGCAGAACTACACGGCCACCATGGAAAGAGTCCAGCTCTCACTGTCAGAACAACAGCCGGTCTCAGGAACGCCGGTAGATGTGGCCAAACACCTGGGCAACCTGACCTTTAGAATCTGGGACAAGATGAAGGACGTTGTCTCTTACACCCCTGTGATTCTGAACCCAAACACTGCCCATCCAGAACTCATCCTGAATGATGATCTGACCAGTGTCCGATGCTGTGGAGAGAAACAGCAGCTTCCTGACAACCCAGAGAGGGACTTTGTCACTTTCAGTGCTGTGGCCCGTGAGGGCTTTAACTCAGGTATACACAGCTGGGATGTTGAGGTTGGAGGCAATAGATCCTGGGTACTGGGGATGTTATCAGAATCCTTTCAGGGGGAAGTATGCATATGGGGTAGATACTGGGAGATAGGATTCTACTGTGGTGTATACACAGCGGTTTCCTTCCCAGAGTCAATGAGTGATTTCTCCTTTACCCACCAACCCTCAAGGATCAGAGTCCACCTGGACTGGAGTGGAGGAAAACTGTCCTTTTCTGATCCTGATTCCAACACAGAGCTGTACAACTTCACACACACTTTCACTGAGAGACTCTTTCCATACATGTCAACTACTGATGATGACAATCTTCTCCCTCTGATAGTGTTACCAGGGAAGATCTGCGTCACTGTGGAACCCTGTGTTTACACACCAAGAGAGTGAAGCTACAAATAGCTACATTTCTGTGACACTAGGGTTGCCAACTTCCAAAAAAGTAAAGAGGGAGTGCCACATTTTTTTGTATTTTTCCAGTTTTTCATGTGTCTATGAGGTGACAGTACTTCATTAGACACCCTGGAGTCGTTTTTATGTGCAATGGTGTATTAACTTTGTATTTAGGGCTTCTTGGAGGATGAACCCTTGACAGTCAAACGGGCCAATTAAATAAACAGTAATATAGTGACATCACACTATCAGCCCCTCCCCTAACCCCTCCCCTGGTTGTTATTGTTGACAATGGTCTGTATTTTAGGATGATGATGAGTAGGATGCTCTCACCATTTCTCAGTGCCTTCTAAGCTCAGTGCACTGTAGGCAGCAAGGAAGGCAGAAGTTGACATGCCACCGCCAGTGTCGTCAGATCATGATGTGTGAGAGAACTAAGCAAAACAACCCCAAAAGAAGCGACTATAGCCAGTGGTTCTCAACCAGTGGACCAGGGACCAGGCCTGAAAATCCACCTTTCAGAATTCCAAAGGGAGAGGAAATGATTCCCAACCTGTACGTATTTTTGTTATTTTTACCTTTTATGATGATTTGAATTTTGTTATTTTTCAATACCCAAGACCTTTGGAAGTGTGTTTGCCTGTACCCTGTACTGATTACATTTCTGTTTGACTGTACCCTGTACTGATTAAAAAAAAGTATTCAATCAATCAATAAATCCACCAGTGGTCTGATGCAGTTTGTAACCAAATGGACCCTTATAGATATTTAACTCTTGAGTGTAAAATTAAACCAAATAGACCTTTATTAGAACTTTAACTCTTGAGAGTGTAAAATGAAACTCCAACGAACAGAATAGTCTTGGGTCTGACTGAGGGGCTAAATCTCATCCGTTGCGGAGTGCTCAAATGCCGATGGGCCTTGATTTGAAAAGGTTTAAAGTTGAGCTTGTATTGATTTTCAATGACCTGACTTCCATCATTGCAACAAATGTGAATACTACTAGAAAGACATAGATTAGACTACTTTTATTAGGCAACAAAAAAAACAATGTATGTTTTACCACTTCACATTATTCAGAAAGTGAGTCAATGCTGTGTTTTATCATCAGTGTGCTGCTTGAATAAATAGTGAATTTGAGAAGAAATTACTCTGTGCAACCGCACATCTCCCCACATGAAGGCGCTATTGAGAGAAAGCTTCCCCAAATGCTTTTAGTTTACTATTTCAGTAAGTTTTGTTTGACATATTGAGTGGCCCCCAGTGCCCCCCACCAAATGTCTGGAACTCCTACCACAGGACTCAGACAATCCATCAATACCTTTGGAACCACTATAACAGCAAGTATTTCCTATAGCCTTAAGTCCAAAATCTGAACCAAACTTTTCATTTATAGAAATCGAGGCATTAACTGATGCTAGACAAGTGATATATTCAAGAACTTTATTTGACATCCCAATATTCTTTTGACAACATCATTGGCATCGCAGCGATTTTTCTATAAGGAAAAGGAGTAATACCAGGGCAAAAATCTGCTCTTTTCAGTTTAATCCATAAGTCTTTTATCTGTACCATCTTTACACCATAATACACTATCTGTTAAAAAGTAATATTAAGTACTTTGCCAACCTGAGCTACAAGCATAGATAACAGCAATAGACATATGATATGACAGTGGACAATTGTATGCTAGGAGGTGTAATCTTGTAATTACATGGCATTGAAGGAGGATCTCCGACAAAGGACTTAACACATACAGCAGTATAGTAGCAGTACAAGTAATGTTACATAAAAGGCAAATAGTATTAATATCTCAGGAAATTAAATCCACATTTTACAGTTTGCAATATCAATGTTTCTTGTTAATGACTACAAGGGAATAGTTCTATTTCTTATGCGGTGTGAGATTAAACTCAACACATAAACCTTTATGGGCATAGTAATACATACAATCACTAAAGTGTTCAATACTGTAGATCCTCTGGGGAATTTGTGAGGTGGTATTTGAAGCTTGCAAAAAGTGTGCAGTAGCAGACATTGCCCACAATCAGTCATCTCTCTACATTTATAACATTTAAAGGCAAAAGAAAAAAAGTGCAAGAACAAATGTGTTTCAGATTGGCTTGAGAAATAACATCACCAGCCAATTAAAATATATATCTATATACTGTGGTTGAGCTTGATTATTTCTAAACAGGTAGGCAACAACAGAAAGCAAACATCTTTGAGGAACATAAAATAGGAATAAAGAGTAGGATGCCGACCTTAGCCAACATCATCTCACATTACAAAACACCAGCCAGTCCATCTAGAGCTCCTAATTGCACTCATTAAAACATGGCTCCATCTTACCCCCTCAATGTGAGAGACAGGGGGTACAGTACAGTCAGGCATACGAGGAGACTGTTGTGTGTGTGTGTGTGTGTGTGTGTGTGTGTGTGTGTGTGTGTGTGTGTGTGGGTGGGGTGGGGGTGTGCGTGTGTGCGGGTAATCATTCTTCTCTGGTGTGATCTTTGGGAACTGGATTTGCCAGCATATAAAAACAAATGCTTATGTATTAACCACAGTAACCCTGGGCGTGTCGTTATAGGCGGAAATTCTCAAAAATAACGTGGGCCCAAATCATTGTAGGCCAGTGTAGTGCAGTGGAAATAGCAGATCTACAGTGAGCTTGTAGATCTGCTGTTTGATGCATGATGCTGGCAGGCTTCAGTGGTTAATGTGTGAATCAAGTGTGCAGAATACTGTGTGTGTGTGTGTGTGTGTGTGTGTGTGTGTGTGTGTGTGTGTGTGTGTGTGTGTGTGTGTGATGATGTAATGAACAGTGGCAAAAAGGAGGAAGACCAGTAGGGAGTTGCTTTCCTGCGAGGGTGACATAGGTGATGTGACGGGGCGTTCCCTGCGAGGGTGACACAGGTGATGTGACGGGGCGTTCCCTGCGAGGGTGACACAGGTGATGTGACGGGGCGTTCCCTGCGAGGGTGACACAGGTGATGTGACGGGGCGTTCCCTGCGAGGGTGACACAGGTGATGTGACGGGGCGTTCCCTGTGAGGGTGACACAGGTGATGTGACGGGGCGTTCCCTGCGAGGGTGACACAGGTGATGTGACGGGGCGTTCCCTGCGAGGGTGACACAGGTGAGGTGACGGGGCGTTCCCTGCGAGGGTGACACAGGTGATGTGACGGGGCGTTCCCTGCGAGGGTGACACAGGTGATGTGACGGGGCGTTCCAGAGAGCCAGGAGAGAGAGTAGACGGTCATCAGCAGCTGCAGCTCTCTGCTGAAGGCTTGGCTCTGTCATTCCTGTCCAGTTTTATGGGTTCTGGGAATTCATTATACAGCTCCACCTCTGTCTCCTAGGAGGACACCAGAGCATTGTGGCAGTGTCAGACAGCGGGCCAGAGAGTCCAGAGTAGTGTTGCTTTGACAGCAAAATTTGATTTAGTTTTAGTCATAGTCTTTTGAATACATTTACATTTAGTTTTAGTCATATTTTAGTCATCTGAAAAATTCGAGTCAACTAAATAGCATAAAATGTTAGTAGACTAAATCTACATCTATACATCTAAATCTATTTTGTGGACAAAACAAATATTTTGGCGGGCCTTGATGGCATCATCAAGGCGTGATAATTTGATAATTTTACCCGTGGTTGCATGCTAAAAAAGACAAACAGACCTGTCTGAAGTGAGTGGTACTGTACTGTACTAGGGATGCCACAAAGTGACCATCAGCCAAATCGAATAGTCGACAACTCTGCCGATTAATAATCGATTAATTGAACCCACCCCCCCCCCCCCCCCCATTGGCTGCAGGCTTTAGTTCCGACATACTATTGATCCGAAACCTCAATCCTAACCTAACCCTAACCGCAAGCACAGGAGCAGCGCATGTCGGACCATCGCTTTTTCGCATCGCATCGCATGTCCCCCCGCTTCGGATCTTCGGTGTGTCGGAAAAGCGTGCGCACCCCCCCCCCATTAATATCAGATAAAACTTTTAAGATTTTATATTATGCACATGCCATGGTCACATAACCATTATATGTTGAGTGCATGCTTTGATGGTTACAGTTTTATAATCAGTTTTGATGAGTAAACCTTTGTGGAGATCTTCTCAGTTCTCATTGTATGCTAGTTACTGCCATTCAGGATGGAAAATGAAATCCATTTGAATTTGGGGAGAAGTAGTTTCATAAGGGGCTGGTATGAAGTACTTGATATAAAGAGAACATGTTCAGTTCACTAGTCTATACTCTACTCTACACCTGCCTTCATTTCATCTGACTGTCTGTCTGGCAGGCACTTAACAAGCGATCGTTAACTGTGTCTGTTAGAGAGAGGGGCAGAGAAGAGTGGCTTTGCTCAACTTGATTTATACTTATATTCTCCACTCTGATGAAGGTACATGTTTGATATATCATGCAGCCTTACTTATTAGCCTATATTTTGGCTAGTAAAAAATATATATATATTAAAATCGATTTCGGAGACTCCGACGATTAATGGGAAAATCGATTAATCGGCAGCATCCCTATACTGTACTGTACTGTACTAGCCCTCCCTGACCTGTGTGTGTCTGTGTTTTACTAGTCTGTGCAACAGTGATACTTGGTGGTGAACAAAGGCTATAACGCTATTTCCATGCTCGGACACAGGGATCCACACACATGGCTGTCTATAGGAGTGGTTGCACCACTCAAAAGATAGCCAATTTACAAGCTGCGACACTTTGTGGGCTTGTAACATTTTAGTCTGTTTTTATTTGTTTCGTCAGTGAAAAAAAGGTAGTCAAACATTCTTCGTATAGTTTTTGTCGACAAAATCAACACTGGTCCAGAGCAACATTACAGATAAAAACTGAATTAACATAGTTGCACTAGCAATGGAATTTAAAGAATTTCAGTGATATTCACAAACTCCACGGCCTTACCTGTTTAAGGGCGTTACGTGCAATAGTCTGGAATGCTTGTTCTACGTTGATGGCTTCTTTGGCACTGGTCTCAAAGTAGGGGATGTTGTTCTTACTCTGACACCAAGCCTGAGCTCTTTTGGTGGTTACCTGTATGTTTGAGAACACAACACGTTCACAAACTAGAAAGGTGCACTCAGTTCATGCCCTAATAATAATAATAATAGCATTATATGCAGTGACATTTCTATGTAAAGCCATGGAAGTAGCATGGCATGTCATTTTAAGTTGTACATCGTCACCACTACTGCATTTACCTCCCTGTCTCTCATACACATTCATTTACTTTCTTCCATCATTATTCTCTTAGATTTTGCTTGTTCAATTTGCTATCTAATCCACAATGGCTGGTTGTTCATTCCTTGGGCCAGTATCACCAGTCAATTCAAAGTGATTTGAAATGTGTCAGGTTACGATGACCCATATTCGCTGTGCAAATCCTTTGCGAGAGTAATTTAGGCAATGCAAGACAGAGTGGATAGTTTACAGACGTTTTGTCTTTAACTCATCCATCGCTATTAAAGCATCGGCCCAATGTTATACACGTCTGAAAAAGGCGATAAAGGCGTCGTTGGCGCTGCTGGAGTTGCTGAAAAATCAGTCAATTCAGTCCTTGGCAGACATTGAGTTAAACAGGCATAGGAATCTTTTTAATCGTCACCAATTAGAGAAAACTACTACAGAACAACAATGTTTGCATAACTAAGATTTGCAGAAAAAAAATATTGTACATTATTCTCAGAACCCTAGAATTGGCTAGTGCCGGTCCATAGCCTCACGGGAAATATCATAGAGGGGTGTTTATTTGGCAATAATGTTTAAAATGATAGTCGTCGTTGACTGATTTGAAGTCCTTTGCCTGCTGGCAGTGTGAAGAAGAAATGCCACTGATCATCATAGTAATATGCAAGATTAGCTGCAGACAAGACGGGGCTGAAAACATCAAGCGGAGATGAACCAAGCACAACCCCAGTACAACTGCACAACTGTAAGGATCTTTTGGAAAATGTCAGGCAAGTGTATTAAAAAAAATCACACCCATGTGAACTGAGTGGTGCAACTCCCCTCTCTAACGTCACATACATAGGTGAACCAACACATAGGTGAACAATCCAAGGAACTGCTGTTCCTTGGAGTATTTGCGCCACTCAAAAATAAAAGCAATAATTAAAACAGCCTCTCTAGGTCTCAGTGTACTGTGACAGAATTTAACCGCAGAGTGATGTGCTTAGAATGGGGTGCATACTTAGTTTAGACCAGGGGTTCCCAAACTTTTTTGGACCAGGTACCCCTTTTGGGGTAGATATTTTTCCAGGTACCCCCTCATCCTCGCAACACGGATAACAAATAAATGTAGACGTCTAAATGTATACAGACGTCTAAATGTAGACGTCTAAATGTAGACGTCAATGTAGACGTCTAAATGTGTACGTCTTCTCTTATGGGGGTCCCTGGCATATCTTTTCAAATGGGGGTCCACGGGCTAAGTAGTGTCAATTTGGGGGTCCTTGACATGAAAAAGTTTGGGAACCACTGCTTTAAACACTTTAGCACTTTATGAACATGAACAAAATAGATGGGTCCCCCCTGGAACTCCCTCAGGTACCCCTGGGGGTCCCCGGACCCCACTTTGGGAACCACTGGTTTAGACTAGTCATTGGTTAGACATGGGTTAAGGTTAGGTTTAGGTGTGCTGCCCCGTGGGAGGTTAGGGTTTGAGATATGTTGTAGTTGTAGGACTAATGACTGGTCTAACCAATGACTAGTCTAAACCAAAAACTGTCTAAACTACGGTAAGTACTGCACCCGCTTAGAACCCTGTGCCCGTCTTTATCACAACAACTACCGTAAGTAGATTAGACTATTTGCACAAATGTGAGTGACTAACGAAGGCTGAGACAGGGAATTCAATGACACACTTCCCCTGTGAGCTCACTGGTAGAGTACCAACCTGTCTATTCTCGAGGTCAATCTTGTTGCCTAGCACCACAAAAGGAAAGTTCTCAGGGTCTCGAGGGCTAGCCTGTATCAGAAACTCATCCCTCCAGCTGTCTAGGGTCTTGAAGGTGTTGGGCGCGGTCACATCGAACACCAGCACACAGCAGTCTGCTCCGCGGTAGAAAGCTACTCCTAGAGACTGGAACCTCTCTTGGCCAGCAGTGTCCCATATCTAGCCAGACATGGATGGAATGAATAGAAAAGGAGGACAGGATTTCAGAGAAAACGAAATTCGCCTCGAACACAGATGCTGCAGATAATGTCATACAGTACCGGCCTCCATAGATTCAATACTAAAAACAAAGTGACACTATATATTTAATACATTGGGAATTGGCGATTTGATGAGTGCTATCAATGTTTTTATGGGACAATTTGTTTGGGTGATTTGTCATTTTATTTAGTAAATATATAGCCCAATTAAAGGGGAATACCACTCATTTTCAACATATTACTAAGTCATAAATATACCTTATTACCTTATAGTAATAAAAAAGTCCCCCCATTCTGTGTTGCCTAGAACTGGAGGTCTGAAAAAAATCAGTAACATTATGAAGTACATCTTGATGTCATAAAAATGTACTTCATAATGTTACAGATTTATTTCAGACCTCCAGTTCTAGGCAACATAGAACTTTTGTATTATTTCCACACAACTCTGATGAAATAGTAAAATGTTGAAAATTAGTGGTATTACCCTTTAAATGTAAAGCAAAATACAAAGCGTGCACAAAATGTTAATCAATTTGGGCCATTCTAATAATTATTGTAAGGCATGTTTCTGTTGCACCGATAGACAAGTGTAACAAAACAGACAAGCCTTGGCTTGTTTATATTATCAAAGACGAGCCGTAAAAGCGAAAATGAAAGTAAAGTACAGTAGCTTGTTTCTATAATACAAATCCTTGCTGCACATTGAAGCTTGACAACTTGGGAACGCATGTCCCCCACAAGATCCTGCACTTAATTCCATCTTAACTGATTGATGTCAAAGTCTGGATGTTAAAACTTGTCAGTTGTTTATATCACAAGTCAATCAATGCAAAATGTAAGTTCGCTGCCCCACGCCATCACTTCAGTTACAGGGGCCACGCCATCACTTAAGTTACAGGGGATGTGGGAAGAGTGTGTTGAAAAGATGTATGTCGCTATACAGGTACACACCCATAAGGGGTTCATGGATTGAAAGGTATAGTTACGTATAGGGGTTCCCGGTCTAAATGGGTTAACATGGCTGGCAATAGCCTTACAGTAACATTTCAGTTCACTGAACACGAACTGTGTAAGTAGACCATTTCGTATTCAAGCACGTTTTCTCCACAAATTGTAACCATTATACTTATAAAAGTACTGCACCTGCATTGTGACAAGCCGATCATCCACCATCACCTCCTTGGTCAAAAAGTCTGCCCCTATTGTAGCTTTGTACTGGTTACTAAACTTCTTATTCACATACTGGTTCATCAAGGAGGTCTTTCCAACGCTGTGGGGAAAACAGAACAAAAAAGAACATTAACAAGTGAAATAATAATTCACAACTACAAGGTATACAATCTGAAGAACTCCTCAACTCGGCACATGAAGCAAATGGTAACGCTGAAGGACTATTACGGAAAAGAAAATGCAATGGGAAAGTACCAGGGTTGAGCTACATGTAAAGAAAGAGTTCTTAGTCTGTCTGGAGAAAACTTATGACACACAGTAAGAACTCCAATTTGAACAGAAAATAAAACTGAAATCAAGCAAACAAATGGTCATGATGTAACTTAAAATAAATGTGTTAAAGGTTCAGCACAATATAGGCCTGGTTCAGTGGCTTTCTTATTCAGCTTCACTGTGGTCACTGGTCAGCATGAGGGATACATATTTATTTAGTGACTCACCCAGAATCTCCCAAAATGATCACTTTCAAGAGAACTTTCTTCCTGGATGTCATTTTGTCAGAGCTGTCGAGAAAAATGACAAAGTCGGTACCGTTACATCAGGCGGGCAAGAACTTACTCCACTCATAGCTCATTCATTCCGAGTTGCAACACGCTGTACAATTTGTGTACAAGATAAATGTGGCTCTGTGTAGACAAGCCTATTACAAACATTAACCTCCAATTGTGTGTGCACTGTGCAGGGTTCTATGTCAGTGGGCCAATCAGGTTTGAACTACAGTCATTCCAGTCATGTGCTTCGTAAGCTGTTGGCCAAATCACGAGGAACACATCAGTCTCTCTTTCTCCCTCTCACACTCACTTACAGGAAGTGTGAAGGCTGTGAGGCTCTAGGATTTTTCTCTTTAGTTTAGAAGTAACCCATGAACCATTAACACATGTGTGGTTTCGTTAGCCCCTTCCGTTGTACTTCTCTAGACTAACTAAGTCCTGTGAGGAATAGGACGACACAAATACATTATAAAGAATAGGTCTGAGCGACATGGACACAATAAAATACATTATACAAAATATACAAATATATATACTGTATATATAATTACGATAAAATTATCTACTTAAGCCCTGTTTTATACTTACCGGTATACATATATACACGGTGTCATGCAAAAATATTTTTGTAACATACCAGTATACTGAATTTGTACAATTCGTTTTTTGTATGTATTTGTACTAAGGCATGCATAGCATACCATGTCTTATCTGTGGTGTGGAATTGCCAACCACCTGGAAAAACATACAAAGTTGGAGATGGAGAGGGCTGTGTGTGCCCTTCAGTTCTACTGCATTTTGAATACTTTCTCTCACCGAATAATTATTCGACGTGCATTTGATGATACAAAAAACGTATGATGAAGGCTCACTGGACACAGCAACAATTTTCATGACTTGTGTAGGTAGGCACTGCCTAATAGATTGGGTTTCTGCAATACTTTTAGAACTACAAGCTCACAATGAAATGAATGCTCAAACATTGATTTAGATAGAAATGATAAATTCATAAAATCAACAGAGCCGCCGTTCATAGAGGTTAGGACAAATGTATCAACAAAAAAGCACAGTAAGAAAAAATACCTCCTAAATTGTATTTTACCCGTCTGTGACATTTGTAAGACCGTATCAGTACACATTTGATTTATTTATATGAGTCAACAGAACTGAAAAGAAGAGATATAGCTTTTCAAAAAGATTTCTAATCACTTTCCTCTCTGGCACACATGCACGCAAATGGAGCGCAACAACCAGCAAAGGCTAGTGATAATCTGAGCACTTCACTTTCAGTGTGAACACCATAACAGTCATTCATATCTGGTCATGCATGCATTTTTTTTATGAAACTACGAATCACAGAAGATAGCATACCGGAAACTCATAATAACCAACAGGATTTTCAATATGCAGAGTAGCCTGACAGCCAAGAGTTTTTGAGTGGTGCAACCACTCCTACAACCAGCAATGTCTGTGCGTATGCGTGTGTATCTGAGCACGAGTAAATTACTTATTAGTACCAGTAGGGGCGCCAGAAACAGAGAAAGGGATAGTGCTGTGCCTGCTGCCTGCAAATGAGAGAGAGAGAGAGAGAGAGAGAGAGAGGATTGCACCACTCAGTTCACACGGGTGTGATTTTTTTTCTTCTTCCCAAAAGCACAACTCCCCCAATCTAAATCAGAGAGAGAAACCCTGACATAAATATATATATATAATATATATTTATATATATATCCTGTGTGTAGCATTAAGAAAGCTCAGACCATGGTCACATCATCAACAGCTCTCTCAACTCTGACCTTTGACCCATGACGGGGACGGGTCAGAAGACAGCCATTCGTAAATGATGGCTTCTGTGATCTTTTAACCTCTTTGACGATGTAGGCTTAACGGATGACTGTTGACTAATAACTACAGACGTACACATCATAAATTGCATTTGACATTATTACTAGGTTGTATAACTAATTCAGAGAACACAACCATAATGGACCCCTTTAGTGGTGTTGCTGAATAAAATTGGGATCCTTCCGTCTTGAACTAATTTACTTACTCTCAGAGTTCTGTTCTCTAGAACAGTCTGCAGACACTGCGATTTTGAGTCTTTACTAATCTTTCAAGACGCACAGAATTATTTTCTTCTAGGACGATGTAAACACCAAATATCTCAAAAGAAAGACGAGAGACTCTACTTTCATCTGGGCTAGTTATTGGCAGTTGAATATAGCTTGTTTTCACCAAAAACACTGTCTGGATGTACGATGTATGCATGTACGACGTTTATCAATAAGCTTTTGGCTTGTCGAGCTTGTTATCGGGTATAGCCGCAGCAGCTGACGTCATGGGCCACTCGCAGTCGCTATAATAAGGGACAGGCGCGTAGCGTGGATTCAATGTTTGAGGGGGGGGTGATAGCGCATCTCCAGCCGATAGGTGTTAACGGTTTTGCCGACGTGCTAATAGGGGACCATTTAAAACAAAGGCGGCTTACATGCGGTAACAGAAATTTGCATGCACAAGGGCTGCCAAAGTAGGCTCTCTTTTGTTGTTTTTCTTGTTTTTTCACCCCCTCTCTTCGAAGTTAAGACTGGGCAAGCTCTAAACTGACTGGGCCACGGTGATAAACGGGGCCGAGACGCGACGGGTGGTTGCGTCATCATGGTTGCGCCGTGGTATGGTGGAACGGGTGAAAAGGTTTGGTTACATTTTGAACAACCTTCCTCTTCCACCCAAGACATGTGGTGCTTGTGGTTGCCATAATTTATAATCCAATTCATAATACGTTTAGGAATCTCAAAACTCCCTGCCATAGTTATAATAATAATTCAATGTGCGACTTAATTCTCAGTCTATCGTTGCCAAAAAGGCAGATCTACAAGCTCACAACGCGTTGCAACCAGATGCAGTGTGAGCTTGTAGATTGGCTATTTTTGGTGCGTGACACCGTCGTACGATTATGTATACAATATACATTACGCTTTTAAAGTGACGGTACACAATTAACAGTTCCGTCTGTCTGTTAGAAAAGTACTGTATTTCAAGTAGTAAAATGTAGTGCAAGGGATGTTTTGGTTGGTAAAAATAAGGGTGGTTAAAATGAGGGTTTAAGTGGCTAAATATGTACAACACTGATGATAGTGCTGTCAAGCAAGTGTATGAAGATATCAATAAAAACATATAATCTGCAAAACACTACACAATATGTAGTGGGGGATCCCTGCTTCATCTTTCCCTCAGCTAAGCCTGCTAAGGGGTCCTTCCTTAGCCCGAACAGAACAGCATCGAAGACCCCTGGCCTATAACAAAGAACAAAAACAAATGTGCCCCTTAAAAAGGATATTGTTTTGACTGAACATCTGAAGATTTTTCAGATCATCAAGTGTGGCTGGTTTGACACACCTATCTAGTGAACAAGATAAATGTCTGTCATCCAAATGTCTGTTGGAAAACCAGTTTTCCAACAGACAGCAGCCAACTCGGTACCAAAACAAATGTCTAGCTTTTTTCGGCCTGCATGTACAGTATTCTAATAATCTCTCATATTATTTTCTGTGTAATATCATCAGGTTTGCGGACCCCCTTGAAAATGAGATGGTTCATCTCAAGGGATTGTTCCTAATAAAGAATTTCAGACTTATATGGAGCTGCTTCAATGGATCTACATACAATTGCCTGATGAAGACCTATAAGGTCTAAAGTATCAGTGTGGGGAATCGGGATATGTTCACCTTCTCCTCTAGAAAACTCACACAATAAAAACTGCATCCAGCAAAGCTAGAACGTAGTCTTTTGGGGACTTCGGTTCCCATCTTCAAAAGCTAACATGTGCTTATAAAAAATACAACGACAACATCGTAAGCACTTGAACACTCGTGTCCTGGGGCTAACATTTGGCAAACATATATATATTATATTTAGTGTAGAACGAAAAAAGGATGATGTCTGCTGGGCCTGGTATAGAACCCTTGGGAATCGACTAAGCCGATGTACTTTGCTCACATTTAACATGAAGCTATTCTGTTTAATTAAACATGCCCTCATTAATATAACAATTTACATGAAGTCTGAAAGGTCCACTTTAACACAATCGGCAAAATAGAAGCTCAGGGTGCCGGGAAGACATTACTCTGTAAGGCCCTCCCCTTCGGTTCCGGAAAGAAATCTAAGACATATTTTTGCTTGCTTAGCTCGCTAAGAATCTGATAATAATCGCTGATCATCCCTCGCGTTCATATTTTTTTAACGAGAGGCAGGTGAGAAGTCCGAAATGAAACCACAGAGAGCGCCCTAGATTAGGAGATACGAGGCATTCTTTCTGCAGCGGTAAACTAGGAAGTGACCGGGACCGGGGGTGAACGAAGAGCGAAGCGTACGGTGGCCTTGGAGTCCAACTCAAAAAAATAATAATATCTCGTTTGATATCATTGAAGATGCGCCTAGCAACCCGTCGGTTGGATTCAATTGCTTATGTGTGGGCACGTCGGGTGGACTGAACCAGTTAAAAAGGAGAGGTGACAGCCCGCTAGGGGGTCGGTCATCCCTATGTTCCCCAGGTTATAGGTTTCCCACTTACCTTAGAGTTAGGGTTTAGGCTTATTGTTGTAAGCAGGGAACAAATAACCTTTTTTTCACGGGGTGGGGATAGGTTTATTGTTGTAAGCAGCAGGGAACAAAGAACCTTTTTTGTGGGGTGGGTAACATAGGTACAGTCTCCTCCCATGCTAGTAGGAGAAGTTGTCTGTTCATGAAATTACATTGAAATGTGTGTTAAAATAAGTAAATATTCTACTAGAGTAAAATATTACTAAATGTTCAAGCCTGTTATGACCTCTGGCCCTCTCCCTCTCTTTCTCAGACTCTGATTGCACATGCAGCAGTAACACTGGTGATTTATTGAATACATAGTACCCTACAGTGTAGGGTATGTGTAGGGCCTACACAGTACACACCCACACAGACATAAACAACAAGCACTAAACTAAATATAGTTCGAGTCGGCTGAGCTTACATGTTGCTCAATGCTCACGCAGTGAGTCCATGTCAACAAGTCACAAAGTCAGGATAGAATTCCATGCTAACAGACTGGCAGTGAGGGTCCCGACCAAGTCTGGCTGTTACATAGGCCTAGCTAGTTGGCATGTTTTATTTAAATCAGTGGTTCTCAAACTTTTTCATGCCATGGACCCCCATATTGATATATATTTGACTGTAGAGTGGTTTGTGACAGGAACCCCCAGAAGAGACTTGTATTTAAAATTCAAAATGATCCACATATTTTTCAACATTTTTTGAAAAATAGCTGATTTACAAGCTTGCAGCATGGCATGAAGTGACTCGCTCTGACCTTGTAGATCGGCTATTTTTGAATAGCAAACATACAAATGTTAAAGTGATTGTGAACTGTTTTTGCTGGGGAACCCCTGGAACCCACGTTGAGAAAGAATGATTAGTCAAATCTGATGAGCTCATCAGATTTAAATGTCATAACAAACACATGATGTTGAATTTGGGGAATTCAATTGTATGGCATGCGCGTAAAATTGAAGTTAAATAAATGTTCGACTAGAAAATAGAAATGGTGAGGACAAGCATAGACCTGTCCTGTACACACACACAAGCTAAAAAACACAGCATGGTCAAGCTACCGCTACAAGAGAGCATCATGAGATATTAATGTGGCCACATTGACAGGCCAACACCTTCAACTTGACAAGACTGAACAGCGAACATTATTTAGTGCACAGCTGACTCATTCCAATTGTGCATGGGATTTGATTTAATCGTCACATGGGGACTGGGGAGAGGAAAGGTTGCATGTTGAAACCTCAAATGAACTGCTCCAAGTTCCAACATTTGCTGCAGGTGTAATGTGTACACAGTTAGAGTGTGTGGTCGCTCCCTCCCAGACACATATATCGTCACCAAAGGACACTGATGTTGTTTACAACCCCTGTTGAACCCCATCAAGTGATTCAGACTTTATTGAATTTATACAAGTTTGTCCTGCAAACGTCCTGGATCGTGACAATTTTGTTTTCTTTCCGGAGAGTAACGTGTCATATGACCTATGAACGCACAATTTGAGTAAAACAGAGTGATTTATTGGTGTACTCTGTACTGTATTGTACCGAGCAATCAGTGTTGTCAGTTACATTAATAGTCTAACACACGAGTATATATATGAGGCGCATGTTTAATCTTCCCTCTACAGGCCGAACCTTGTTTTTGTTTTTTCTGTAGAAAAAAACATCCTTGTCGTTAATCAACGTACGATAGGCGAAAACAGACATACATGTTCCAGGTGGTACCCACACCCACTGCTCTCCAGCTGAATGGATAGTTGGCATTAACCAAATGGATCCTTATTGGATCGTTGAGGGCGTAAAATTAAACCAAACAAGCTCTCCAAGAGTTAAGTATTGACCATCTGCATGACCATGGCTCAAATGCCGAATAAACAATGGACCTTGCTTTTGATATAACAGGGTTGAAAACCACTGGGGTTAGGTGATTAAAAGTTAGATGTGTAATAACAACTTACTTTCAGCTTGCCTTTGCAGCACGGATGAGAGACGATGACTTGTTGACGTGGTGTCTGTAGCTGTTGTTGCTCAGGACACTGTGGCTAACTGCTGCTACCACTGGCTTAACGTTACGTTAGCAGTTAGCTAGCTATCTCAGTGGCTTAACGTTACGTTAGCGGTTAGCTAGCTCTGCTGCCTGCCGCTCGGTTCGTTAGCTAGCGACGGCTAGCCTTAATAATGGCAATGCCTCGGTTCTAGTCTCGTTCCAAAGCCACGGTCACCTCTTAAGACATATATTAATTAGTAAATGTGAGGCAAATACTGTTTTGAAAATGTGCCACTTTGCTTGTTAGAAGCCTAGTCCTCCTAGACAGCGAGCTACTACTGCAGCAACCTGAGATTCTCTGCTTCGCTTCTCTCTCTTTCTTCTCCCCGTTTCACTTCCTCTTCCAAAACAACTTTTGCGTAATGCGTCATTTCGCAAGACGCGTCTAAACATTTTGTTACCGCCTACTAAAATAATAATAACATAAAAATAAATCCCCTTTCCTCTCCATTGGCCCCATATTGATCTTATGAGCTTGACTTTCCCTTTTTTAAATGTGACACATATTTGTAATACTATATAATCCCAGGTTGCATTATGGTTGTTTTATCAAAGCTTGAACAATCTGCTATGAATAGGCTATAAGTAAACATATGCAGATAGAAAGGTCGCAATTTAGAAAAATTGCAAAGTGCGTTTTTTTTAAAACCGCTTTAAAAAAAAGTAATTTAGAATTTGTTTAGAACTTGGAATCATTTATTGGTTGAAACCGTCCAAAATAACCACTAGAGGACACTGTCAACTAATTTCAGATGTTTGTGCAAAGTTAACCGGTGGCGGTATTCATAGATGTTGTTAGCCCACCAAACATTTACATTGTTTTAGGTGGACCATGGGGGAATGTAACAACAATGATTTTGTCGGGGGAGCTTATAATGATTAATGAGGGGTATTGTACTTGTGTTTGATTATCCTTGTTATCGTGTGTGTGTGTGTGTGTGTGTGTGTGTGTGTGTGTGTGTGTGTGTGTGTGTGTGTGTGTGTGTGTGTGTGTGTAGGTGTGTGGGTGCGTGCGCACGTGCGCATGCACATGTGTTTGCATGGTGCACATTTGCGTGTGTTTGAATGCTTTGTTAGTTGGAGTGTGTCCCTTTGTAAATTCCTGATGCCTGGGATGACACAAACACACAGCAGAACTAAAAAGGAGATGCTTGTGAGAGAATGGTGCGGGGAAGTGAAAGATGGCAGACTGCCCTCAAACTGACACACACTTACAGTAAAAGCACCTGCAACACATTCATTTTGTGCAAGCATTGTCGCCTTAAGCCCCTTGGTTGCATGGCCACTGTCAAACGCCTAAAATAGCAGATCTACAAGCCCACCAAACCATGCAATGCAGCATGACGTGTTGTGACATTAAGGGTTGCCCACCCCTGGCAGGTCAATTAAACTTTTGGGCAGGTGGAGTTTGCTTTCAGATTGCCCGACTGGGCAGGTGCTCGTTTCAGAAACAACACGAGATATCTGTCTAAAAACATGAACGTGGCTAGAGCGCTCTGTCTTCTGGTCTGTGGAATATAAAATAAGAGTAGGCTACTGTTTATCTATATGTGCTTTCACTGTTGCTACACTTAAAAATATAAAATAACAAGGTGTGAACCCATATGAATATGACATTCAGAGCTATGTAGGTATTTGGCATAGAAATTGAGTTTTTTTTTTATCACACACCACGGGTAAGTAAAATAAATAAATGAAATTGAACAGTATAATTCAATTGTTTTACCTATCATTTTATAATGGACAATTTACTTTTCGGGCAAGTGGGAAAGACCTGTGAGCAAGTTAAACGTGACCTTAGTGTCAACCCCCTGCATAGTGTCGTAGTAAATCATATTCTGAAGAAGACCTGGACGTGTATTATAAAATAAGTATAGTGGTGTGTAAGAAATGAAAAAATGATTCACAGACAACAAATAAGTCTTTGCCACGGACACATTTGTCCGTGTAAAGACATATTGATGACCCCTGGTCAAGAGTGTGAGATGGGTGCTATTTGACCGGGAGAGACAGTGGTGTGAGGCGTGTTGGGAGGAGGAGGAAGAATGTGACTCCAGCATGAGCAGTAGTGTGTGTTACAGTGAAAGTCATGGAGAGAGGAAGTAAAGCAGTCTACAGCAGGAGAAAGGCCTGTTAATCTGCAAAACACTGACTAAAAAAACCCATAAACTGAACTGGGCACAGCACTGTATGTGTGACTGTGTGTGTGTGTGTGTGTGTGTGTGTGTGTGTGTGTGTGTGTGTGTGTGCGTGCGTGTGTGTGTGTGTGCGTGCACGCGCACACTCATGCAAGCAGGCTGAGATGCATGAATTTGTGTAAATCTGAGAGTGTGGGAATTGGTGACAACGAGATGCATACAGTACAGTGCGTGTGTGTGTGTGTGTGTGTGTGTGTGTGTGTGTGTGTGTGTGTGTGTGTGTGTGTGTGTGTGTGTGTGTGTGTGCGCACGTGTGTGCGTGCGTGTATCAGGGGGGTGGGTGCATTAGTGCATGTCAGACAGCAAAGAGTACCGCAGTTATCTAGGAATCTGAGCCAAAGCAACTTCACTAACAGAGACAGAGGGAGGGAGACAGACGGGAACAGAAAGACTGAGCGATGCATTAGGGGAAGAGCAGGAAAAGCTGGATTGAAGAGATCAACACAGGTCAAAATGCAAGGAACAATCTGGTGAACAATATTTACAAAAATTAGCTAGATATCGACAACAATGAGAAGAGATACAAGCCAAAGACTTGAATGAAGCTGCTAATATCAAAACAAGGTAAGTGACAGAGGCACAATCGTGCATGCAGACAAGAATCTATATGATATTTACAGGCAAGCAAGACCTACACAGTTTATTGAACAGCTTCCTCGACAACAGAAGGACCATTCAGAAGATAACTGACAGCTCATAACAGACCACACTTCTTCCCTGGGGGACAAGGTGGTGCAGCGCTCAAGCGGAAATTAACATCAAGGGCACAACACACACAGACAAAAGGATTCAACAAAGGCCTCTTTTGACTTTAACTCCACGAGTGGCCCCATCATGATTCACTTTCGCTCCCTCGGAATAATGCTCCCACTGCTGTCACTTTGTGTGGGAGCTCTGCTGTCCTCCGGTGCATCCCCCACTTGTCCGCAACCTCCCTGCAAGGACAGTCTGGTGGCTTCACCCCCCGTACACGGCGGTATGGGAGCAGGAATGGCCGTCGGAGGGGCCTGCAGCGAGGGCCAAGCCGGGATGACGGGCTGCAGAGTAGCGGCATCCCTTCTTCCGGCCATCTCAGAAGCCTCTCAGAAGGTGGAGCGGAAGCAGGATCTGCTGCAACAGGTTCAGCCTAAGGTGAGTGACATCACATCCCGCACGAGGTTAGCAGGAGGTCACGTGACACGTCCCGAAGTTAACACTCTCTCAAATGTGATGTTTTTTGAGAAAGATTCAAAATATACCAGTCCAGATCACTTAGATGCCTTGCACGGGTCAGTTTGCAGCATGGATCACTGATCCTGACTATCACTAAAGCTGGACATCATCTGTCTGTAGCCTATGCTATGCGTCCTCAACAGCATAAGTCTGATTCATATGACTTGACTCATGACTTGTGAGCTTGCAGATCGGCTATTTTTGGTGCGCGACACCTGCGTGCAACTACTAGAGAGGCCAGAGGCTGGAGAAACAGTGAGTAACACTACATCATTCAACGCACTATAAGTCGAGCTGAGCTGTGATCTGTTGATTCAAGCGTGCAATGTAGCCTGTGAAGCCTACAATCTGGCCAGTGGTGTAAATTAACTTAGTATTTACTCAAGTACTGTACTTAAGTACAATTTGACTTTACTGGAGAATTTAGCATTTTCAATTATTTGACCACTTTATTTACTAGTTACTTTTTAGATTAGGTTTATTACATAACATAGATTAACCATTTCAGCCCTATATACATTTCGGCCATATGAAAATAACCGATCTACAAGCTCACAATGAGTCACGATGCAATGCGTTGTGAGCTTGTAGATCTGCCATTTTCAAAAGAAAATACATTATAATTAAAATATTTAAATATATTTGCAAACTTGTGAAATCAGACATTCTGCATAATGAGTACTGTCTACTATTGGTACTTTAAGTACATTTTGATGTCAATACTTTTGTACTTTTACTAAGTCATTTTTGTATTCCGGACGTGTAATACAGTATTTCTACATTGCAGTATTGCTACTTTTACTTAAGTAAAAAAATTAATTGAGTACTTTTTCCACCACTGCAATTTGGCCAGGCCATGGGGTACATTGGCAGGTCCCTTCTTTTGGGGACTCTCAGAACCTCCTGACACACACACACACGCACGCACGCACGCACGCACGCACGCACACACGCACGTGCCAATCAGATTAGGGATAAATTTAGGTGTGCTGTGTGAAAATGTCCTCATACTTCGGGCTGTGCTGCTGAGCTCATCCAGTGACAGGTGTGCAAGGGACATTGTTACAATGATGATGTAAGTGTTAATGGCTGATTGAGTGATCCACCACACATGACCAAGACCATGCATGAGGCTTTGTGGCTGTGGACCGACTGCATGCAGGTATAGTGTGTGCACACATACATACACCTTCATGCATATCGTCGCTGTCGCCTGTCGGGCAAAAACCTTATCATGTCCATATTTCAACTTTGACCTGTTCTTTAT
This sequence comes from Protomyctophum bolini, assembly GCF_963924005.1. Taxonomy (NCBI): domain Eukaryota; kingdom Metazoa; phylum Chordata; class Actinopteri; order Myctophiformes; family Myctophidae; genus Protomyctophum; species Protomyctophum bolini. The sequence continues at coordinate 23,466,306 of NC_137863.1, forward strand.
TTATAATATGCTTTATTTATACAATCACAGAGGTACTATTTTCATATTCATGGAACTGTCTTGTAGGTAGGGCTGTTAATTGATTAATAGGGTGGTTTGGTCTTAGTCGACCACAACTTTGTTAGTTGATTAGTTGCGTACAATTGCTTCTTCCCACGATTAATTAATTATTTCCTGAAATATCATGAACACAACACATCTATTGTAAACACTAGATATAACCCTTTATTTATACAAGTCAATTGGCCAATAGCCAATAAGCTATTGTGAATTTAATTGTTCAGTTCTCAAAACCTCACCAACCTGAAAAGGCTGGACTCTGAATGCAACACAATTTTACAGATTTGTCAGTGAATCAACTAACGTATTAAGCCAACAAATCCCTATGACTATTAGTGAACTAAGAATAAGAAAGCCTTATTTAGCAGGATAGTGCTGTTTCCAAAGCATTCACCACCTGTTAATAAAAGTTCAGCAATGGCATAACTCTTTATGAAAGAGTTGAGTACTGAGTACTGATGTACAACACAGTGGTGGAAAGTAACTAAGTACATGTACTCAAGTACTACTGTACTAGTGTAAACTCTTGAGATATTTTTACTTTCTTCTGTATTTACAAATTGCAATACTTGTACTTCTACTTCTACTATATTGTACTCCATTTACTCCACTACATTTATATGAAAGTATACCAATATTAGTATACCAAGTACCAATATTTTGTACATTCGTTCACTCAAGTAAATGCTGAATTCCAAACTTTTACTTGCAACACAGTACTTTCTGCATTGTGGTACTGACTTTTACTTAAAAAACAAAGCAAGTACCGTAATTTCCGGACTATAAGCCGCACCAGCCAAATTTAGGGAAAATCCCAAATATGTACTGTATGTATACAAGCGGCACCGGACTATAAGCCGCAGGTGGCCCCCTAGTGGCCGTTACGTTAGCTCAGAGCCTTAGATGGCTCTGCGTTAGCTGTAAAAATCCATAGATTAGCCGCACTGTTGTATAAGCCACAGGGTTCAAATCATGGGTTAAAAGTCGCGGTTTATAGTCCGGAAATTACGGTACTACTTTCCACCACTGGTGCAAATATGTCCCCGCAGACTGGAGATGTCACCAAGCGCCTGGTGCAGCTGCAGCATTGCATGCGCTCCCTCCAGGAAACCGGCCCCCCCCAGGGCCACGGGGGCCAGGAAGGGGACTCACTGGGGGCCATCCTGGCACTCATGGCAGCCGTGCTGACAGAGTGTGACCTCCACTGTCACAGCCAGGCCCTCAGGGTCATGGCCAAACGACTGGGTGAGTAGCACAATTTCAATTTCAATTAAATTCAAAGGAGCTTACATTGCCAAAGCAAGTGTAAAAAAAATAATAATAATAATAAAAACAGTTGAAAGTGGGGAAAGTATAGGGGGTATTGTGTAAACAGAGCTATGTCACATTGTGTGGTTATATACATGTGGTAATGTGTATATATATGTGTGTATATATATATATATATATATATATATAGGGTGTAAAGCTTTTTGAAAATAGCACTAATCTTTTGCAGTCACTTTTGGACAAATAGCAGCATTTCTTTCTTAAAATGCATTTAATGTATAGCTCGGTTTAGATGTGCACTGCAGTAGGACTAGCACACATGGTCAAGCCGCACGCACAAACGCACGCACGCACACGCACACACACACACACACACACACACACACACACACACACACACACACACACAGTAAACAGAACCTCAATAAGGCCTGCCGAATGTTGGTCAGAGGTGAGTGCATAGGAATGTAATGCCTGAGTTATACTTAGTTGCGCACTGGTGTCGTACACACCGTCACCGCACATAGCAGATCGACAAGCTCACAACGTGTTGTACTGCAACGCATTGTGAGCTTGTAAATCTGCTCAACTAAGGGCTAACACGCACACACACACACACACGTGCGCGCGCGCACACACACACGCACACACACACACACACACACACACACACACACACACACACACACACACACACGTGGGGAACCTTTGAGGAACCATCATGTACTGTGTCTTCAATCTTCATACATAGAGAGTGCAGCGGTGGGGAGGCAGGGAGAAAAGGATCTGCTGCTTCTGCTGAAGAGCATCACACAGCACCCACCTACAGGTGAGCGGGTGCACCCACACCCATCCACGACTCCACGGAGGGGTGCCCTGTATAGGCCAGCTGTAGGCAATCAATGCTGCAGCGTCAAGCTGCGTTTAATGTGACACCGCAGCTATGACTGCGCCCAGGGCGCCCCTCCACGGATTCATCTATCTGTCCAACACCCAAAGAGAGTACGAATAGGAAGCCATTGGTCAACCAACTAACGTCCCTATTCTGGGGCAATCATTCGGTGAAAATTGCCGATCGACAAGCTGATGAGCTTGTCAATCGACTTGTCAATCGACTGAAGTGTTTTGCCGTATAGAGGGGGGGAAAGGATCTGGCCTGGGGAACCCGGTTCTATACTAAGTATATATATGGTTTAAGTGGTTATGATGTTTTTCAGTCGCCCCTGTGGCAAGGCTACATCCTCAGGACTGTGCAGAGATCTATAAGCTGGGGATCAAAGAGAACGGAATTTACACCATCCAGCCTGACCGGCATAGGCCAGCAGTGGAGGTATTTTATTGTGTCTGTGACTGTGTGTGTGCGTGCGTGCGATATTGACCGATATTGTTTCACAGTTTTCACTCATATTTCACTCATATTTCACAGATATTGGCCGATATTTTACAAATATTGACACAATATAATAATGTGACCGTTAATGGCTTTGAAAAAAACAACAATGAGCTCAATATTATTAGAATAATGTAATATATCAGTATCGGCCGATTTGACCCTGCATATTATCGGATATCATTATCCACCAAAATGTCAACATTGTGTATCCCTAACGTCAAGTATAGCCTAACGTCAAGTTATATACCATTATTTGGCTTTGAGAACTTCTGTGTCCCCGTACACATCTCCCCTCAGGCTGAATGTGACATGCAGACGGCCGGCGGGGGCTGGACGGTGTTCCAGAGCCGACATGACGGCTCGGTGGACTTCAACCGCACGTGGAGGGAATACCGCGAGGGCTTCGGCTCCCAGCAGGGGGAGCGCTGGCTGGGCAACGCGGCGCTGCACGCCCTCACCTCCGGCGGCGGGCAGCAGCATCAGCTACGCGTTGAGCTGGAGGACTGGCACCAACAGAGACGCCAGGCCACCTACAGCAACTTCAGAGTGGCCTCGGAGGCACTGAGGTGATGTAGCATGATGCAGACAAGAGGAAAAAACAGCACCCTCCGCTGTTTGTTCCCATTTGAATTATAGCCTCCAGGTAGCTCAGTCTGTAAAACTCTCGCCTTTGAACCACAAGTTCATGCATGGATTCGATCCCGGGCACCGCTAACTCAGCATATAAGTAGCACGACTTGGGTGCGACAAATCGTGCGGGAAGTACTGGGAGCTGATGGTAGGTGTGGCGCTCCACCTCAGCAATCCATCTCCCAGAGGTCTAGCACATTATAACGGGGACAGACTCCATCTCCCAGAGGTCTAGCACATTGTAACGGGGACAGACTCCATCTCCCAGAGGTCTAGCACATTGTAACGGGGACAGACTCCATCTCCCAGAGGTCTAGCACATTGTAACGGGGACAGACTCCATCTCCCAGAGGTCTAGCACATTGTAACGGAGACAGACTCCATCTCCCAGAGGTCTAGCACATTGTAACGGGGACAGACTCCATCTCCCAGAGGTCTAGCACATTGTAACGGGGACAGACTCCCGCGTGTTACCGGCTGATACCGACAATAAGCCACCCTGGCCACCTACTTCTTCTTCTACTTCTGGGGGACTCTGGGGGCTCTTAATAAGAATGAATTGATCAGCTTTATTGGCTGGTAATATATGACATGATATTTAAAGTCTTTATCATGGTCCTTCAAACGTGTATTAAAAGGTTTTACTTTTAACATAAATCTGTGAGCCATGGCAGTTTTTTTCTTTGTGTTCTGAAGCTTTTCCAGCTGCAATGAAAAAAGCCCGATTTCCCTGCAGGTGTTGCTGTTGAGTTAATATTCCTTTCAATCATCGCCTCTCCTTTTTCTGTCAAGAGACCTTTAAATAAAGGATAAAATGGTGGTGGTCATAATTTGAGAGGATCCTCACGGGCTGTTCTGTTAATTCTCCCCAGGTATCGTCTGACTGCCAAGGAGTACTCCGGGGACGCGGGCAACGCCTTGAGTTACAGCAAGCGCTACAACCACGATGGCAGAGCCTTCACCACGGCAGACAGAGACCACGACCGCTATGCCACGGGGAACTGTGCACAGTACTATGGCGCAGGCTGGTGGTTCGACGCCTGTCTGGCAGCCAACCTGAACGGGCGCTTTTACAGAGGCCGCTACAGCGGTCTGACCAACGGCATCTACTGGGGCACGTGGTACATCCTGACAGACGGTCGCTCTGGGGAGCGCTACTCCTTTAAGAGGGTGGCGATGAAGACGAGGCCTCGGAACTTCTTGGGGCTGCCGGTCTAGGATCCGACTGAAACCGAAACCGGATGTTGAGGGATGGCAAGACTCTAAAACACACACACAAAACATTTACAATCTCAAATGTGAAACTTCACATACAGTTGGTGCTTGTTTGCTTGATGACTGAGTCACACCCTGGACAGAAGTAGATGTTTGGATGATGAATAAAGTTCACGCTGCATTTATCAAGCACACAGGAAAGGCAAGAAAGTTAATTTATCATTATTATTCATCAGCAAAATGTAGACTGTTCAGATGATCAAATTATTATTCTGTCCTCCTTTTGCAGACTGCAAAGAAATGTGTGTAAATTGAAAAGAAAGTTATGTTGGCAATTATGCCGGTCTAGAAATGACTGCTGAAATAAATATCCTGTATATCTTTATTGTACATCTTCTAAAGGTGTCTATTACAGTTTAAAAAAATCTTACAAGTATGTTGTGTTTAAATTTGATTAAAAAAAAGAAGCAAATAATAAAGAACTAGCCCTGAATGACCATAACAGGTTTAACTCTTATAGTGTTCAAATGGAACCAAATTTTCTTCCATTTGTACACTCTCAGAGTAAATATAACATTTGAGAAGTGGACACCTAATGTGTCATAATGTCGTAGTAAATCATATGTAAAGAAAATCTGGATACCTGACATTCAGCAATTTGGTCTTATGATCAAAATAAGAACGTTATAATAAATGTAATTTAAAATTGGCCACAGACAAAGCCTAATCGTTGCCACAGACACATTAGTCTGTGTACGGACAATCGGACATATTGATAACTCCTGGTTTCACGCGTGAGGAAACATCTAACCCTCTGCCAGGTGACATTCCTCCAGCTATGAGCCGCAGGCCGCAGGGTCAAGCAGGGATTGGGACTGTAACAGTTGGGTGATACTTAAATCCTCAAAGTCATCCTCTACAAACATGGTACTCCTGCTACACATGCTAATGTTTGACAGAAAGCTGACGTGACCACATTTCTACCTAGCCACAAACCTCGCCAAACCAAGGTGTATTCATCTGGAGCCAAAAACCAAACCATCTCATCTCATCTGGGATCGGTGTTGGTTTGACACTAAACCGAGAGGAGATCGGTTTTGGTCAAACCCTTTTCTCTGATACCTGTGACCTTTCCCACAGTAGCCCATCCAAGAGGTTTATGATGAGCACCACCAGGGCCTTATTATCTTTGTGCTCTCACAAACACACACTGACCCTCTCCATTTTGTTTGGGGGGGGGGGGGGGGGGGGGGGGGGGGGGGCGTCAGACGGACGGCTCCCTTATCTGGCTGCGGTTCACACAGAGCTTTTCTGGGAGTTTAGAGTTCATGTGTGAGCGGTGTGTGGTTTGTACGTGGGTGTGTGTGCGCGAGAGGCTCGTCCGAGATGGCGAGGAGGAGCGGCGGACAGCGAGGGTGTGTGTAAACGGCTGTGCCCGTTTTAGCAGCATTCACGACAGGCTGCCATGTCTTTTCCTACGAGCAGGGTATCTAATAATACCAGCAGCAAGGGGGCTGGTGGGCCCCGAGGCAGCCTGGGGCCACCGTGGGGGAAAAGTAACTACTTTACTCAAGTACAGTAGGCCTATGATGTAAATTCTCCATTCATTGTCAATAGGAATGGTTTGTGTAAGATGAAAATCTACACTAATAGCTGAATATAGGAGGGGCGTGCATGTGCATGTGTGTGTGCGTGCGTAGATCGAATGATCGATCGAGAATCAACTTAACATGTCTTTACTTGCAGGAATGTTTATAGTGCAAAACTATTGCTTGGAATGGATTCTGAATCATGAAAACCCCCTAGTTTGACATTTCACATGCTACTTAAACTATGATGAAATTGGCTATTTCTGGTTAGGTGAAATCGTGATTATTCACAGTAGTGATGAGAACTATCGTTCAGTTCAGTGAACCGGATCCATATTCGGGTATGACTGACCACCCAGAAGCCCTTATATGGAGATGTCTGTCACATCTAAGTCTGACGTCATGGACTCTATATTTGGACATGGCTGACCTTGGGCATCCATATATGGACATCACCAACAAACTTAACATGTCAGGATGACATGAGCAGTCTAACCTAAAAGCTGTGTTCAGACCTGAATATATTATTCGCCTGGGTTCACCCCATTTGTGCCGCACCAGGTCGTGCCGTGCCCGTTCGCACGTAACCATCCAAGTCTGAACGCACCTTCAGTGGAGCTGTTGTGAGAAATGATGCGCTGGACGCTGCGTGTTAAAGGAGGACTAAAACAAAGCCTATCATGCTGCTGTTGCAGTAGAACAGAAAGTCTACTCATTCGGAGCAGTCATGAACGACAGAGATGATCTGATTAGTGTTCATGTCTTCAACAGTGTCTTTACAGTGGAGGGAGGTGTCCCCAGTGACAACTGGACGAGGAGAACATCACCTTGAGGTTCCATCCAAACGCTGGGGCCACACAGCTGTTCTGATAGACGATATTTACATTTGGGGGGGTGAATATAACACAGAGGAGTATTGCAACGTGCTTTATGCATTTGACGTCAACGCCCACAGATGGTTCCAGCCCAAGGTTTCTGGAACTGTTCCAGAGGCGAGGCGGAACCACTCAGCCTGTGTCGTGGGGAAGGTCATGTACATCCATGGAGGATACAACCAGACTGGATGCTATAATGACATCTACAAGACGGACACAAACACAATGGTTTGGTCTTTAATTAACACCAGCAGTCCACCTGTTTCATCAGGTCACTCTGCCACCATCATCGGGGAAAAGATGTTTGTATTTGGGGGATATGGGCACCAGCGCAAAAGCATCAGAGCGTTTGACACAGAGACCAACAATTGGCTGGGCACGCCTTCAGCACAGCTTCTACCAGAAGAACGCTTGGGTCATTCAGCGTTTACCTACAGTGGAGAGCTGTACATATTTGGTGGCTGTGCATGGGCGACGTCAGAGGGATTAAATAATATGTGGAAATTCAACCCAGAGACCTTCTCCTGGAAGAAGGTTGAGCCCAAGGGGGAAGGCCTCTGTGGGATGTATAGGATGTGCTGTTGCATGGTGGGAGATTGTGTCATTCTCTTTGGAGCATGTAACAAACCTGATGACCTGTACATCTTAGATATAAGTCCTAGCCTGAAGACATTATGCAAGCTAGGAGTTTTTCAGAATGGTCTGGAACAGTCTGGACTCCCACACAAGTGACACAACATCAGGTGGGAACTGGCAGCCATGACTACCAACAGCCAGTGCTTAATTTGTAAATTAGTAGGTGGTGGAGCTCGCGTGCACGTGTGCACGTCCATGCACGCGCATACACATACACATGCTAAATTAGTTTAGATTATTATTACTATTATTACAATTACTATGATTTTTTTCTTTAACACAGTGACCCGGAGTTAAAAGGTTTTCTCCAATGCGTTTTGTATACTTTCCATTGGTTCAATATTTCCGAAACAACACACAGACGTAAAGGGTGTTCAATAGCACTGATTTATGAAACAACACACAGACGTAAAGGGTGTTCAATAGCACTGATTTATGGAATAAAATCTAAAACCTCAAAAATATCTGCAAACTTTCCCACCTTTTGGTGTCTGTGTAAAACACAAACATTGAAGCCAAAAGTGAAGACAGAAAGTGAAGACGCAAATTGTGATTGGCCGGAATGACATGACATGTGATGTATGATGATAAGAGCAGCCCTCACTTCACACGGTTGAAAAAAAAAGGTTTCAACATTTGAAAAAAAAGGCGGAAAAAAGAACGTAGTTAGTGTGAGTACTTTGAGTTTTGATGCCAATACTTTTGTAGCCTACTTTTTGTACAACATGTAACATTTTGAATAGACTTTGAACTATTGTGGTATTGCTAAGAGTACTTGTTTCACCACCGCATGACACATGGACAGACAGCAGGCAGACTCCCAACCATCCACGATATTTCACATACACTACCTATACACATACTGGGACATCTGTGTGTGCACACACACACACACACACACACACACACACACACACACACACACACACACACACACACACACACACACAGACACACACTCTTTGAAAAAGTTTGAGAACCAACACTGATTATAGCAATATACGTTTTTTCAGAAAACTATATTTCAGAAGACATTTTCTAATCGGCTTCAGGTCTCAAAGTGGTTCATCACAATTATTTGTATGACAATTAATAATCAATAAGTACAATGACCAGGGGTCATCACCTGCATGCTGGCTTGTGGTGGACAATTTTTGTCAAAAGGACAGAGGCTATAAAAGGAGTGGACAATAATATCACCAGAAACACATGAAGAGCTCTAGCCCTGAATGACCATAACAGGTCTGTAACTATGATTGTAGGCCCTTACGGGTCCATGTGGTTCCATTTGTACACACTCAGAGTTATGGGGGTCTTTGAAAATCAAACGAACCACGAGTACTATAGTGGACTCATAATGTGCCAGTGTCAAATGGTCATGCATATTCTGAAGAAAACCATGGAGACTGACATTCGGTAATTGGGTCTTATGATCAAAATAAGAACATTGTGGGACTAAATTATTTTCACTCCTATATGCCACCAAAATGTGGAACGCCCTACCAACAGTCATTAAGACATGCAAATCCCTTGACTCCTTCAAGGGCACCTACGGACGGCTGCAATTCGAAACTGGCCCCGGTAAAATCTGATTCCCTCACCCACCCCCTCACTGTATATGTTTGTTTTTTACCTTTTTACCTCCTCTATGATGATTTCCAGTTTTTTGGCTATATAGAAGTGTATATTTGTACGTGTCTAAATGTTATGATGAATTGAACATGGTGGACCCTATCTATTATAACATTTGTAAAGTTGTCACGTGGCCAAAAGTTGTGAACAAAAGTTGTGAACACAAGCCAATGAAAAGATGTGAACACAAGCCAATGAAAAGATGTGAACAAAAAAGATGTGAACACAAGCCAATGAAAAGATGTGAACAAACTCTCAGCCCCTCCCCTTTGCCTACTGCAAGCCTGCAATTTGATCCCCCTCTCTCCGAGTCTGCAGAGAAACATCTTCACGCAACGAGGAATAGTCGGCTCACCATTTCGCTTATTCCTTCTAAATCTCTGTATATAAACTATATCTCTCTCAGCGAATCTCTTATAGTTACATCAACATTGTTGTTTGACAATAGTTGTTTTTTGCCTAAGTAAAACGATTAGACTGTTCGCAACTTCGCATTGGCTTTTGATTGCATGCACACACACACACGCACACGCACGCCTGTAAGCCACCCCCCCACACACACACACACACACACGTGTCCCACACACACACACACACACAAAAGCAGCGGAGCGCCGACAAAACGCGCCAGCAGACTCGCTGATTTAATGTTACAGTAAGGATTTCATGGGTAACAGACTCAGTGACTGTACTCGCGGACAGTGGACTACCACGCATACTACCGCGGACCCCCTCCGCCCCGCGCCGACGATCACCCACGGCAAGAGTTCACCAACATGCGATCCAGACGATACATATAGGCAGCGGCTGCAGCGGCTACATCATTTGTTTTTTATTCCAATTCATTTTGACGTGCGGAGTCTCTCTCTCTCTCTCTCTCTCGGCACGCAACACACACAGGAATTGGGCTAATATAGGCTACCAATACAGGACGTTATAATCTTGAGTTTCATTAAATAACTGTCTTTAGTTAGAAATAGAGGGGGGAAAATGGAAATGGTAGGGTTTTATTTTTGTTGGTATTTGACTTTGCTACTGATGATTGTAAGCAACAACAAGTATTGCATTGTGTGTTTGAGCTGACAGGCCCTTTTTGATGCCAATCAATCAAGTCATCTCAGGTCATCTAAAGCGGCAGATGCAAAAATAACTAATAACCCATCCGTTACTACATGTGGAGTCAACTCCCGCAATTACCTTCTTCCCATAGTGCGCTGCAACGTAACTAGGAATCGCGGCCTTGTCAACAAGTGTAATGCTTTATGGTTTCGTCCAGTTAACAGTTTTGTATTGAGTTGTGCTTGAAATGTACTGTAATTCTCCAATCTGTTAATACATCTTTCAATCAATCAATCAATTCTAATGGTATGTAAAACAGAATATCTAAAATGTTCCATGGACAAGGCCACGTCATTTGTCCGTGTACAGACATAATGATGAGCCCTGATGGCGACAGCCAGCCCTATTCCCTCCCCTATTGTACACCCTGCAGCTCCTCTCCCAGTGGCTCTCTCACTGGTAGAGGGAGGTGCGCTATATGTACACCCTGCAGCTCCTCTCCCAGTGGCTCTCTCACTGGTAGAGGGAGGGGCGCTATATGTACACCCTGCAGCTCCTCTCCCAGTGGCTCTCTCACTGGTAGAGGGAGGTGCGCTATATGTACACCCTGCAGCTCCTCTCCCAGTGGCTCTCTCACTGGTAGAGGGAGGTGCGCTATATGTACACCCTGCAGCTCCTCTCCCAGTGGCTCTCTCACTGGTAGAGGGAGGTGCGCTATATGTACACCCTGCAGCTCCTCTCCCAGTGGCTCTCTCACTGGTAGAGGGAGGTGCGCTATATGTACACCCTGCAGCTCCTCTCCCAGTGGCTCTCTCACTGGTAGAGGGAGGGGCGCTATATGTACACCATGCAGCTCCTCTCCCAGTGGCTCTCTCACTGGTAGAGGGAGGTGCGCTATATGTACACCCTGCAGCTCCTCTCCCAGTGGCTCTCTCACTGGTAGAGGGAGGTGCGCTATATGTACACCCTGCAGCTCCTCTCCCAGTGGCTCTCTCACTGGTAGAGGGAGGTGCGCTATATGTACACCCTGCAGCTCCTCTCCCAGTGGCTCTCTCACTGGTAGAGGGAGGTGCGCTATATGTACACCCTGCAGCTCCTCTCCCAGTGGCTCTCTCACTGGTAGAGGGAGGTGCGCTATATGTACACCCTGCAGCTCCTCTCCCAGCGGCTCTCTCACTGATAGAGGGAGGTGCACTATGTGCACAGTGGCTGCCTCTCTCACTGATAGAGGGAGGTGCACGATGTGCATGGCTTGATAAAAACAAGCCTGCATTGCAGATGAAGAGACTCCATACCGCCTTAATTATCACTGTGTAGTGTACCCTCCTCTCTCTCTTCTGCACACACACGCACGCACACACGCGTGTGCACTGTGCACATAATGAAAAAAGCGTTCCACTCTCGTGCACATCCCCCATTACTCATGGGCACACAGAACTACACACGCACGCACACACACACACACACACCAACTTTCAGTTGATATAAACTAAAGTAATCAAGACCAATCATCCCGATAGGTCATTATCAGCTTTCGCACTCAATCTGGTTGGCCTGTGTGTGTGTGTGTGTGTTATTGGAGGATATATTATGGATACAATAGACTTCTGCACTGAAAGGCTCTACAGTCTGCCCCCTGGTGGCTAGAATGACACAATGACATGGTGCAGTGCAACATTCTACTGAGAGATGCTCCTCTATCAGCCCTGTATACTAATCCAACATTTGTACTTAAAGCGCAAATAACATGCATTTTAAAACTGCTTTTAATATTTAATAATCATATGGTCTATGTCCCTCAAAGTTATTTCTAATGGTTTGAGCCTCAATCACCACTCTGATATAACCAGGCCTTGGCATTTCTTTCTGGACTTTGAAAGCAGTTTTAGCTGCAGTACCACAATGTCCTGAGGTGGAGAGGGTGCTGATATGCAGATTATTTAATATTTGAGTCATTATAATACTGATGCTAGATAAAACCAGGCTTGTTTCCATTCCATGCCAGCTTGGAAAATCAACAATGGTGGACATTGTAAACAAAGTGGAAATGCAAATTTGGAACTGAAGACTGAAGAAGAGGGGGAATTATACAAAGTAGGGTGACATTGATGACATCACGATGAGGCCAAAATCAGTCGAGCTGTTCCTGAGAGCAATTTCTATTAAAACACCCATATGACATGAAGGCCTGATTGTTCAAAATTGGTTATTTGTGGGGATAGAAAACACACATGGGAGCCCCAAAAATACAAAAGAAATTGAAAAAGTTGAATTTTATGTTATAGGTCCTTTAAGTAAATTTTGAGGTATTTTTTACTTTACTTGAGTATTTCCAATAGTTTTACTTCTACTCCACTAGATCTCACAGACAAATATTGGACTTTTACTCCACTACAGGTTTATTATTACAAAACATACAGTAACCACTTCAGCATTATATAATTTCCGGCCATTTGAAAATAGCCAATGTAAAAGCTTACAATGCGTTTTGTCTTGTGGTACTTGAGCCCCCCTGTGGTGGTACACAGAGGATAAAGTAGATAAAGTGCCCCTCGGGGCACAGGTCTCCACCAGGGCAGTTCAGGTTGTGGCCTCCTGGTGGCGCTATAATAGGACAGGTCTCCACCAGGGCAGGTCAGGTTGTGGCCTCCTGGTGGTGCTATAATAGGACAGGTCTCCACCAGGGCAGGTCAGGTTGTGGCCTCCTGGTGGCGCTATAATAGGACAGGTCTCCACCAGGGCAGGTCAGGTTGTGGCCTCCTGGTGGCGCTATAATAGGACAGGTCTCCACCAGGGCAGGTCAGGTTGTGGCCTCCTGGTGGCGCTATAATAGGCCAATGTGAAAAGGGTGCCATTTCTTCTTACGCCTTGGATGGCAATTGGATGATTTGAGGCATTTTGTTCCAAAAATGTGTTTTGCAAAAATCCTCCTGTTGTTGCCGCTATAACAGGCCAATGTGAAAAGGATGTGATATATTCCTCAGCCTAGTAGGAAAGACAGTGAAAGATTTAAAGTAATTGCACACTGCATTCATGATTTTAGATTTTTGTTCAAAACAGGCCAATCCTGCAAACTTTGAAAGCCAATGTTAGCTAATTAGGATGGAATATGAAATATCGGACAGATCCGTCTTGAACACATGACTATAGAGATAGTGTGTTATGATTTGCGTGATTTTTGGACAGAATCTGGAGGAGTAATATAAAATAAATAGTTTTTCAAAAATCAGCCTCCTGGTGGCGCTATAACAGGCCGTTCTGGAAAATTCATGGTTCATCGTTGGCATCCAGGAAGTGTGTGTACAAAATTTGGCATCGACCGGGTTAACAGTGCCGGAGATTAGCTGTACACAGACGGACGGACACACGGATGGGACACACACACACACACAATATTTATATTACTAAAGGGTAGTTCTTCAGACCAAACAATTGGTTGAAATAGGCTATCCAGCCGTGCTGAAATGGGCATGACAGCACACCTAGCCGTATAATAGAAGATTTGAGAATGGATTAATCACATTAGAAATATCATCAGTTGTGTTGATGTCAGAGCAGCAACATTATTGGCTTAGGAATGGAACAAAAGGGGCAGGTATACGCTCCTGTATTTTGACATCATGGTAGTTATTATGGTGGTACTTGTAGAGCCAAATATTAGTGGTATTTCAGTATAAAAAGGTTGGGAACCAATGTGCTAGACTCTAGCACGGTAGCACCTGCCCTTTTGCCCTCTGGACAGCAATGTGCCCTTTTGCAAGTTTGTTTTTGTACAGTTTGTTAACTTTATTTTTGTTTTGTACAGTGTACAGTAGGGCCCATGGTGACATTGATAAATTCTGCTGCACAAGGTACCCTTTTTCACTTGATCTGCCCCTCAAAATGTGATGCAGAAGTTAAGTGTTACGGTTTTGAACCCAGGTTCGAACCCTCCACCCCAACCTTCCACTTCTGGTGTTCCTGGGCACAACCCACTGCGCCATCACCACTCTTCCACCTAGTCAGGTCCACCTCTGTGTTCCCCTCCACCTCTGACGAGCTGCCTGGGTGTGGCACTGCACACCTGTTTCCATTCTACCATGATCACCAGAGTCTTCAAGAACCCTGCCTTCCCTCCACTCCTCGCCCGGAAGCCAGTGGACGTGTTTGAGGGTGGGGGTGATGTGCTGCCATGGTTTGGTAACGGGTGAGCACTGCAGCAGTCTGTCCAGGGCTTTGTTGGGGAGCCCGAACAGGACACCATTACAGTAACCCATTAAGACCTGGACTTTAGACTTTAGCTGTTGAAAAATAGCAGATATATACAAACTCGCAGAACTGCTTTTTTATTTTTTATGTGACACAAATCTTTCACTGCAGAAAACGTCAACTCAACTCTTTGCTTCTGGTACAAAACATTTTCAGATGGGGGGTCGGCGGCCGAATACATATCATTTTGGGGGTCCTTGACATGAAAAAGCTTGAGCAGCACTGATATAGAAACAGACTTTTCAGAAAATTGGTCTCATATCTTCTTAATAGGGTAATCCAAGTGCGAGGAGATGAAAGTGTGCATGAGGGTCTCAGCAACAGAGTCTAAGAGCGATGGCCAGAGTCTGGAAATGTTTTTCAGGTGGAAGAAAGGCGGATATGGCAACAGATTTGGTGTGGGATCTGGGATTGATACGAGAGGGCAGTCCAGGATGACAGCCAGGTTGCAAACCTCAGGGGCTGGAGAGATGGAGGAGAAAATGTCCAATCTTCTGAAGCTGCGCCTTGGGACCCATGTATGACCCCATGAACTCCGTTTTCTTTCGGTTGAGTTTGAGTAGGTTGGTGGTCAATGGTCATCCAGGTCATGCAGGCAGTTGACTATGGACTGTGGAGAGAGCAGAGTGGTTGGTGTTGTGCTGAAACACAGCTGGGTGTCGTCAGCACGGCAATGGAAACGTAGACCAGATTCACATTATCTGTCATCATGTCATCCTTGCTTCTCTTCTCTCCTCTCCTCTCCATCAGTCTTGTTGACAAGGGAGGAACCAAAGGCCAAGGGTTGTGTCACCACAGTATCCTGACACACAGTGTCTGCTGTGGGGTGATAGTGGTGTGAGGGGTATACCCGCAGGCTGTGCGGGCCCAGGGCCGGAAGCCCAGGCATGGGCAGCGGTTAGTGAGCACATCCCTCTGAGAACCACCGCCATCCCCCCCAAGGGAAGTTCTCATGCAACCTTGTGTCATTTCAGCGTGCAACAGAGCACATCGATCTCAGAATAACAACAATTACGCTGTTCATTCTGATACCAGCCTGTTGACCCTTGAATACACTCTATGCTTGCAGCACACTATTACCCGCACCCACCCTGCTGCATGTTTTCTGAGGAGTACCAGGGGGACCCCATGCAGCAAAAGTAGTTAAAGGTCACAATCATTTAACCACTTTTGGTTTTGACCATATTTTATACTTCGGCCAATCAAAAATAGCTGATATTGAAGCTAATAGCGCGTCAATTATTTATTTATTGAAGGGATAGCCCCTTGAGATGCAGTATCTCATTTTTGACAGGATGCATAAAACATACAGTACACATGGATATAGATAATATACATACATTACACAGGCAGCTTGCTTAACCCACCCCACAGGTGGGGTGGGTTAAGCAACAGATAGAGGAAGTGCACTGTGCAAATACAGTCAATACAGTCAATCAATCAGTGTAAATGTCATTGCTGGCCTGGCACATGTCAGTTTAGAAGCATTAACAAGTTGAATCAAGATGTGAATGTAGGGTCCTAAAGTGTGTAAGGTCCTAAGAGTCCTAAACCTAAAGCAACTGAAAGATTAAATCGATCTAAGAGATAGACTAGGAACATTATTCCACATTATTCAAATTGAGCTTCGTGGCAGGTTTGTAGATCTGCTATTTTTGAAAAATCTTGAAAGTGTGTGAAATATTTGAATATATAGCTTATATTCTTTTGAAGCGAAAAGTTTTAACTCAAATCTTTGCATCTGGGGGTCCCTGGAACAATATGTATCCAAGCCAATTGAAGAGCAGAGTTTTCATAGGAATTGTAAGAGTTTTCATAGGAAGTATAATTGTATATCAGACCATCATCAAGTCATGATTCTGCACTGCTAGAATTAACCAATGAAACCCTATATAATTAGTTGACCAGAGTCCCCCAGGTGTCTAATATTTGGCCCCCAATTATTTTCCCTCCACTTCCAAATATATTTATAGAAAATAGCCGATCTACAAGCTCACAGTGTGTTATACTGTAGGTCAGCTATTTTCACCTTGATGTTCGCCCCCCAGAATAGATATGCTAGATTCCAAGTGGCTAAACACCTGGGACGCAGATGACTACATCATTTTCCTGAACAGGATGCAAGATTTCCCTCTAACTTTCGAAGACTCTCATTTCAGTTCACAAACACAAAGGGGCACTGAGGCACTACATGCAGACACACAAGAGCTCATGCATTCACCACAGTATATCTATTGTAGTCTATATAGTAGGGGTCTTCAACGCTTTTCAGCCCAAGGACCCCTTAGCTGAGAGAGACATGAAGCAGGGACCCCTCACTACATTGTATAAAATTGTGTTGCAAATTAAACCTTTTTTTCTTCTTCTTCTTTTTAAGGTATTTTCGGGCCTTTTTTTATTGATAGATGTAGGGCCTACACCTACAGTAGTCAGTACTGTAGGTTGACAGGAAACGGAGAGAGAGATGGCGGGGGAGACACACTTCAAAGGTCTTCGGGATCAGGACTCGAACCTACAACACGCTGTCAGGCTGGATTACCAGCCTAGGTGTCCGAATAAAGGGACACGGAGAGACAGATACAGAAATCTCCATATATGGGTATAAAAGGGACACAGACAGATGGGTGGGTACTCTGACACGGGTACAACGGGTATTGCATAGCCGGGTGGGGCATGGAACTCCAACTTCCATCGTTACCGACTCAGTGCTCTACAGCCGGGCACAGGTCTAGTCAAACAACTTTGACAGTGATGCTTCTGAACACTGGGGGTGCCACATTTGGCATTAGAGGTCAAAGGAAACCTGACATCAAAAGACATCAGGAGGACTATTGTAATGAAAGTCTTCTTTATTATAATATATGACTAACATAAAGGTCAAAGGCATTGTGGTTGGAATAGTCTGTCTCAGTGAAAGACGAAGGCAGAGATGATAGTAATTGGCAGCAGATATACATAGTGGGTGCGCAACTGCGCACGCTTATCCGACATACCATATGTTGTAGCGACTACTTCTTCCCATCAATTCAAATTAGAAGTATTGCTATGAGGCTGAGCTGTCGGCAGGAACTGTATGACGCGTTTCTTTCAATCAAATCCAGAAAAGTTCTTATTGTAGTTAAGGTGATTTATTGACAAATAAACAAGGTCCAAGAATGTACTGAAAATGTTGATAAATGAAAACGTACTCTGTTGGTATAAACGATCAAAAGATAAACGGTCAACAGAAAATATTGAGCCTACAGCTCACCCCCATTCTCTCACTGAATGCCACTGCCCAGACACACAGCTGACATAAGTAAAATGATTAGCAGACACACAGCAGGAGCTCATCAATCAGGTGAGGGCTGTGGCACATCAAAAACCCATGCGTGGGAAAAAATAAACAAATAGAATAAACAACAAACTACATTTATATTTTGGCTCCTACACCATAGGACCGACGATCGGAAAACGATCGGATTAAGGTTGGTGAACATGCGTTAAGGTTGGCGACCGGATTAAGGTTGGCGAACATGCGTTAAGGTTGGCGAACATGCGCGGCTCCATGCTTGCTGTTATGGTTAGGTTAGGTTAGGGTTTGAGGTAGGTTGTCATTGTCGAACCAATATTATGTCGAAACTAAAGCCTGTACCCAAACATAGAGCAGTGGGCAGGTGGTCAACTTTGATGATGGAGAGGGCCGCTATATTTCCATACTCACTCCATAGGACCACATTGCATACTGTCAGGCAGAAACCTCTTATCTCCTATATAAAACTTCTATGTCCCACAATAGTAGCAAACATAGCCGATATACACGCTCAAAACTTGAGCTTGTAGATCCAGCTATTTTTGCTATATTTTAATTGGAATCCTGAAATCTTTTTTGCAATTATTAATTGGAATCCTGAAAAGTAAAATCTTTATTCAACTGTATGAACGTATATAGAAATACATTGTGCATAAAAAGATAACACAATTTTTAACACTATCATTAATCTATACTAATATAGACTGAAGTAATTCAAGTGGGTTATGTTTGTAATTGTACAAGCTGAAATCAATAATATATCAATATTTGGAAATTAACCTGCCAGTTGGGGTAGAGAGAGGACTGCATTCTTTCACTGGCTTTCTTGAAGATCAACGAGCATAAGTGGGGGGGTTCAATGGGCGATGAGGTGGGCTGGCTGGTGGGGTATAGGAAGCATGCAAAGGTGTGTGACTGAGTATAACTAACACAGGCCGTTAGAGACCACCATGCTTGGCCAGACCACAGGGCCCTGAAAGAGAAGAAGCTAATAATATGGGTGCCTGCAGAAACCCAGAGCGAGGCAGTATTCCGTTAGAAACCGGAATTCAGCAGAACAAGTGTATCCTGATGTGGTGAGGGGGGACCATGAATGCAGGGCATGCAGGGGAGAGGAGAGAGGGGAGGGAGGGACATGTGATGCACCTCACTGACTCCATCCCTTGTCAACTCAAGGTCTACAGAGGGAGATGAAGACAAAGGGCTTTACAGCAGAGGGGGGAGGGAGGGGAGGGGTGCATGGAGGTTGGTGGGGGGGTAAGTGGGGCAGTTGGAGGCCGTGTTGGGTAAAGGTCAGTGTTAATTTCGTCGACTAAAACTATGACGAAAGATGTTCATCGACTACTTTTTCCAATGCCTGGCTTTTGAAGATTAGGTCATATGGCGGCCAAGTCTATGGGTTTGTTTAGTGCACTTATGATGTAAATCATAGCACTTGCCCTAGCCTCAGCGACCTTACAGGCGTATACAAAGGCTAAACT
This sequence comes from Protomyctophum bolini, assembly GCF_963924005.1. Lineage (NCBI taxonomy): Eukaryota > Metazoa > Chordata > Actinopteri > Myctophiformes > Myctophidae > Protomyctophum > Protomyctophum bolini. The sequence goes on from NC_137863.1 coordinate 23,485,685, forward strand.
TGAATAGCATTTTATGTGGTATCCGTAAAAATAGTAAAATTATAAATTGTTTGCCAGCCAAGTCTGACACTAAATATATTGACAATGTTGTCAACAAATAAAAACAGAAATGTAATGTTCAGGAAGGAATATAGTGGGAAAGAGATCCAGTAGAACTAATAGACTTTGGGGAAATTACAATGTTTGTTTAGAGCACTTTGAGGGCACTTTAGAGCCAGCCAAATATGGACTTTAATGTTTGTTTAGGGAACTTCTACAAATGACGGCATAAGACGTCATGTGGCCGATACAAATACAGTGGACTATATTGACAATTTTGTCAACAAATAAAAACTACACTAAAATGTTCTGGAGGGACTAGTGGAGAAGAGATCCAGTAGAACTAATAGACAAATCTTTTTATGTTTGGTTGCGCTCAGGTGTTCTGGTGCTCTGAAAATAGTCGAATTACAAGCTCAACGCAATGTGAGCTTGCAGATCGGCTATTTTCGGCCCGCAACCAAGTGTAAAATCAGCCATTGCAACGCCATCATAGTCCATACTTTATGGGAATAGTGGAAACCTCACCTCAAAACACAGTCACCCCAGGCGTACAGCCGGCAGAACTGCTCAGCCTGGTATTACTAAACGTATAAACGTGTAATCCTAACCTTAACCTCAGTAAAAAGGTGCCAAACCTAACCCTATTCCTAAACTTAACCACAGTAAAACTATGCCTAACTCTAAACGTATTAACCTTATTCTTAGTAAAACAAATACAAGAATACAAGAACCACCCCACCGAGCGTGAGGTCGGCAAAAAAATAAATGAGGGCGAGTGTGTTTTAGGGTGAGCATTCCGGATACCCTTTAGAATATCTTTGTTCTGTTCAAAAGTTTTTTTTATTTTCTGCAATTTGAACACAAAGGCTGCCTGTTTGCCACCAGAGGGCAGGACTAAGCTTAGAGAATGCAGAACACACACACACACACACACACACACACACACACACACACAGCAATAGTCCCGTGACCTCAATATACTACAACAATGCCCATATATTAATTGGATAGTCCACTGGGCACACATATAGCTAACAAATGCATACTGAAAGATATGTTTGTGTGCACATGAGTTCATTTATATCTGTAGAGTTGTGCGTGCGTGCGTGATAGACAGAATGGGTTAGCTCTTTAGGATCAGCTTAGGCAAAGAGACAGGCTTTTCATCGAGGAGGAGGAAAGTCAAAGGACTTAGATTTGCAGCCTCGGCGAGCATCAGAGACAGAAGGAGCAGATTATTGCACACAGAAACATTAACTATGCACACGCATGCATGTATACGTACACAAACTATACATACAAAGAAACAGGAGTTGAGGCACAGGGAAGAGAGGGGGAGAGAGAGAGAGAGAGAGAGAGAGAGAGAGAGAGAGAGAGAGAGAGAGAGAGAGAGAGAGAGAGAGAGAGAGAGAGAGAGAGAGAGAGAGAAAGAAAGAAAGAAAGAAAGAAAGAAAGAAAGAAAGAAAGAACACAACAATAAGATAATGACTTACAAAATATCAGTTCAAGGGACTTGTTGTAGTGGATGGATCACATACTGTATTACGTATCTCCTTGCTGTGGCCTGTCTTCTCGACTTCTCCAGGATAGTCTGTTTCCTCCTCTGAAAAATGGAAATGAAAACAACAGGGTGAAGGCTCATTTACATCAAATTTGTAAACCATTCAAAAGCTCTTTTTGGTTTAAGTGGCCCACGGTCATACAACAAAGCATCAATTAGACTTGACCGGGGAGGTTATAGGGAACAGCTCGTTGAGTTTGGGCATCCATCCCGTTATGTGAATTACATCATCTCCGTGATCCCTTGTTATACATCGACTGGTGGCGTAGCTGTGACGAATGGGGTGATTGTGAGCACACAAAAGGAAGCATGAGATGAAGGGTAACAATGTCTGTTCTCTCTTCAACATGTTCATTGTAGTAAGTGGTGGAAAGTAACCTAAGTAGCCTACATGTACAGTACAGTAGTCTACTTATGTATAAATTTGAGTTTTTTTTTACTTTACTGCATGGATTATTTCCAATTGTCAATAATTTTACTTCTACTCCACCACAAGAGGCAAATATTGTACACTCATACTTTATACTCCGCTACTTTTATTTGAAAACATTAGTTACTTTTAGGACCCTCTCAAAAACGAGATACTGTATCTCAATGGGGTATTCCTAAATAAATAATTTCAAACAAACTACTAGTTTGTTTGTAGAATATTATAATTATTACAAAACGTGCATACTTCAGCCCCATGCATATACGGTATAGTTCGGCTATTTGAAAATAGTCGATCTACAAGCTCACAATGCTGTGTTGTGACCTTGTAGATCTATTTTCTAAATATCCTTTTAAACATTTTGAAGACTTGGAAGTGGGAAATTCTGCATAATGACTACTTTCACTTTTAGTAGCCTACCTTTTAAAGTACATTTTGATGCCACAACTTTTGTAAATTTACTCAAGTAAACTATGAATACAAAACTAATACTTTTTAAGTAAACAGTTTATGTAGCACATCCAGTGTACACGCACAGGCAAAAAAATGACTTCACCAGCACAGTTAGTAAAGTGCATTTCAACATACATGTCCAGTCCAGTACAATCGTAGGTCAGTTGGCCTTGGGAAGGGGATTGGTCAAATGGCAGGGGTCGCAGTTCATTGACGACAAGCCTGGGAAGAAGCTGTTTTGGCAGCCCTTGTGATGCTGGTGGCTCTTCGTGCACAGCGCTCTGTCAACTCCAACAAGGAGGGAACCGAGGCACCAATGATCCTCCCAGCTGTCTTCACCACCCGGTTCAGCTGATGTTTCTCTTGTGCCTTGAGGCTACCGAACCATGCAGGAAGTGAAACTGTAAGTTAGGATGGACTCAATGGTGCCTCCGTGAGGAGAGGAGTGGGAAGGCCTGCCTTTTTGAGTCTCTGGATGGAGTATAATCTCTGATTGTGATCGATGTGTGTTTGTCCACATTCAGGAAGAGGTTGTGTGAATGTGAACTGCACCATGTTGTTAATAGTTCCACATTTTTACTGATTTTACTGAGCCCCATGCACCACCACAGTTGGTTCCCAACCTGTGGGCCATGGGCCACAAGGGTATTGTAATTGGGCCCCCAAATAATTGGCAAAAAATTAAGATTCTAATGTTATTGTTTTGAATGAATTGAGTACAAAAGGACCCCAATGGAAACAAGCCATATATATAGGCTTTCTTTAAATCCTTGCAGACCTTAGATTTTTTTTTGCAAACTGATAATAAAGTATTCAATCAATCAATCAATCAATAAATTAAAAAGTGCACTGATATTTGCACATATAGACAATAGTAGGCCTAGACCTGCATATTTCCATCCATAAAAGACTGTGAAAGAGCATAAAATGATACCGAAAACATAAAAAGGTATGTTGTATATTTAAAAGAGCATATTTTCGAAGTTCATGTCAGAACATACAGCTCAGTCCAATTAAACACTTCCTGAGTTTAGTTTGTTCTTTTCAGTCCACTGGATAGAAGATAGCCTCCAATATACAGCCCATAGGCCTATACCTATTACCTATAGTAGTAGGCTACTGCCTACTATGTTAAATATATACACGTATGGTGGTGAATAAGGTGATAGCTGTTCTGGGATGGTTTGTTCCTAAACATTCACACCTAAAATGTAGCCTCGGTACCCAGGCTTTTATTTTCATTAGCATTCAATGAGCTTCATGCATGGGCATTCCACAAACTAACAAACAACCTACCTCTTTCCCGCTAGGTGTCGCTGTCCGCCTGATTATCCCAAACTAGTGCTAGACAGTATTCATGAATAAAACTGGAGCCCTAGCTGGCTGAGCAACCAAGGATTAGGAATAACGCGTTTCTGCCACAGTCTCAAATGAGGCGTTTCTGGCTTTTGGATATAAATTCATCATGCCAGTAAAATCAGGAAAGCTACCGGTATGTCTCTGGGTAGAAGTGGAGAAGCTTGTCTTGCTTTTCTGTCAAAAGCATGTCAACAAAGGTCATCAATCATTCATATTGATATGACAAGGGAGCACAGAGAAAGGAAAGTGGTTCCAACACGAGGGGAGCGAGAGTGTGATGAACACTCCTGGCAGCATGACTTTGGATTTGACCTTTTCCGGAAGGAGAACTAATCCTTGAATATAATAGACTCTGGCGAAGATATGGAAAATGACTGCACTGTTATCGCTGTTGCCCAGGAGACCATCAGCGGGGCTGCCTATTATTAAGCATCGAGTTATAATCTTTGTATATTGGAACTGGAAGGGGCGAAATGTTTTTTCTTTTTCTCCCCCCCCCCCCTTTTTTGCCATATGCTTAACGGACACTGACTCAGTGACTCACACATACATAATAATATTAGCTCCACAAACAGGTTCTTCAA